>NC_041383.1:152181119-152256628 GCF_002162155.2 Triticum dicoccoides | reverse complement strand
TCGCTGGCGGAGGCGGCGGAGGGCGGCGACGGGGCGCGCCCCGGCGGCTGGCGGACGACGGCGCACGGCCGACGCGGGCGCGGGATCGGGCCCGGGGCGGGCTCCCCGTGGGCCTGGCGGGCCTGCGGCGGAGGGAGGCGGCGCCGGGACAGGTGGCAAGCTCGGGTTGGACGGGGCGGCGAAGCGGACATGTCCGGCGCGGGTGGTGGACGTGTCTGGCGGCGCAAGGAAGATGAAGGCTAGGGTTGGACTGCGAGATTTCAGAGGGGGGACTTATTTATAGATTCTGAGAGCAAGGAGGGTCCAAATGAGGCACGGTTTTCGCCCACATGATCGTGATCGAACGATCGAGAGCATGGAAGAGACTTAGATGGGTTTTGGGACACTTTGGAGGGGTGTTGGGCTGCAAGACAAAAGAGGGCGGGTACCCGGTTATCCGTTGGGGTATCAAACGGACTCCAAATGGCACGAAACTTGACAGGCGGTCTACCGGTACTATACCAAGGCCGCTTGGCATACCTCGGGCCATTCCGAGAAAGTTTAACACCCGCTCACAACAGGAGACAAAAGGGGAACACTGGAGGACATAGGAGTGCCGGATTGCAAAACAGACAACGGGGAAAATGCTCGAATGCATGAAACGAACACGTATGCAAAATGAGATGCACATGATGACATGGAAAAATGCAACACACAAGCAAATGATAGGGCAATGACGACGAATAACTGGCAGACACCTGGCGCATCGAATCCGGGGCGTTACAATGCCCAAGGCACCCCAAGGTAATATTCAAGGACAACCAAAAGCCTAAGCTGGGGGATGCCCCGGAAGGCATCCCCTTTTTCGTCTTAGTTTATCGGTAACTTTACTTGGAGCTATATTTTTTTACCACATGATATGTGTTTTGCTTGGAGAGTCATTTTATTTTGTTAGTATTTGCTTGCTGTTATTTACAATAATGTTTTGCATCTATATTTTCAATAAAAATGTCAAGGATAGCCTTTACCATGCTTATTTTGCAAGTATACATGTTGCTGTTTCAAAACAGAAATTTACCGCTGTTGCAAAAATTCCCTAGAAAATTCAGAGAACGATATAATATTGAAACTTTTTGCATATTGAGCTCTGATAAATCTTCTACAGTGTAGTATTTTTCTCATATTTTTTGGAGTTAGGGAAGTATGATGAATCTTGTATTCTTTATAGACTATACTGTTTTGGCAGATTGCTGTTATGTTTGCATTGTTTGCATATGTTTGCTTGTTTAATGATTCTATTTGAGGATAGGAGTATTAAATATGCAGAGACATTTAGTATGAAATGTTGAATAATAATTTTTGTGATTTGTTACATTAGAAAATTATAAGGTTTTTGCATTAGTTTATACTAACTTATCTCACGAATTCTTGTTGAGTTTGGTGTGGATGAAGCTTTCGAGATTTTGGAAACCGAGATATAAAAGGAATTAAGGAGACAAAAAAGCTCAAGCTTGGGGATGGCTAAGGCACCCCAAGATAATATTTCAAGAAGTCTCAAGCATCCAAGCTTGGGGATGCCCCGGTAGGCATCCCACCTTTCTGCTTCAACAATTATCGGTTAGTATCGGTTGAACCTAAGTTTTCGCTTCTTCACATGATGTGTGCTATCCTTGAAATGTCATTTTATTTTGTTTTGCTTGTTGTTTGAATAAAATACCAAGATCTGAAATTCTTAAATAGAGAGTCTTCACATAGTTGCACAATTATTAGAATACTCTATGTGCTTCACTTATATCTTTTGGAGTAGTTTGTCATTTGCTCTAGTGCTTCACTTATACCTTTTTAGAGCACAATGGTGGTTTTATTTTGTAGAAATTATTGATCTCTCATGCTTCACTTATATTCTTTTGAGAGTTTTTTAGAACAACATGGTAATTTGCTTTGGTTATAAAATTGGTCCTAATATGATGGGCATCCAAGTTGGGTATAATAAAAACTATCATATAAAGTGCATTGAATACTATGATAAAATTGATACTTGATTATTGTTTTGAGATATAAAGGTGGTAATGTTAGAATCATGCTAGTTGGGTAATTATGAAATTGAGAAATACGTGTGTTAAAGTTGGCAAGTCCCGTAGCATGCACGTATGGCGAACGTTGTGTGACAAATTTGAAGCATGAGGTGTTCTTTGATTGCCTTCATTATGAGTGGAGGTCGGGATCGCGCGATGGTTAACTCCTACCAACATGTTCGCACATGAACACGGGATGTCACCGTGTACCTCCAACTCCGAGGGTGATGCACCGCAGCTCACGTCGAAGGAAACCCGTCCGGAAGCGCGGTACGCAAGCAATCCGGCGGGCGCTTTTCAGGACCCGAAACCCCACGCGCCCAGGAGGAACCCCGTCTGGACACGCGGCGGCTATCGGCTGCCCTAGGTCGGTTCGCCCGCCCCTAGAGCCTCAAGGATCGCTGCCTTCAATATGAAGAACAAACGAAGAACGAGAGAGAAAGAACAAGGGAGAGATGTAAAACTAGGGTAAAAAGTAGATGGGTTTTGCGATTGTGTGTTGTTATTCAATCGGCCGTCACCCCTTAAGTATATAAGAGGCGGCTGGACTTCCCGTGCAAGGAAAATGCTTCAATTCACGTCCAAAACCCTAGTCCAATTCAGATTTATTTGGTCCGAACTTTTCAAAACTGTTCGGTAAAATCTGGCTGCATCTTGCGGGCCATGTTTCAGGGAGTAAACGACCTTGGATGGAAACGAGCCCAAAAGCAATCTTGACCGTTTCGACGAGACGAACAACTTTCATGTTGAACGTTTTTCGATCTGAGGCCATCATGAAGGGGTTTTCGGATGTTTTCTGAAGTCTGCAGCAGCGAAATTCAAAACCCGGATGAACATACCCGGAGTGTCCGGCCATCCACAGAGAAAATCAAACCCGGATGGTTGTCCCCGGAGTGTTCGACCATCCGGTGCAGCAGCGTTTTGTACTGGCTATAACTTTTGCATACGACCTCAGATTAAGACGATTTTTATATCGAAAATCGACCGTTTCGACAAGACAAAGACAACTTGTGTAGAAAGTTTTTCCATTGGAGGTCGTCTTGGGGGCTTAATCCGCCAAAATGTACTCTGAATATAAGATCTTAGTACTTTGAGCATAGTTTCGGCCTTCGAGATGAAATCGGACGGCGATGGCCCAAACTTCAAAGACGTTCATATCAATAATACAGAACTCTTTCATGTAGATCTTCTCCATTTGAGGCCATTTTAAATAAGTTCTTGACCGTGCCAAAATCTGATGTCAACACAACCCTTTCCCTAGGAGCATGCGTAGTAGTACTTTACTTCGAGGGCTAATAAAATTTTGCAATAAGTATATGAGTTTTTTATGACTAATGTGAGTCCATGGATTATACGCACCCTTACCCTTCCGCAATTTGCTAGCCTCTACGGTACTGTGCATTGCCCTTTCTCACCTTGAGAGTTGGTGCAAACTTCGCTGGTGCATCCAAACCCCGTGATACGATACGCTCTATCACACATAAACCTCCTTATATCTTCCTCAAAACAGCCACCATACGTACCTATTATGGCATCTCCATAGCCATTCCGAGATATATTGCCATGCAACTTTCTACCATTCCATTTATTATAACACGCTCCATCATTGTCATATTACTTTTGCATGATCATGTAGTTGACATAGTATTATGGCAAAGCCATCTTTATAATTCTTTCATACATGTCACTCTTGATTCATTGCATATCCCGGTACACCGCCGGAGGCATCACATAGAGTCATATTTTGTTCTAATTTTTGAGTTGTAAATAAATAAAAGTGCGATGATCTTCATTATTAGAGCATTGTCCCAAGTGAGGAAAGGATGATGGAGATTATGATTCCCCCACAAGTCAAGATGAAACTCCGACTTTATGAAAAAAAAGAGGCCAAAGAAGCCCAAATAAAGAAAAGAGGCCAAATAAGCCCACAAATAAAAAAATGAGAAAAAATGAGAGAAAAACAAAGAAGGGACAATGTTACTATCATTTTACCACACTTGTGCTTCAAAGTAGCACCATGATCTTCATGATAGAGAGTCTCCTATGTTGTCACTTTCATATACTAGTGGGAATTTTTCATTATAGAACTTGGCTTGTATATTCCAATGATGGACTTCCTCAAAATGCCCTAGGTCTTCGTTAGCAAGCAAGTTGGATGCGTACCCACTTAGTTTCTTTTTGATGAGCTTTCATACATTTATAGCTCTAGTGCATCCATTGCATGACAATCCCTACTCCTTGCATTGACGTCAATTGATGGGCATCTCCATAGCCCGTTGATTAGCCGCGTCAATGTGAGACTTTCTTCCTTTTTGTTCTCTCACATAATCCCTATCATCATACTCTACTCCACCCATAGTGCTATGTCCATGGCTTACGCTCATGTATTATGTGTGAGGGTTGAAAAATCTAAAGCGCATTAAAAAGTATGAACCTATTGCTTGGCTGAAACCGGGGTTGTTCATGATGGGAGCATTTTGTGTGACGAAAATAAGGCATGGCCAAACTATATGATTTTGTAGGGATAAGCTTTCTTTGGCTATGTTATTTTGATAAGACATGATTACTTTGCTAGTATGCTTGAAGTATTACTATTTTTATGTTAATATTAAACTTTTATCTTGAATCTTTTGGATCTGAACATTCATGCCACAATAAAGAAAATTACATTGAGAATTATGCTAGGTAGCATTCCACATCAAAAATTCTGTTTTTATCATTTACCTACTCGAGGACGAGCAGGAATTAAGCTTGGGGATGCTTGATATGTCTCCAACGTATCTATAATTTTTGATTGTTCCATGCTATTATATTACCTATTTTGGATGTTTAATGGGCTTTACTATACAGTTTTATATTATTTTTGGGACTAACCTATTAACCGGAGGCCCAGTCCAAATTGCTATTTTTTGCCTATTTCAGTGTTTCGCAGAAAAGGAATATCAGACGGTGTCCAAACGGAATGAAACCTTCGGGAGAGTTATTTTTGAAACAAACGCAATCCAGGAAACTTGGAGTGGACGTCGGGGAAGCAAAGAGGTGGCCACGAGGGTCCAGGGCGCGCCCTACCCCCCTAGGCGCGCCCCCACCCTCGTGGGCCCCTCGTGGCTCCCCTGACCGACTTCCTTCACCTATATATACTCATATACCCTAAAAACATCCAGGAGCACCATAGATTGGGAGTTCCGCCGCCGCAAGCCTCTGTAGACACCAAAAACCAATCAGGACCCTGTTCCGGCACCCTGCCAGAGGGGGATTCATCACCGGTGGCCATATTCATCATCCCGACGCTCTCCATGATGAGGAGGGAGTAGTTCACCCTCGGGGCTGAGGGTATGTACTAGTAGCTATGTGTTTGATCTCTCTCTCTCTCTCTCTCTCTCTCTCGTGTTCTTGAGGTGGTACGATCTTGATGTATCACGAGCTTTGCTATTATAGTTGGATCTTATGATGTTTCTCCCCCTCTACTCTCTTGTGATGATTGAGTTTTCCCTTTGAAGTTATCTTATCGGATTGAGTCTTTGATGTATGTCTTGCATGTGCTTATCTGTGGTGACAATGGGATATCACATGATCTACTAGATGTATGTTTTGGTGATCAACTTGCGGGTTCAGTGACCTTGTGAACTTATGCATAGGGGTTGGCACACGTTTTCATCTTGACTCTCCAGTAGAAACTTTGGGGCACTCTTTGAAGTACTTTGTGTTGGTTTGAATAGATGAATCTGAGATTGTGTGATGCATATCGTATAATCATACCCGACCCCGACACCGACACGACACCCCGACCCCCGAAACCTCCCGAAAAGGTGCTCTTTGGCCTTCTAGAGGCCGACGGAGTCATATATTGGTGAATTATGAGTTAGGTCATATATTTTTCGATTTTGTTATGAAAAATATCATATATAATTGTGTTGATCGGGTTGATTTAAATGTGAAGTTGTTTCGTCGCTGCGAGGTTTGGTGTTCGACGACCTCGCCGTGCGTTTGACGAGCTCTGCCCCTTCGTTCGTGGGTGAGCACAAATGACATGCATGTCCTCCTCCCCCATTAATTATTTTCTCTGTTCCGGTGTTCGTGCCGATGAAACTTGATAGCTAGCTATATATGTGTCTTGAATCATCAGTATGCGTAACCAATATGTGTCTCCCGTTCAAAAGCGTTATAGTTATAAATATGCATGCATTTGCATATTTATAACCTTGATTCTTTCAAATTGTCCAACGCTATCCATGGACAGCCCGAGTATGTGTAGATTGGCTTCGTTTTCCCATATGCTTTGCTCCGGATCCGACGCATAAATTTCGTCAGTGCCTCCCCTGTTGTTCTCCGGGTACACATCCTCTCTGTTAATTTCAGAGATGTGCATCAGGAGAACAGTGGGGAGGTGCTGCCGAAATTTTGCGTCGGATCCTGAGCATAGCATGGGAAAATGAACCCAATCTACACATACTCGGGTGGGATTAGGACCTATCATTACCTATTAGAGTGTAGGTTGCATGGACGTAATAAAATTGACAAAGTAGATCAACTGATGAATATATACATGGTGAATTATATATATTTGTTGTGTGTCCAGTAGCTCTGAAAGTCAAGATGAGTGATCGTGCGTGGATGTATACCGGTCACACTGGTAAGAACAAATGGAGCGCTGAATGGTTCACAAAAACCAAGCGGTTTGTGCAAGCCGCATTTGCAAATGGCCAGAGGAAAACCTGGTGCCCCTGTTTCCGGTGCGACAATTGGGAAAAGAGGACAGAGGCTGAAATGGGCAAACACCTGTAGAAGAGTGGTTTTACGCTCGATTATACGGTGTGGACATATCATGGTGAGTCTGCCCAACGTGACCGAGCTGAGGTGGATCGTCGTCGCACCGACGAGCATGGTACCGGGATGGAAAACATGGTGCAAGACTATGATGATGCTCGGGATCCGGACGAGGAGATGGAGGAATCTGCAAAGGCCTTCAATGAAATGTTGGAGTCTTCAAAACATCCGCTTCACAAGCACACTGAGCTTTGTCAGTTGGATGCCATCTCACAAGTAATGACTCTGAAGGCTCAGTTCAACTTGGGCAGAGAATGCTACAACGCAATGATGACAGTATTTGGACGCCTTCTACCCAAAGGCCATGTAATGCCTGCAAACCTGTACCAGTCGGACAAAATCATGCGTGCACTGAAGATGCCCTATGAGAAGATACATGCCTGTGAGAAAGGATGTGCCTTATTTAGGCTTGACTATGCGGAATTGAACTATTGTCCCATTTGCAAGTCTTCCAGGTATGTTGTGGTAGACAACGGTATGGGTGAGAAGACACAGACCAAAATCCCCGTTAGTGTTCTTCGGTATATGCCAATCGTACCAAAACTTCAATGTCTTTTCATGGTCGAAGAGATGGCCAGACAGATGACATGGCACAAAACAGGCAAAAGAACCGAACTAGATGTTGATGGGAATCTGATGATGGTACACACATCGGATGGTGTTGCGTGGAAAAAGTTTGATGAATTACATGCTGACAAAGCAGCAGATCAAAGGCATCCTCGAGTCAGCGTCAGCACAGATGGGTTCAGTGTGTTTGGTATGACGGCAGCCCAATACAGTTGTTGGCCCGTATTTGTCTTTCCACTCAATCTCCCCTCGGACAGATTATGCAAAGAAAGAACATTTTCCTGACGTTGATAATTCCAGGGCCCAACTATCCGGGGAAAAATATGAATGTGTACATGCAGCCGCTTAAGGACGAATTGCAAGAAGCCTGGGATAATGGGTTCAAGACATACGACGCCTATAGCAAACGGAACTTCATAATGCGTGTCTGGTACATGTACTCGATGCATGACTTGCCGGCGTATGCGCTATTCGTTGGCTGGTGTATGCATGGAAGGTTCCCATGTCCCACATGCAAGGGAGCTCTTGAGTTTCGTTGGCTTCAGGCCGGTCGCAAGTTTTCTTGCTTCGACATGCATAGACAGTTCCTGGATCCTAGCCATAAGTTTAGGAAAGACAAGAATAACTTCATCAGAGGTAGAGTTGTCAAAAACTCTGCACCACCTGCGTTGACAGGCCAACAGACCCTGGATCAGTTAAACGCTCTCGAGCCAGATCTAGAGCGTCCAGGGTACTTCAAGGGGTATAATTCTAAGCACGCCTGGACTCACAAGACATGGTTATGGGATCTGCCTTACTTCAAAGACCTCCTTTGCCCACACAACATCGACATGATGCACACTGAGAAGAATACCGCCGAGGCACTTTTTGGTACATTGTTCGGCATAGATGGGAAGTCAAAGGATAATACTAAGGCTAGAGTCGATCTGGAGGCGCTATGTGATAGGCCGTTACAAAACATGAAAGAACCGAAAGGAAAGCAGAACTGGACGAAGCCGAAGGCATGGTTCAATCTTGGAAGGCCAGCTATGAGGGAAATTATCTTGTGGGTGAAAATGCAGTTGATGTTCCCCGATGGGTATGCAGTGAATCTAAAGAGGGGAGCAAGTCTTGATAAATTGAAGATATTTGGTCTCAAGAGTCATGATTGGCACATATGGATTGAGCGGGTAATGCCGGTGATGTTGTGTGGCTTCATCCCTGAGGATGAATGGCTAGTACTGGCAGAACTCAGCTATTTCTTTCGTGTTCTTTGTGCGAAAGAACTATCGCCTGGCGTGCTAGAAGAAATGAAAGAGTTGGCGCCGGAGTTGATCTGCAAGTTAGAGAAGATCTTTCCACCGGGCTTCTTTAATCCAATGCAGCACTTGATTTTGCATCTCCCGACCGAGGCAAGATTGGGGAGGGGTGTGCAAAATCGTTGGTGCTACCCAACTGAGAGGATGTAGAAGACGCTTCGAGAAAAATGTAAAATAAACGTGGAATTGAAGCATCGATGGCTGAGGCATTCATCACTGAGGAGGCGGCAAACTTCGTGACAGCACACTACGAAGCCAAAAATCGTCATTTGCATAATCCGAAGCCTCGGTACAATGCTGACGACCCTAAGAAGGGTGGACCCAACCTCAGCCTATTCAAAGGGAATCTTGCACCAGCCAGTGTTTCAAATCCAGTATCTTTGGATAACGAAGAATGGCGGACCATTTCGTTGTATATCTTCAACAACCTGATAGAAGTGCGGCCGTACATCGAGTAAGTTCTCGGTACATTGTTTCGCAACTTCTATTTCCTTTGAACTGCTCTTATTCCTTGATATTTCATACAGTCGATACGTCGCCATATTCTCGTATGGAGCGGTGATCCAAAAGGATTCCGTCAAAGAGTATGAGATTCTCGCAAAGCAAGGAGGCGGCTATCCCGGTTTCATCTCTTGGTTCAAACAAACAGTGATTTCTATTAGACAATTTCATTTCATTCGCTAATTTGTGTGTAATGCAACAATCCTTTCGTATTAAACTTGTAGGCTAATTCAGAGTCTATGGACACCGAATTGAGACAAGTCGCTAATGGTTTTGACTATAAGGTCCATTCATTTGACAAATACGACATCAACGGGTATCGCTTTCGTACCTATGGCAAAGAGCTATCTATGGCCGACTGAAAGTCTACAAATTGTTGTGTATCTGCTATCGGTGAAGGGGGTACCGGGTATTATGGGAGAGTTGAAGCAATTTATGAACTTCTATTCTATGGTGAAAACCCACCGAAGGTTGTAGTCTTCAAATATTATTGGTTTCAGCCGAAGGAGACTAGAAGGACTCATGAACATATAGGGCTAGTTGAAATCAACCAAAGCACCCATTTAGATGTTCCTGATGTCTATATTACGGCTCAACAGGCGACCCAAGTATTCTATCTACCGTGGGCCTGCCAAACTAATCCAAATCTGAAAGGTTGGGATGTCATTTATGAAGTGCCGCCACGTGCTAGACTATCTCCCCCAAAGGAAGAGGATTATGAACCTCACATTAACCCAGACACATATGAAGGAGAATTCTTCCAAGAGACATGTCTTTCCAAAAAGCATTTCAAGAACCGCTATACTTCACCCCAAGACATTGAAGTAGACAACGACAGTGAATCCGACATCACCCTAGAGGAGGAACAAGAAGAGCCGGAACAAGAAGAGGTTACTGCTGCGGATGACTTGTCAATGCTTGACCGATTACGTCAAGGTGGCCTTCCACATGTTGATGCCATTGAACCCTATGAGCCCGTCATTGATTATAGTGATGATGATGATTATGCATTTATTAATGATACTGATCGAGATTATTAATAGTGTCAGGTATTCAATTTTTTTATGTTGTACTTGATGATTATACACTTAAGTGTTATACATATTATTATTCATGTCGGTATTTTTTTAATGTTGTACTAATTTCGTTTACTCTTTGTCATGGCAGGTGTTGAAAGATGGAAGGGGAGCCGACTGAGGCCAAGGACAAATGTTCCCAAACTGAAGGTGTGCCACACCATCAAGGCAGCTCCAGCTTATATCAGTTCGGGCGGGACTGGGTATGTGGTTTACTTCATGATTCATGCAATTCATTCATCATGCTAGCTTGAGCCCTTTAATTACTAATTTACTTTGTTTCTCTCTTTCAGGCATATGCTACAATAAGACAGATAAGGTGCCAGAGGGGTACGACCTGTATGCCATGGCCCACACTGCCTCTTACAAGAAAATCAAGGGGAAGGCGAGGAAAGGGGAGGACTTTAACCCTAGCCAGGGTCCCATTGATCCAGAGCAGGTGATGATATCTAGTGGCGAGAGGGCCCGTGGATCCATAGCCATTGATCCAGAGATTGCTTCTGAGACCACGGTGAGTTTGATTTGAATGGACGTTACTTGCTAGTCTTAACATTTGAGTGTCATCATGCTAACGAAACATTGGAAATGATCTTTGGTGCAGCGTAACTCCAGACAAGCATCACACGATCCTTCTCCAGCTACTGGCACGAGCCAGCCCGCTCCTACACCTTCATGATGACGGTAAGTTTCTCTAGTTTTTTGCTTAACAAATGCATAAAGACCTAGACTTATCTTTATTTCCTTCAATATGCTTACCTTAATGACCTAGAGTTAGCTTCTTTTCCTCCAAAATGACTTAATAAGCTTACTGACCTCCAAAACCAACCATTTTACCTAAGTTAGCTCTAAAACAATCTATACTTAGCTTTGTTTCCTCCAAAATGACCTAATTTAGTTGTAATATGCTTAGTTAACTAGGTTTGCTCAATAATGACATGTACTTAGCTTACTTATGTAAAAAACGGCATAATTAGCTTAGTTAGCTCATAAACGATCCATTTTACCTAAGTTAGCTCTAAAATGACCCATTTTACCTTAGTTAGCTCATAAATGATCCATTTTACCCAAGTTAGCTTTAAAATGACCCATTTTACCTAGATTATCTCCAAAATGATCCATTTTACCTATGTTAGCTCTAAAATGACCCATTTTACTTTAGTTACCTCATAAATGATCCATTTTATCCAAGTTAGCTTTAAAATGACCCATTTTACCTAGATTATCTCCAAAATGATCCATTTTACCTATGTTAGCTCTAAAATGACTCATTTTACCTACGTTAGCTCCAAAATGACCCATTTTACCTACATTAGCTCTAAAATGACCCATCTTACCTACGTTAGCTCCAAAATGACCCATCTTACCTATGTTAGCTCTAAAATGATGCATTTTACCTAAGTTAGCTCATAAACGATCCATTTCACCTAAGTTACCTCACAAACGATGGAGTGCTTCTTCTTCTAGTCTTCTTCTTCTAGTCACCTTTTCCTAACTTTCTTATTTGCCATTTTGCAGATTTCATTGACTTCTCGGAAGCTAGCTTGTTATGATGGAGTGCTTGTTTTTTATTTCATTCTCTTCTAGCTTGCTACGATGGAACTTGCTATCTTGATGAAACTTTGCATTGTAATATGTATGTGCAACTTCCTAATGGTTGCAACTTATGTGTATGTGCAACTTGCTATGTATGAATGGATGGAACTATATATGTATGTACGATGAAACTTATGTGCTGGATATGTCATATGTTTGCTATTAAATAGCCCTGTGAAATATATATATATATATATATGTCATATATATGTGCTGTGAAAATTGTTGGATTTAAAAAGAACAGACAAAAGGCAATGCATGATCTTTGCCGTCCGCCGCTGATGGCAAAGGAACCTTTGCCGTCCGCCGCGGACGGCAATGAAGACACGTGGCGGCCACCTGTGCTCCCTGGGAGTTGACCCATTTGGCCAGTTTGCCTACAGTGGCAGACGGCAAAGGGTCACCACATTTGCCTATAGTGGCGGACGGTAAAGAATAGGTGGGCAGTGACGTCCAGCTGACGTCATCAGGCGGACGGCAAAGGCCAGATAATGTTTGCCGTCGGCAGCTGACGGCAAAGGCTGCCGTTAGCCATCTAACGGACTAACAGCGTATTTATTGCCGTCAGCTTTCTTTGCCGTCCGCTGCTTATGGCAAAGGACCCTTTGCCGTCAGCCTCCGGAAGCAGACGGCAAAGTAGCTCTTTGCCGATCCTTACTTTGCCGGAGCCTGTTGCCGTCTGCGGCAGACGGCAAAGGCAGGACCTTTGCCGTCCGCCGTTCCTGCCTTTGCCGTCCGCCCCGGTGGACGGCGAAGTAGCTGATTCCTGTAGTGGTAGAGGCTTACTAGGGACACAGTGTTTTGTCTATGTATCCACATATGTATCAAGTTTCCGGTTAATACAATTCTAGCATGAATAATAAACATTTATCATGATATAAGGAAATATAAAATAACAACTTTATTATTGCCTCTAGGGCATATTTCCTTCAGATGATCCTTCGCTCTGCTGGACTCACGCCTCCGCCGTCAGTGCCAAGCAGTGTGAAGAGGATCGGGCATGGCGAGCAATCAAATGACTTGTTGCGCAACCACAACTCGTCCGCGTTATCGATGACGAAGTCCAGGCACCTGAAGTAGAAAGCATGATCCTCATGGAAGGACATGGCTAGGACTAGATCCCCCATCGTGTTGGTGAATAAACACATGGAGCCGCAAGAGAGACCTTGTCTAGGTGTGAAGGCGCCAACCTTGATGGGCATGGAGAAGCCATCCCGATGCGACCAGTTGGATCCACGCGTACATCCCTACGTGGGGCATCAATTGTCAATGTTTTGAGATTGTCAATGCCGTCAAACATCGACGTATTTGCTCGGAGGGGTGTGCGAGCGACGGATCGAGATGGTAAGACATGAAACGAGGAGTTTACCCAGGTTCGGGCCCCCTCCTGGAGGAGGTAAGACCATACTCTTGCCTTTGGTGGTTGTATTGCTCGAGTGCTTGATTTGTTTCTTGGGTTATTGTATCTCGGCTTGGCAGTGGAGAGGAGGAATATGGTGGTAAGTGAGAACCCTACCTCTAGGATGATATAGAATGTGTTGGATCCCCGAGAAAACCCGTAGCCTGTCTCATATACTTGATCATGCTAGCGTTACATTATATGCCTCGAGTCAGCCCGTTGGTAGGTTTGTGCCCTCTGATCGTGTTGGACCATGTCACGCGTTGATGACCCTCTCCTGTGTTTTTCAAGCTGTTGCCACCCGAGCCAATTTCTAGGCTTGAGTGGTCGGACTGGAGCCATGCGCCTACCGGGTGACAAGATCTCAACCGGTTGACGCATTCATGTGTGACACCCTTGTCACCTTGCTAACAAACAAATATGTTGCGCTCTGTGCAGGCAAACGAATCTATTACAAAAAACATCATTGTTTCACTTTTAATCGGTGTACATCGATCTTCGAAGTCGTACGCAGCACCGCTGAGCTCAAACATGTCACCGCGCCTAATCACAAATTGTTTTCATTACAACAACGCTACATAAACAGATTGTTAGATGATGAAGTTGAACCGAATCCAAGATGCACATCAAAAGAAGCAAAGTGACAAGTTTATGTGAATAGCTCTTTTTTCTTGCAGCTTTTTGTAACAAAATTGTCAATAGTTTTTCTAAAAGTGCATGTAGATTAATTTTGTGTCATTATTGTGAAATATATCTAGATTTTCCCTTTGTTATTTGCACCTCATATCATGGTAGGAGTACCAATTCTTTATGTCGCGAAGGAAGCTTCATGTCCTCTGTATGGGTTCTCAGGTCGTCGACTCCTCGTCGTCGTCGTCGTCGCACTGGGGCAGCCATTTGATGTGACCGGGAGGAGAAGGCAGTTCCCGGAAGGAGGCAGGATTTGACTTGCTTCTTCCTTCGCGACCATGGCTGAGCAGGCTGTAATAATAATCTCAGCCATTTCCTCCCGCTCGCAGCCAATCCCAGTGCGCGGATCCAACCGAATCGTCGGCATCCATGACAATGGAGGCGGAGCGCGAGGCCGGCGAGGAGGAGCCGCGGCGCCCTCTTCTCCCACCCTCTTCGTCGCCAGGTTCTCCCTCTCACCTGGGGCGGAGCAGCTCGTCGGCGCTGCGCGGGGGCGGCGGAGGGTGGGCGGAGGTCAGCGCTGCCGAGGTCAAGTCCGCCGCCTCCTTCTCCTCCTCCCCCAACTACTATCCCCCGGCGCCCAATCCTCACCACGACGCCGTCTACCCACCGTCCATCCACAGCGCCGTCCTCTCCCCATCCCCGGCAACTGCTGCCACTCCTCCGCATTCGCATGGTAATCCTCGCTGCTACTTCCCCATTTCTACTGTACAGTACCATTTTTCCCCATTGTAATTATCACAGCTAAGGGCGTTCATTCTACACCGTAAAGGTTTGGCGATTGTTCCTCAAGGGCCGTACCCGTACGGCGGTGATTACCAGCCTTCGCAGGGCGCCAGGAGGTGAGTCCGCCGCTTCTTGTCAAAATTGTCTAAATGATTGTGTTGCCGAGTGATAATTAGCGCGCAGACACAGTCCCGTAGCCATGAATGCTGAACTTTCACATGTTTTCTGAATGTTGAAATTTTCTAATAGGGATGTACTGGATGAGGTGGAGGTTCGGCAGATGCTAATCGAACACGTTGGGCATCGATGTTGTTGGGGCAGCCGGCCTGCTCGGACATGGAAGATTACATCCATCAAGGACTGCTGCGATGTATATGTTGGAACCTTGGAAACCTTCATCGAGCAAAGAGACGCCATATTAGAAAGGGAACCCTATCATGGTGGGGAAGTAGATGGGAGAGACAAGGGCCCTGTCCTTGGGGTGTGGGAACTAGATTTGAGGTCCGAGTTTCCTCCGCTCTTTGTACCGGAGAAAGAAGTAAGGGTCAAGATTCCTCATTCACAAGTTACTGAGAAGTGCTCAGGTATGACATTCATTTAGCAGAACATCATGTAGTCACACGTAATTTCCTTTCAATTGTTTTAGCCATAATATACAACATTCGTTTTGCCATTTTTACTTGGTGAGGATACCTTTTTATGTACCTTCTTTAGTTTACTTATAAGCATAAGTTTAGTATAGAGCTTTGCCCATAATATCTTTCTTTTGTTCTTGTAAGAAAATAACTTCTGTTTTGTAGTCTCCAACTATGGTGCATCTTGTGTTTTGTTTTGCGTTTTACATTGTTCAGAGATCCTTTTAGGCATTGCAATCTAAATATATGCATCGACCAAAATTTTCAAATTGTTTTCCGAGGCCCTATATCACGATTTTACCTTTTCCCACTCTTATGTGTTATGTTAAGTAGAAGTCAGGGATGTGGCCTTGGGCCCTACAACCGGCCAGATGTGCCTAGGTGGCAGTGGAAATCGTCGATTGCCTAGAGATTAGATTTCAGTTTGAGATAAGTAGAGGTAAGAGTGTTCAGTGTTGTTTAGTTCCAACTTTATGAGTCCCAACCGACAGACAGCTATGTATGAAGTTAGGTACCGTGTGCAAATTATCTAACTTTCCCCTGGAGTTCCTTTCCCCCATTTATGGTTAACCTCACCCCAATCAAGCCAAGCGGCAGTCTTGGCTATCTTCCCAGCCATAGTTACCCTGTTATGATCTAGGGATCATAGATCATAACATAAGAGTTGAAAATGTCCACTTGTACTATTTTTAGCATGTATGATAAGTGCCAATTCAACTTAAATACAGTTTGGAATCTTAAGCTGCCTCATGATGGGAAGTTCACAATCTTGGAGAAAACCTTTAGAAAAAAGAAACCCATAAATACACTGTTCGCTAGACATGACATAGGAACTGACAACTATCCTAACTCATACATTTAATGGGAACATTCATCTCATGGACCAGTAGTGCGACGCCTTGCTCATCTATATGTGTTGAAAATAAATGAGTGAAGTGCATCGTAGGTCCTTAAACTATTTTAGAGGTGCCACGTAGGTCCTCGAACTATGAAAACCGTCATTTAGGTCCTCAAAGTGCAATATATGTGTCATCCAGGTCCTCAAACTATTTCAAATGTGTCATGTAGGTCCTTGAACTATTTCAGAGGTGTCACATATATACACACTTATTGCAGTTCAAGGATTTTTGAGGACCTAGATAACACTTTTCATAGTATGAGGACCTACATGACAACTTCGAAATAGTTCGAGGACCTAGGATGCACTTCACTCAAAAGAAATGGACATGATCCATATAGACTTGTATTTTTTAAAGCATTCATAGATTTGTTGAGTGATGTACGATATATAAGTCAAAAAATATATAAGCATTTTAATCATATTGCCGCCTATAAGCTTTTCCCACTAATCCTTGTTGACTGCAATAGCTGTGGACTCAAGATGGTGTCTTCTCAGTTCTAAGTTCTAACTAGAAGAAATAAACAGGGTGAACTTCCTTCTAATTAAATGTTTATTTTCTGCTTATTCTTGAACCCTAACTAGTCTTGGCTTACTTTAAAGTTGTTGGGAGTTAGGACATAGGGCACGTTTAGTCAGTGTTCTTTTTTCTCATTAATCTGCTTTTGTAATTTTGGCAAGGTAAATATCGTAGTTTATCCGTCACTGCCTTTCTGATTTTGAAAATATTTCAGTTTCCCTGATCTGATGTTTCTGACAGATTGCGAGGGTCGTGGAAAGGTTCCATGTCCTACTTGCAATCCTGGTCGGCAGTACGGGTTTTACATGGCAAATCAAATGACTCAGTGCAGTGTATGTCAGGGCAGGGGTTCACTCGCTCAGCAAGATGAATCTGATTCAGTGTTAGTTCCACCGCTTCTCTTTATTGAGTATTTCAATATGTAATTCACCTCAGCTCAGAATACAAGTGTGCCCTAAGTGAAGCTCTTTTGTTGTCATAACATAGTAAGTACATAACTAGGGTAGCACATACACCACTTCTGTTTCTGTTTCAGATATTGATAGGCTTGTATGTCATCCTTTGTCACAGATGTTGGATGTGCAATGGTCAAGGAGTGTTGCCCTGCACAGAATGTGGATCCCGTGGCATAGTAACATGCCGGACATGTAATGGCTGCGGTTCCCTTCTTACACAAAGCATTGCTCGCGTTCGATGGTAATTTAATTCATATTTTTCTGAAGATAGTCCATCAGTTTTTATTTAGACAAGTGACCACAGAATAGAGAACCAAAAGATTTAATGTACTCCCTCCGTTCCTAAATATAAGTCTTTTTAGACATTTCAAATGGACAACAACATACGGATGTATGTAGACATATTTTAGAGTGCAGATTCACTCATTTTGCTCCGTATGTAGTCACTTGTTGGAATCTTTAGAAAGACTTATATTTGGGAACGGAGGGAGTATATACTTAAACAGATGTGTTACTAGTAAGTGCCTTTGTGGAACCTGTCATGTTGCTACAATGTTAACTATCATGGAAAACTGTTATAGCAGTTCAGTAGTCTGTTTGGTTTTAAAAGCTTTCATGAACGTTTGAGATATTAATCAATGCTTTATTTTTGCGTTCAGTTCAGTCCTATTCTACTGCAAACTGTTGTACATAAAATATACTCCCTCCATTTCATAATTCTTGTCATTGTTTTAGTTCAAATTTGAACTAAAACCATGACAAGAATTATGGAACGGAGGGAGTACTTTCTTGACAGGTTATATGTTTTCGTTAGTAGTAGTTTAATAATATTTTATTCTTCGCTGAATGCACTCGTATCTAGTAAAGCGTCTATAGATAAAAACCTCCAGTGAGTCGTATTTTAGTTTTTTTATTATTCCATTTTATTTATTTATCAGCAAACCTGTAGGGCAGTATGTGCCAGAAAATCATGAGATATACCGAGTAGCCTTGTACAATTGTTTTCGTCAGTAAGCAAGGGTTTATGGTTTATGATAATATTGACACCATAATTGACAAGCCATGTTGGCACTTCTTTGGTAACTGAAGAAGAAAGGACTACATTGCATAGTTGTTTGAGTGCCCCGTTCTCTCTTGGTCTGACTTGCAATTTCTTTTGTTTCCAGGGAGACGCTTACAGCGAGAAAAGTTAGTGCAACAGCAGAAACTGCTGCGGTCCCTGACGAAGTTTTCCACAGAGCGCAAGGGGCGCAACTATGCAACATACAGGCATACCAATGCACTCCTGCTTTCTTTGCCGATTCATACCCACTCAACCAGTTGTCCTCGGAGGTTGTTGCTAGCCGGCTGCCAGTTCCACCATCCGCAATTGTCATTTCGGAGAGACACATCATCTCGGTCGTGCCCGTAACCCATGTCACTATGTCGCACCGTAAGCGATCTTTTAGCTTCTACGTCGTTGGCTACGGCAGGGATGTTTTCGTGCGGAACTACCCTTCGAGGTTTTGCTGGGGCCTCTGCTGTTGCTTCGAATGGTTGGGGAATTAGTTGCATTTTATGCCATGTGTGTGCCACCTTCTTTTGGTGTCCAATGTTCATGGTATCAAAACCTGTGTGTTTACAACTGTAGAGAGGCAGTTCGGTTTCTGGTGTGCAGCCGTAATGATGTGGTACGTTGTCTGTTGTTACAGTACAGATACTGTATGTACATTTTTGGACTTATGGGTCACGTACCAGCGCGGCTGTACCGATTGTTCAGTGCGTAGAAAATGGTTCACATATGGTTATCAACAATAATAATGAGCTGTGCTCTCTTTTAGGGGGAGAGGGGCTCATTACTGAATCAAAGTATCCACCATTTGTTCCCCTGAATTAGTAATAAGCGTGTTGATCTGAAAATAAATAAATGTTCTTCAATTTCGTATGATAAATGTGTCAATTGTGTTTGCATATGTGCTTGGTTATTCGAAGTGCTCTTCTCATTTTGATCAGTGCGTCTCTTTACGGTACTATATACTAGTACTATTTATTTATTTTCGGGAATCTTGGGTGCTTTGCACGTCTGGTGAGTCTTGAGTATGAAGGACATTTGCAGGACAAATAATGCTGTCTAAAATGGGAAGAGAAATGCAAATTCCAGTAGGATGGATTCATAACGGGTTGACCTCTGTAGTGGAATTTTATTTATTTAAAAGCCGAAAACAGTTTGTGACTTGGACAGTGCAGCAGAAATAACTAGTAGAACAGCTGCATCACGAGCTCCCTCTTCCCTTGTCATATCAGTCAATTGTGCTCATCGCGGCAACACGGCCAAGAATCGTCCATTGCAACAGAGAGAACAGAAGAAAGCAAGCAAAAAAAATGAGCAGCAGGCTCCCCTGTGATCCGCATCCGAGGACGACGAAGAAGGCGTCGGCATCCGCTGCGGCGGTGCAGCTCCTGCTGCGCCACCGCGGCGGGAGAGCCGGCACCAAGGACGAGAGCATCGAGTTCTTCTCCGCCCTCTCCGACCAAACCGACGAGAGTAAGTACCCGTTCCTGAATTATCTCCAGCGTCTTCTTTGCTGCTTCTCTGATACTGATGCAAGGAGTGCTTCTGCAATGCGATGCAGGGGCCGCCGATCGGACGGGAAAGACGAAGCCCAGGGCGGAGATCGGGAAGCATGACTATGATTGGTAAGACAAAACGTGATGATGAATGCCAAATGGCATTCAGATCAGCTGCCTATGGCGAAACATCGTGCTACTAGTACCTATTTCTCTGACATTGTTGGGCTTCATCGTTGTTCGTAGGCTTCTGACTCCTCCGGCGACGCCTCTCTCGTGCTCCCCGGCGCTGAGCCGGCTGACGAGGGCTACATCGGCGTCGCACGCCAAGAGCAATTCGCCGGTACGTATGTCCGTCCGTCCGCGTTTCCAGTTTTTCTTGACGTAGTGATCAGGCTAAAGCTTGGCGATCATTTCGGTATGGTGCAGCTCTCCCGGGCACGCCGGGACAAGGGAAGCAGCTCGTCGCTCAACACGACGGAGCTCGCGTCCTCTGGTCGCCCGCACGTCAGGAGGACTCTCTCGTCGGCGTCTTCGTCTTCGGTCAAAGCCACGAGCAGCGCGTCCGGGAAATCTACGCCGGCGACGAGCCCCCGCACGCCAGCCGCGGCCACCGCATGTCGTCCCCGTCCCCAGGATAAGACGCACGGACGGCATCAGGTGTCCTCCGGCTCCGGTGCCGCCAGCCAATCCAAGGGATCGTCGTCGTCCAGTACCGGGCCCTCGGCGCTGACGAGCGCGCGGCCACGCGCTCCCACGACCGGTGCCTCCAGCCCGAAGTCAACTACCAGAGTGGCGTCAGAGCAGCCGGCGCTGACCAGACGTGGCGGCATTGTCGCGGCACGTTCGAGGTTCGCGGGCCAGCTGAGTCGTGATGCAATGTCAACGGCTCAGGCCGCGGAAAATGCCGTGCCGCCCAGTATGGTGAAGACGCGGCCCGTGCCGGCGGCCGTGAAGCAGAGGAGCCACGGCAACGGCACGTCCCCATTCCCGGCGACTGCTACCTCCCGGAGCGCGCCGAGAGGGGACTTGTTAGCCAGCAAAAGATTATCAGCGAGCGGTGTCGACGGCCGAAAGGTCCACGACGACAAGGCCGCAGCCCGTCGAACCGTGGGTTTCGGCTCATCCGTCGCGAGCACGCGCCGTTGTCTCACGAAGAGCGACTCTCGGAAGCTCACGGTGAACGAGGGCGCCCAGCAGCGGAGTGTCCGACCCGCAGCGTCCGGAAGCCGCCTAGGGTCCGCGGCCACGGTCTCGGACGCCAGGGGCCGCCGGCAGTCCACGGCTGGGAAAGACAAGGTCGCGGTCGCCTCGCCGGACGCGTTCCCGAGCACGCGGTACGACGCCATGCTGCTGCGGGAGGACCCCAAGAACCTCACGTGGCTGAACGGATGCGGCGAGGACGACGACGACGGTGAAGACGGGAGCTGCGGCGCAGGCTTGGTCGACGGCTCGCTGGAGCCGTTCCACGTGGAATAATCCAGATGCACGGCACAGGGAGCGGGATACTGAAATTGGCGCCAACTTGGTTGGTAATCACCTGTGCAGTGTACATGACTCTCTGTTCGGGAAATCGGGAGCCAGCAGACGCGATTTTGCATGGCCAACATTTGGTTTGCGTCAGAGATAAATTGGCATCTTTCTAGACCTTGTACAATGAAAGATGCTTGACAAAATAAATTAAGTTCTTTAAGCTTCTGGCTTCTATAAATAAACATCAATGCTTAAGAATATTTCTCTAACCATCTTCTCTAAACATTTTGCATTGTACAATGCCTAAGTATGCTTGGCTTGAACGGACATGATCTACGTCACAGCGTCATCACAAGGCCAAGGGTGGGTACCAGATAACTTGTTCACTATTTGCTTTTCTATGGTCAGACCTCTTTCTTGTTTTTGCAGCTACTTAGATCAAATTAGTCCTCTGTATTTGCATCACACTCCTATTATTACTCCCTCAAGTTCCAAAATAATTGAAATTTTAGATTTTTCCTAAGTTAAACTTGCTAAGTTTGACCAACTTTATAAAATAATGTGCTAAGATATACAATATTAGATTTTTCCCATAAAGGATAGATTTTATTGTCTTAAAATGAAGCATCAAGAGATCACAAACACCATGAGCATACACGCAACCTCCGCATAAATAGGACGCACACAACCAACACCAACACATACATAAAAACACGTTGGCAACTAGCAAGTCATATAAGACCAAAGCAGTGTAGGCGAGAAAAAAACTCGAAGTGAGCATATCTGTGATCGACAAACTACGACAATGACCATATATGCACCAACCATTTCATGACATCACACAGTCGACGAAATTCTTCATTAGCAAGGCCTTCGCGGACGAAACAAACGCTCAAACACCATCGTCACCGGATCCAACCACCAAGGTCAGAGTCTAGGTTTTCACCGTGAAGAATCAGTCCGAGCATGCCGAGCAATTCCTTCAACAAGACAACGACGCAAAAAATGTCGTCATTGCCACGCATAACCAACTCGAGTCACCACCACACGGGCTGATCGGATATGGATCACCACCACCAAACCATTTAGGTCTGAATAAGGGCAACCACATCAGGCCAATTATGGACGACAATGAGGTTGTGGCCACCCGATGTCATACCACCGCGCAAAGCTCACTGTCGCACGACAACCACTTTGGAACAAACAATGAAGGCGCCAGAAGAGAGTGGTCACCCCAACACGACCAGGGCAGCGAGCCACCACACCGCCAGTCGCCGTTATCCGCTCCCTTTGCGACTCGAGCACCGCCGCCGCCCCCGCACAAGACATCACACTGATACGCCCATTTTGCATCATTATTTCCTACTGTAAATTATCTTATTTCATTGATATATTTCACATTATGGTGCAATTCTGATGTGACGGTGGCCCGATCTTTCGATGAGAGTGGGGATAAATATCGATTTGGTGGATTTTGACCTTGACGATCCGGCTATACCGTACCCGACGATATGCCTCGACAATCGCTAACCAATCTTCGATGGTTATTGTCCGTGCCGTAGGCACGATCAACCTGAACAATGAGGTTCGAGTTCCTGCAAGCAACCGAAGAACCAGTAAGAACAAAGGTGAATTGCAACTGAATTTGCGGATGATAACTTGAGTACACGAACTAGATGAAAAGTTGGGGTGGCGTCGCTGCCGGCGCCGGCGTCGTCTGCTGGTCGTGGTGGAGTGCCACTCCCCAAGGCCGCTGCGGGTCGCGGGTCGGGTGGCCCGGCTGCGGCACACTTGGCTGGCGGGGCGTCCGTGGGGAGACCGCCGGCTCCGGCCTTGCCGTCGGGCGGGCGGGGGGGACCGGGCTCCGGTCCTCGGCCGGTCGTTCCAGGCGATGCTGCGGTGGTAGCTGCGGGCCAGGGAGCTGCGGTACCAAGGCCACCCGTGCCTTCGGGTCTGATGCCTAGACCGGCTCCTCCACCCCACGTCGTTGCTCGCCCGTCTCCGTCGCAGTCCAATGGTACTGTGGCTGCGCCCCGGGGTCAATGGTGGGATGACGGCTACGATGCCTATGGGGTTGGCCAGCACCGTGGTTCTTCGTCCACGGGTGGCGGTCGTGGTTATGCATGGCAAAGCGATGGTTCGGTTGAGAGGCCGTTCTTGGGTCCTTCCGGCGGCTTCGTTGAGGGGCCTTCTGATCTGGGTCATCGGCAGCGAGGAGGTTACCATGGCCATCGTGGTGGTCGGGGCGGTCGAGGGGGCCGGTACCGTCCACGTCCTCCGCCACCACCTGTTGTTGTCGAGCAAATGACAGATAACGGGGCTGCCGAGGAGCCAGTGCTGACCGGTCACGATATGGAGGTGGTGATGGCTCTTGCTACTGTTCAGGTTCCTGAGAACGAGGTTATGACCGATGTGTCTGCGGAGATGACAGATAGGGCTGAGGCTGATAGGGCGTCCAAGTGGGCGCGCAGGAAGGAAAAGATGCTTTGTTATCGTTGCGAAGACAAGGGCCACTTCATTGCGGAGTGTGTGGCTCTGTTATGTGATACCTGCGGTAAGCTGGCACACAACTCTGGGGACTGTCCGATACTGCGAGATCAGGCACCGTCCCTCATGATGTATGGAGTTTACTGTGCTGAGCTAACGTTTTTCGAGTCTTCGAATGAGAGAGAGGTTTCTGATGAGGCCCCGAGTATGACCACGGGGATTGTCAAGGTCACCAGAGGGGAGGTCTCTGAGACACAGATCGTGCATAGGCTTCGGGAGTTGGCTCCTGGGGAGTTCCAGTGGGACCTTGTCAGTCTCGCTGATAAGATGTTCAGAGTTGAGTTTCCTTCCGTGGAGGATTTGCAGAGGTTGTTGAGTTTTGGGATGTGTAAGGTGTCGGGAACTGATGGCATCCTTGAGTTTCAGGAGTTGAAGCATGTAGAACCTCAGGTAAGCCGCTTACTCAGGCGTGGTTGCGATTTTCCGGGGCTCCCTCCAAGCCGTTGCAGGATGCTTGGGTTGTGGCCAGCATGGGCATTTTAGTGGGGAAGCCTGAGCATGTGGACATGGCGTTCACCAGAGCTCACGGGATTGCTCGGGTTCTGGTTAGTATTCTGAACATTGAGTATGTGCTGGAAGTGGTTAAGTGGGCTTATCGAGGTAGGATTTATAATCTGGTTATTGAGTTTGAGGACGAGAGCCTTCTGGCTGCGCCGGCTCACGAGTCCGACGTGGATATGCACGAGGGTGACGGCAGCGTGGGAGCACAGGAGCCATCGGTCGAGGACTCTGGACGACAGCTGTCCAAGGGACCAGGGTCCGAGACCGCCACGACCGGGGATGGAGCAGCCCCACCCTCCTCGGTGCCTACGACGACTCTGAGATTTGGGTCTTTCGAACCCTCTCCGCACCCCCGAGGCTGTGGAGTGATCGGGTCGAGTCCGAGGAGGCTTTTGAGCTTGCGTTGCCTGCTTTGGGGTTTGAGGATATTGTGGATACTATTCCTGGGGATCTTAGGATTCATCGACCTCGGTCTGGGAGGAGGAGGAGGTGAGTCGGCAGATGGTCACTCCCTCTCGTGCTCAGCACACTATACCCCCTCAGGACGGGACGCTGCTGGTCGTGGCTGGTTTGTCGGGAGGAGCCCCGGGGCAGGCGGCCTCGGGTTGCTCTTCTCCTGCTGAGGTAGGGGTTTTGGGGCAGGTGGCTCCCGTGTCCTTCTCTTCGTTGGGAGGGGGTCTGGGGCAGGTGGCCTCGGATACCTCCTCTCACGTTGCGTCTACCTCTCTGCTAGTGGCGGCTCTGCCTTTGGGAGAGGGCTCGGGGCAGGTGGCCTCGGAGCCCTCTTCTCCTGCGGTGCCTGTGGTGGTGGCCTCTCCGGTGATGGGGGGGGGGGAGTTAGGGCAGGCGGCCCATGCACTCCCTTCACCCCGCTCGCTGCCGAATTCGTCCTGCGGGGTGTGCCAGGCATCTGAGGACATGGCAACTGCCTTTCCAGTTCCTGGTGAGGTTGCGGGGGAGCCCGTGCAGGTGGTCCGGCCTAGCGGTTGGGGTGAGGCAGGAGGCCCTACCCCGACCAGGGTCTCTCGGGAGGAGGTCATTGCGTTTGGAGGGATTCAGGACCCGATGTCTGAGGGGAGACGGGTGAGTGGCCGTCTCCAGACTCAGCCGGATGTGGACGACATTCAGCAGTGGTGCGCCATGAGGGCGGCCAAGCTCCATGACATTGAGGTCACGACTGGTATGTCGGTCAATACTTCTAATTCCATTCTGCATTTTTAAATGATGAGATTGTTGAAAAGGCAAATCAATTAGGAGTTTCACTAGGTAGTAATGTCACTGAAATCTCTAATTCTGTTAATGATCTTCTCGATCTAGAGGCTGAGCGGGCCTTAGAGATGATTTTTAATATTGCGGCGGTTAAACCCATGACTGATTCCGAGGTTGATGCGCTGGGGGTCAGGGTGCTCGACATTTTTTGTGCGGATCTTATGCCGCCCATTCCTGAGGCGGAAGTAGAGGATGTTTCTTCTGAGATGGTTTTGGATAGCCCTGCTGAGACTGGTTGTGAGGACCGGGTGCAGAGTCAAACTGTCTCTAAACGCAAGTGGAAACGGAAGGTGTACCCGGTGTCCGCAGTGCGTAGGAGTGCTAGGATCCGTATGGCTAAAAAAATCCATGATGAATTATGAAAGCAATCTTTTGGAATAGCAGAGGTCTAAAGGACTTGGCTAAAAGAAGGTTTCTTGCTGAGGCGTCTATCGAGCATCGTTTAGATTTTATCGCTCTATCGGAGACTGGTAGAGATAATTTTGCACCACAATTTCTTAATACTTTGTCGGGAGGTATTGATTTTGATTGGCATTGCCTGCCACTGAGAGGGAGATCGGGTGGAATATTACTAGGCGTTAGTAAAAGTGCTAGTTATCGACTAGAGGGGGGGGGGGGTGAATAGGCGATTTTTATCAAAGTCTTCAAAATGTGGAAGTTTCGAAGACAAACAATAGAAATAACCTAATTGATATGCAGCGGAAGATAAACTACAACAAGCAAGCCATAGTCAAGTATGCAATAGCGTTAACGTACGAAGACTAATAGCAGCTAGGTAGTCGGATCAGGATGGAAGATAGTATGAAGCCAATCAACAATAGTAGTCAAGCAATGAAGTCAATCAGATAAGACAGATAAGCAATGACTTCACGAAGACAAACTCAAAGTAAAGGAGGGAAGAGATAGAACCAGTTGCTTGTTGAAGACACAGGATTTGTTGGACCAGTTTCAGTTGCTGTGACAACTGTACGTCTGGTTAGGGAGGCTGAGATTCAACTTAGAAGACCGTGTCTTCACCTTATTCCCCTTGAGCTAAGGACACTTAGTCCTCGCCCAATCACTCTGGTAAGTCTTCAAGGCAGACTTCCAAACCTTCACAGACTTCGTTCACCCGGCAATCCACAATGACTCTTGGATGCTCAGAACGCGATGCCTAACCGGCTGGAGGATTCACAGTCCTCAAGTGTAATAAGTCTTCAGGTCACACAGACAGAAAGACTTCAGTGATGCCTAACACTCTTTGGCTCTGGGTGTTTGGGCTTTGTCCTCGCAAGGATTTTTCTCTCTCAAATGCTTTGAGGTGGGTTGCTCTCAAACAACAAAAGCCGTATACTAACTCTGAGCAGCCACCAATTTATGGTGTAGGGGGTGGGCTATTTATAGACACTAGGCAACCCGACCTGATTTTTCCAAAATGACCCTGGGTCACTAAGGAACTGACACGTGTTCCAACGGTCAGATTTCAAACACACGCGGCAACTTTACTTGGGCTACAAGCAAAGCTGACTTATCCAGCTCTGGATAAGGTTTGCTCTCATTGTCTTCGCTCGAAGACATATGATTGGAGTTGAGCATCACTTCAGTCACTCTGACTTAGTTCACTTGGACCCCACTTAACAGTACGGTGGTTCCTATGACTCAACAAAGAAGAAAAGGAAGCAACGAATCCACACAGTCTTCGCGCTCCATAGTCTTCACGCAATGTCTTCTCATGTCATAGTCTTCAATATGAATATCTTTTCATACCACCATTGTCTTCAATGTCTTCATACATTTTTAGGGGTCATCTCCGGTAGGTAAACCGAATCAATGAGGGACACTACCTGCGTTATCCTGCAATTCTCACAAACGCATTAGTCCCTCAACCAACTTTGTCGTCAATACTCCAAAACCAACTAGGGGTGGCACTAGATGCACTTACAATCTCCCCCTTTTTGGTGATTGATGACAAACTGGTTGAAGTTTTCAACGGGGATAAATATGTGAAATTGTAAGGATAGGAAATAGTCTTCATAAGTTGCAAGGGCTCCCCCTGAAGATGTGCATGTAAGTAATTTGCTTTTGGAATGCAAATGCACATGGCAGGTTGTACTTGTGGAGATCCACTTCAACTTATGAAGATAATTCATCATGCATGAACCGATATAGTAAGTAGAATGACATGCATAATGACAAATGGACATCTGCAGAATGATCTAAGTGCGGAAGTTATCATAGCACATGCGGAATTTATCATCGCATCACAGTAAAGCAAATAAGTAGCAGACGACCATCAAGTTTAGGTGTTACAACTCAGAGAACCAAATGTTTCAAAAGGCAAGAGTTGTAAGCACACAGTTAAATATAATGCAACCGCCCATATGAACCCGCTTGAAGACTATCAACTCATACGCTTCTCCCCCTTTTGTCAGTAAGGACCAAAAAGGTTTGAAGACATAGAGCATCTACTCGTCATCATGAGTAGGTGAAGCAGCAGGGTTGTCGTCGTTGGGTGGCGGTGCAGATGAACTTGGTGCAGTGTCGATGCGCGCAGTAGTAGGAGGTGGTGAAGTAGCATCATCGACATCATCGATCACTCTGGCATTTACCGTTGCCGCGGAGGAAGAATATTCAGAGTCTTCAAGAGATGGAGTACGACACAGGACAACAGTCCGTGGAGGAGTGGAGTCAAACTGGAATCTTTCATTGAAGCCATCGTCTTGAAGATCAGCTTCAGCACTGAGCAGGGTCAAACTCTTCCATGATCGCCGGCAAGTTTCATGAGCAACAAAGGCATTCTTGGTGGCAAGGTTGCGAATGCGATTGACATCCACCAAGAGGCTTTGCATCTGTCTCTTGAGCCAGAAATGATGCTTATCCTGTTTCTGATGAAGGGCCACAAGAAGTTCTCGGTCATTGAGAACGCGAGAACGCTTCCGAGGCCTTTGTGCAATGGTGCTTTCAGTGGCTTCAGTGGGTGCTCGATGAGGCAGACGAGTGTTTCCAGCCAATGGATAGATTTGTGTCGCTGCTTGAACACCTTCAATAGGCTGAGTGAAGCTTTGGTGCTCGGCATTCTGAAGACAAAGAGGCCTCTTGGCAGGGTCAGAGTATATAGCTTCAACTGACATATCAACCTCTGGCAGAAAGATCATATGATTGCGAGTAGAGGGCTGATAGTTGACAGATGAGTGTCTCTTGATGAGGCGCATGACCCATGGAGCATAAAACTTCAGACCAAATAGGTCAGAGCCGGAAGTAGCAAGTTGCCTGATGAAGAACTCTTGAGTGTTGAAGCTGATGCCGTTGAGAATATAGAAGACCAAAGTCTTCATAGCTCCTTCAAGCTTGGCCGCTGATGAATGTCCTTTGAGAGGCCATAGAGTTCGCCTGATGATATGATATATGGTGCTAGGCAGATACTCAAGGTCTTCAACAAAGAAATCTGTTGGATATTCAGCGTCAGATGGCAAGGGCTTCATCATGCTCAACATCTGGCTCATATTGGGTTCTGGCTTATGGAAGATACTCTCTATTGCATTGCGGTGTAGCAGACAGTCAGGTTCATATAGTTCTCCAGGAGTGGCTAGCCCTGTAAGCTCGATGATATCCACAACTTTGGCTTCATGATGAACATTTCCAGTCATCCACTCGAGAACCCATGTCTTGATGTCTCTGTTGTAGCCGCGAATGTGTAGAGTAACATAGAATTGAAGCAATAGCTCTTCATTCCAATGTTCCTTGTCTGTTACAAAGTGGAGCAGACCAGCATCACGAAAGCAATCAAGTGCTTCTTCTAAGAACGGCAGTCCAGCAATGGCTTCTGTATCAAGGCGCATATGAGGGAAAATGCGCCCTTGATCATATAGTACGCATGAGTAATAGCTTCTCTGCTGATAGCTCCAGAACCGATCTGATGATATCCTTGGCTTGGAGTAGGGGTTCTTGGCGCTGTCAAAGAAGGTATTGTGGCTTTTGAAGCCATTGGCATTGAAGGACCCTGGTGAGTCTGCAGTACCTAGAAACCTTGGCAACCTAGGCTTTGGCTTCTGGACCTGAGGCCTATGCTCAATATGATAGTCAAATTGAGGTCCCGAGGCAGTAGGCGGAGGCTCCAGAATGGGCCATCGGATAGTGGTAAGATGACCATGACTGTATGCTTGCTCAATTGTGTGAGGCCTTGGTGGCAGAACAGGAGCAGGGGCAACGGTTGAGGCGTCAGGCTGCACAACAGGTGCTTCAGGAGCAATTGCCTCATGTGCTTCAGGTGCAGTGGCCTCATTAGCTTCAGGCACACTGGTTGGTTCAAGCTCCACATTAGCTTCAGCCATGACAACATCATTGGCTTCACTTGCGTTGGTTGTGGCAGCTTCAGGATTTTCAACCTCCACTTGAGAAGCTGGAGGGTCAGACACAGACACGTTCACTTCATGAACTATTTCTTCAGGCATGGGGGGAGTAAAGACATGTTCTTCTTGACGTTCTTCATCGGCTGATGCAGCCGGATTGTCTTCAGCAGCTTGTGCTTCAGACACAGAGACATTCACAGTTGGAGTGGCTTCAAAGAACACTTGATGTGCAACAGGTTGATGATGCACTTCTCCTTCTGGAACGCTCGGAAGAGGGACTTGAGGCCTTGGTCCTTTGCGAAGCCTTTGTAATACAGGCGACGCCTTTGGAGTTGGAGTGGGCAGGTCCTCATCCTCTTCAACTTGTATGGATGGTGTGGTTTGTTGTTGTTGGGGAGTACTGGGGGAGTCTTGTTGCTGTGGGTGATCAGCCCACGATGCATCCTGAGCAATTGGCGTCAGTGGACAACCAATGCTGATGAGTTCACTGTTCGTATGAACAGGTGATGATACCACGTCATGTTCGATCTGAGGAAGAACTTCATCATCAGCTACATTGTCATCATGACCAATGTCTTCAGCAGCGGTGGGTTCAGCTGCTGGAATATCTTCAGCTTCATGAGCCTCTGAGGGAGCAGGCTCATGAACGATCATCTGTCTTTCTTGATGTTCAGACGCAGGTCGAACCATTGAGATGGGTTCAACAACCAGAGGCTCTGTGGGAGCAGCCCGTTTTTTCTTGGTCTTGCGCTTCTTCTTGGAGGGAGCAGCATCAAAGGCTTCAGTATTCTTCCTCTTTCTGGCTTCAGCCTCGGCAGCCCTCGTCTTCTTCTGTTCAGAAGTGATTGTGGTGACCTTTGGCATCGAGCCAGTCATGCTTCTCGGGAAGATAATGCGAGGGGCTTCTTTGCTTGAAGGTGCAGGCTGGTCAGCAGGAAGCTTCTTCTTTTTCTTTGCAGCCATCCTGGGGTCAATGCCAGGACGGCCAAGTGACTTGCGCTTCTCAGCCTCATTGTAGGCAAGCACACACTTATCAGCCAAATTCTTCATACGCTCTCGAGAGCCTTGAGCTTCTTGGCGCTTCTTGAGAAAGGCTTCTTTGAGCTCATGCAGCATGACCTTGAAGTTTTTGACATCTTGCACACTGAGCTTCGCAACGTGCTTCTTGAGATGAGCCTTTTCATAATCAATTTTGTTCTTCAGCTCAACAATGCGCTGAGCAAGAGCTAGCTCAGAAGCAATGGCGCCATTAAAGGCAACGCTGAGGCCAATGGAAAGCTGCAGATCGTCAAAGCTGAGGTTGGGGGTGTCAAACCACTCATCAATGAAGTTATGAATGATTGCCACATCAAAGAGAGGCAAGTTGTTGAAGATTTCTGCTTCTTCCTTGCTTTTGATCAATTGCTCAAGGGCATCATCTGCAAATCTTCATCACTGTACAGATCAATGGGATCTTCACGCAGTATAACCGCAGGAGTCAAGGCTTGATCAGTATGCCTAACAAGTTGCTTTTTCTTCTCCGTCTTCTTGGAGATACGGGATTGATCTTCAGACTGCACACTGGGTTCAGGAGGTGCAGTGGCCAGAGGCTTCGCGCGTAAAGCTTTTGGAGGTGCTGATTTAGAAGCCTTTAGCTTCTTTTGCTTCTGTGGCTTCGAAGGAGGAGCTGGGGCTTCATCAGAATCAGCCTCATTGTCAGAATGATCCACTTTGGCACCTTGTACCAAGATGTAGGAGATGAGGCCATCAAGGTTTGCAAAGGGGCCAATTCTATTTTCTTCATCTTCACGTGTGCCATCCTCACGGGGAGCAGAGGGGCCAGGATTGAAGTCTAATCCCCATGACTTCTTGTTTTCCTTTGCCGAAGCCTTAGCAAACTGGAGGTTGCGCTTGAAGAGATTGTCGTCACGACACCAGAGCAATGATGTTGGGTCGGCTTCTTCAGGATGTGGTCCACGGACCATGCAAGGATAGAATTCTTGCGCAATGGCTTCAACTTTGTTCTTGGGGGGAAGGCCTCGATAGAGCATATCACCCCAAGGGCTCTTGATAGCATTTTTCTCTGCGTACTCCTGGGTGATGAACTTGTACTTTTACCACTGTTCAGCCCAATAGCGTCGAATCCATTGGATTCGAGTCTTGCGCTGATTGTAATCTTCTTCAAGATCTGTTTTATACATTTCTACCAGATCTTCAGGCAGATCCTTTAAAGTTCCCCCACGACGCTGTCTGCCACCCTTCCTGACAGATTTCTCCGTAGCCATAAACTTCAAACTGAACGGTTTCAATATGTTCAAAGGCTTCAAAGGTTTTCGCTTGCTGGTCAGACAGGAACTGGCTTCAGGAGAATTGATATGATGGTGTAAGTATTCTTTTGATCCAACTCTTTACCATTGTCGTCGGGACTAAGATGGTGTTTGGCTGGCATTGGCGTCGTGTAGCCTTTGCAATCTTCCATTCCAAACTTCTTCAGACAATCTTTGAGGTACTTTTCTTGAGATATGAAGATGCCATTGCTTTGTTAACGAATTTGAAGACCAAGGAAGAACTTCAGCTCACCCATCATGGACATTTGATATTGCTCTTGCATCATGTACCCAAACTCATCACTATACTTCTGGTTGGTGCAACCGAAGATTATGTCATCCACATATATTTGGCACACAAACAGTTCACCATCATATGTCTTCGTGAAGAGTGTGGGATCGAGGGATCCAGGTTTGAAGCCTTTGCTCTTCAGGAAGTCTTTGATTGTATCATACCAGGCACGGGGAGCTTGTTTGAGGCCATACAGTGCTTTGTTTAGCTTGTACACCATATCAGGATGTTTTGGATCTTCAAAGCCAGGTGGTTGTGCGACATACACTTCTTCTTCAATCTTGCCATTGAGAAATGCACTTTTCACATCCATTTGATATAGCAAGATGTTGTGATGATTAGCATAGGCTAGCAGTATGCGAATAGCTTCAAGCCTAGAAACAGGAGCAAATGCTTCATCGAAGTCAATTCCTTCAACTTGAGTATATCCTTGAGCCACAAGACGTGATTTGTTTCTGAAGACTTGACCATGCTCATCTTGTTTGTTCCGATATATCCATTTTGTGCCAATTATGTTATGCTTGCGAGGGTTAGGGCGCTTGACCAGTTCCCAAACATTATTCTGCTTGAACTGTTGAAGTTCTTCTTGCATGGCTTGAATCCATTCAGGTTCCATAAAGGCTTCAGCAACTTTCTTGGGTTCAGATATTGATACAAATGAAAAATGCCCATAGAAATTTGCTAACTGTGTTGCTCTTGATCGAGTAAGAGGACCAGGTGCGTTGATGCTATCAATTATCTTCTCAATTTATACTTCATTTGCAACACGAGGATGAACTGGACGAAGACCTTGCTCATGCTGATCATTGTCATCATTGGAAGTATTGTCTTCAGTCTGAGCATTGTCTTCAGGTTGGTTTGGTGCAGAAATGATAAGTTCCTCTTCAGGCTGTGCTTCAGAGGGCATGATCTCACCAGTTCCCATCAGCTTGATAGATTCACAAGAAGGAGCTTCATCAAGGGTGTTTGGCAGGAGCTCTCGTTGTGAACCATTGGTTTCATCAAATTGCACATCCACTGTTTCAACGATTTTGTAGTGGAAGAGGTTGAAGACTCTGTAAGAGTGCGAATCCTTTCCATAGCCAAGCATGAAGCCTTCATGAGCTTTGTGTTCAAATTTTGACTTGTGATGGGGATCCTTGATCCAGCACCTAGCACCAAAGACTCTGAAGTAGCTGACATTTGGCTTCTTGCCAGTAAGGAGCTCATAGGATGTTTTGCCCAGAAGCTTGTGGATGTAAACACGGTTGATGATGTGACATGCAATATCAATTGCTTCAGGCCAGAATTTTCTTGGTGTCTTGTACTCGTCAAGCATTGTTCGAGCCATCTCAATGAGGGTTCTGTTCTTGCGCTCAACAATGCCATTTTGCTGAGGTGTGTAAGGAGCAGAAAATTCATGAGTGATTCCCATTGTATCTAGATAAAGATCAAGGGCGATGTTCTTGAATTCAGTGCCGTTATCACTTCTGATATTCTTGATCTTGACGCCATAATTGTTCATTACTCGATTGGCGAATCGTCTGAAGACATCTTGTACTTCAGTCTTGTAGAGAATTATGTGCACCCATGTATATCTTGAGTAGTCATCAACAATGACGAAGCCATAGAGACACGCCATTGTTGTGAGGGTGGAGTAGTGAGTAGGTCCAAATAAGTCCATGTGTAGCAGCTCGAAGGGTTGAGATGTTGTCATGATTGTCTTCGAGGGATGCTTGGCCCTTGTCATCTTCCCAGCTTCGCAAGCACCACACAAATGATCTTTCTTGAACTTGACACCTTTGATGCCTATGACATGCTTCTTCTTGACGAGAGTGTGCAAGTTCCTCATGCCAGCGTGCCCTAGCCTTCGATGCCAGAGCCAGCATTCTGAAGCTTTTGCAAGAAGACATACGGCAAGCTGTGGACCTGCTGAGAAATCTACCACATATAGATCACCTTTCCTATACCCTTCAAAGACTAGAGACTTGTCAGATTCCATTACTACAAGGCAACGATATTTTCCAAATATCAAAATCATGTTTAAGTCATAAAGCATTGAGACAGGCGTTAAGTTGAATCCAAGGGATTCAACAAGCATCACTTTATCCATGTGTTGATCCTTTGAGATTGCAACTCTACCTAGACCAAATACCTTGCCTTTACCAGTGTCAGCAAATGTGATTTGACTCTTGTCGGATGGACGTAAGGTTGAGTCCATGAGAAGACTTCGATCACCAGTCATATGATTAGTGCATCCGCTGTCAATAATCCATTCAGAAGCTTTTGCTGACATGCCCTACAGTGCGGTTAGGAGGATAGGCTTCACAAGGTATGTTGTGAAGCATAAGCATTTTACACACACATGGATTATCACAGTTTAGATCAAGATTAGAACACACAGTATGACAGATAAGAGATTCATATGTGGAATACATAGTAAGTCATTTTATCATGCATCCCTTTATGTTTTAGGTCCCCAGCAATAATATCGGACGCCTTTGATTGCTGGCTGGAGACCATGTTCTACAAAAGAGAGTTAATTCTTCTTCACCACCCACATCTTTGGGGGTGGCTTAGAAGCAATGAGTCTAAGTGCAGCATCTGAGAATTTCGGCTTTGGAGCCCTAGCAAATAGCCTTGCAGGAGATGAATGATACTCATATGAAAAAGCAGAAAAGTTCTTAGTATTGTGAACATAGCGGTTTGAAGACAAACGCTCATATTCATAAGTTTGAGTGTGGTTTCCCTACAAAACATTGGCGTTAGGGTGACTCAGGTGAGTCCTGTTTCCGTATGAAGCCGTTGGACCATGTGAGGCCTTTGATCTGAGGTTTGTCTTCTTCCCTGTTGGTGTCATGACAACATTCACAGGAAGATTCTCAAGACAGCTTTTGGGAACCTAGATCTTCTTCATTGGCGGTCCATTCCTGCAGTTAGTACCAATATACCTGGCAAACACTTCACCATTCTGATTTTTGAACAGTTTATAGTTTGCATCAAAGGATTCATCAATGATAATAGGATTAGCACAGGTAAAGCCAGATAAAGTGGATGGATCCACTGAAGGTTCCTTTGCAGCAACCCATGTGGTTTTGGGATACTGCTCAGGCTTCCTGTAGGAACCATCGGCATTCATTTTCCTCTCGAACCCAACACCCTCTTTCCTAGGGTTTCGGTTCAGAATCTGCTTTTTGAGGACATCACAGAGAGCCTGATGTCCCTTCAAACTTTTGTACATCCCTGTTTCAAGCAATGTCTTCAACATAGCATTTTCATCAGCAATAGCAGTGGTATCCTCTGCAGAGGGGTTAGTAACCACTTCAGTAGGTGAAGACAATGAAACAGTAGCAGCAGTGGAACATTCAGCAACAGATGTAGCGTTATCACGCTCAATGCATTTTAGACATGGTGGTTCAAATCCATCCTGTGTGGAACTGATCTGTTGAGCGCGAAGTGACTCATTCACTTTTTGAAGATCTTCATGAGCCGCTCTCAATTTCTCAAGCTCTTGTTTCCTTTGAAGATAATCATAGGAGAGTCTTTCATAAGTAGTTGAGAGCGATTCATGACGACCTTCAAGTTCTTGGTACTTAGCATGAAGATTTTTTATGTCATCAACTAAGGACTGTGAACGTGTCATTTCCGCGTCCAACAGGTCATCGCTTTTGTCTAACAGTTTTTGAGTATGTTCCATAGCTCTTTGTTGTTCAGTAGCAATTTTAGCAAGTGTTTTGCAGCTGGGTTTAGATTCACAATCAAAGTCATCTTCACTTGATGTTTGAAAGTAAGCATCGCGTGATTTTACCTTGGCACCATGTGCCATGAAGCAGTAGGTGGGAGAAGGATCATCTTTGTCATTAGCTTCAGCGTTGGTGTGGAAGTCATTGTCTTCAGTGTTGAAGATGGACTTGGCGACATAGGCTGTGGCTAGAGCCAGACTTGCAACGCCAGGGTCAGACTCCTCACCAGACTCTACCTCCGCCTCCTCCGAAGCAGACTCCTCCTCTGAATCCATTTCCTTGCCAACAAAAGCACGAGCCTTGCCAGATGAGCTCTTCTTGTATGATGAAGACTTGGAAGAAGACTTAGAAGACTTTGAGGATTTCTTTTTCTTCTTGTCATCGGAATCATATTCCTTGCTTTTCTTCTTCTTCTTCTCATTGTCCCACTGTGGACACTCAGATATGTAGTGACCGGGTTTCTTGCACTTGTGGCAGGTTCTCTTCTTGTTGTCATGAGTGGAAACTTCATCATTTCTTGAGCTGGATCGTGAAGACTTTCTGAAGCCCTTCTTCTTGGTGAACCTCTGAAACTTCTTCACAAGCATGGCAAGTTCCTTTCCAATGTCTTCAGGATCGTCAGAACCGCAGTCAGATTCTTCTTCTTCAGATGAGGAAACAACTTTTGCCTTCAAAGCACGAGTTCGGCCATAGTTGGGGCCATAAATATCTCTTTTCTCAGAAAGCTGGAACTCATGTGTGTTGAGCCTTTCAAGTATATCAGACGGATCAAGTGTCTTGAAGTCAGGACGTTCTTGTATCATGAGGCAAGAGTGTCAAAGGAGGTGTCAAGTGATCTCAGTAGTGTCTTGAGAATTTCATGTTTGGTGATCTCAGTTGCGCCGAGAGCCTGAAGCTTATTTGTGATGTCGGTGAGGCAATCAAACGTGAGCTGGACATTTTCATTATCGTTTCTCTTGAAGCGATTGAAGAGATTGCGAAGAACACTGATCCTCTGGTCTCTCTGTGTAGAGACGCCTTCATTGACCTTGGACAGCCAGTCCTAGACTAGCTTTGACGTTTCCAGAGCACTCACACGGCCATACTGTCCTTTGGTCAGATGACCACAGATGATGTTCTTTGCAGTCGAGTCCAGTTGAATGAACTTCTTGACATCAGTAGGGGTGACACCTTCACCAGTTTTAGGAACGCCATTCTTGACGACATACCAAAGGTCGACATCAATGGCTTCAAGATGCATGCGCATCTTATTCTTCTAGTAGGGATATTCTGTTCCATCGAACATGGGGCAAGCAGCGGAGACTTTGATTATCCCTGCAGTCAACATAGCTAAACTCCAGGTGGTTAAACCGAATCACACAGAACAAGGGAGTACCTTGCTCTGATACCAATTGAAAGTGCTAGTTATCGACTAGAGGGGAGGTGAATAGGCGATTTTTATCAAAGTCTTCAAAACGTGGAAGTTTCGAAGACAAACAATAGAAATAACCTAATTGATATGCAGCGGAAGATAAACTACAACAAGCAAGCCATAGTCAAGTATGCAATAGCGTTAACATACGAAGACTAATAGCAGCTAGGTAGTAGGATCAGGATGGAAGATAGTATGAAGCCAATCAACAATAGTAGTCAAGCAATGAAGTCAATCAGATAAGATAGATAAGCAATGACTTCACGAAGACAAACTCAAAGTAAAGGAGGGAAGAGATAGAACCAGTTGCTTGTTGAAGACACATGATTTGTTGGACCAGTTCCAATTGCTGTGACAACTGTACGTCTGGTTAGGGAGGCTGAGATTCAACTCAGAAGACCGTGTCTTCACCTTATTCCCCTTGAGCTAAGGACACTTAGTCCTCGCCCAATCACTCTGGTAAGTCTTCAAGGTAGACTTCCAAACCTTCACAGACTTCGTTCACCCGGCAATCCACAATGACTCTTGGATGCTCAGAACGCGACGCCTAACCGGCTGGAGGATTCACAGTCCTCAAGTGTAATAAGTCTTCAGGTCACACAGACAGAAAGACTTCAGTGATGCCTAACACTGTTTGGCTCTGGGTGATTGGGCTTTGTCCTCGCAAGGATTTTTCTCTCTCAAATGCTTCGAGGTGGGTTGCTCTCAAACGACAAAAGCCGTATACTAACTCTGAGGAGCCACCAATTTATGGTGTAGGGGGTGGGCTATTTATAGTCACTAGGCAACCCGACCTGATTTGTCCAAAATGACCCTGGGTCACTAAGGAACTGACACGTGTTCCAACGGTCAGATTTCAAACACATGCGGCAACTTTACTTGGGCTACAAGCAAAGCTGACTCATCCAGCTCTGGATAAGGTTTGCTCTCATTGTCTGCGCTCGAAGACATAGGATTTGAGTTGAGCATCACTTTAGTCACTCTGACTTAGTTCACTTGGACCCCACTTAACAGTACGGTGGTTCCTATGACTCAACAAAGAAGAAAAGGAAGCAATGAATCCACACAGTCTTCGCGCTCCATAGTCTTCACACAATGTCTTCTCATGTCATAGTCTTCAATATGAATATCTTCTCATACCACCATTGTTTCAATGTCTTCATACATTTTTAGGGGTCATCTCCGGTAGGTAAACCGAATCAATGAGGGACACTACCTGCGTTATCCTGCAATTCTCACAAACGCATTAGTCCGTCAACCAACTTTGTCGTCAATACTCCAAAACCAACTAGGGGTGGCACTAGATGCACTTACAGTTAGATGCGAGGCGCTAGAGGTTCGAAGTGTGGTGATGGGTGACTTTGCAGTCAAGTTTCGGGTGCGTTCGAAGGAAGATGGGTTTAATTGGGCTCTGGTTGCGGTATATGGTGCCGCACAGCCCGAACTCAAGCCAGAGTTCTTGGCTGATCTTGTTTGGATTTGTGATTCCGAGCAGCTTCCTATCCTGGTGGGGGGTGATTTCAATATAATTAGAAGGCGTGAGGATAAGAACAATGATAACTTTGACGGCAGCTGGTCGTTCATGTTCAATACTACATTGAAAGTCTAGACCCGAGAGAAATTGAGCTCTCGGGTAGAAAATTCACCTGGGCTAACGCGCTGCCAAATCCGACGTATGAGAAGTTGGATCGAGTGTTGGCTTGTGTCGATTGGGAACAGAAGTTCCCGCTAGTAACAGTCCAGGCTTTGTCCCGTGGAATTTCTGACCACACGCCTTTATTTGTGGACACTGGTGAGGCCACCCACTTGGGAAACAAAAACGCGTTTTCCTTTGAACTGGCGTGGTTTGAACGTGAAGGCTTCCTTGATCTCGTGGCCAAAGAGTGGGCTAAGGATTCAGGAGGGAAGACTGCGCTTCAGTGCTGGCAAAATAAGATTAGGCATTTGAGGAGTTTCCTGCGTGGGTGGGCTAAGCATCTTAGCGGAATTTATAAGGTCGAAAAAGGAAAGGCTCCTTTCCCTTATTCGATCCCTAGATGTAAAAGCAGAAACCATGGTGCTGCCGGCCGCGGAGCTTCATGCCAAGCCTTATGCGGAGATGAGGCTGAAAGAACTTCTTAGAGAAGAGGAGTTGAAGTGGGCATTGCGGGCCAAGGTTCGGCGAGTAGTCCAGGGGATGCGAACACACAATTCTTTCACATGATCGCTAATGGTAAACATAGAAAGAAGAGGATCTTTTAGCTTGAGCAAGATGAAGGAACAATTTTAGGACAGGAAAACCTAAAATTGTACGTCACAGAATATTACAAGCAGCTGTTGGCCCACCAGAAGAGAACTGTGTGTCTCTGGATGAGTCCAGGATGGAGGATGTTCCTCAACTCACGGCGGTGGAGAATGATATTCTTGCGGCTCCTTTCTCCGGGAAATAGGTGTTTGAGGCTATTTCGCAAATGAAAAATAACAAGGCGCCGGGCCCCGATGGATTTCCAGCAGAGTTTCATAAAAAGTGTTGGCATATCATTAAGGGGGATCTGTTTCCTTTGTTCAATGATCTCTTCTCTGGGCAGCTTCAGTTTTTTCAGCTCAATTTTGGAACAATAACCCTTCTTCCTAAGAAAACAGAGGCTGTGAGAATTGAGCAATTCAGGCCCATCTGTCTTCTTAATGTTAGTTTCAATTTTTTCACCAAGGTAGGGACTAATAGGCTCACACAGATTGTGCATGCTGTGGTGCATCCTACCCAAACTGCTTTCATGCCGGACATGAACATCTTTGAAGGGGTTGTGGTCCTTCATGAAACGCTCCATGAAATCCACACGAAAAAGCTGGATGGTTTTTTTTTCGAAGTGGATTTTGAGAAAGCGTATGACAAAGTCAAATGGCCCTTTCTTCAACAGGCCTTACGTATGAAGGGTTTTGATGAAGCTTGGTGACGCCAGGTAGAATCCTTTACGCAAAAAGGGAGTGTTAGAATTAAAGTGAATGACGATATAGGTCATTACTTCCAGACACACAAAGGCCTGAGGCAAGGTGATCCAATGTCCCCTATTTTGTTCAACATTGTGGTTGACATGTTGGCAATTCTCATAGGAAGGGCAAAGGAGGCTGGTCAGGTGGGTGGCTTGGTGCCTCACCTAGTTGATGGGGGTGTGTCCATTCTTCAGTACGCTGATGATACAATCATCTTTATGGAGCATGACTTGGCAAAAGCGAGAAATATGAAGCTGGTGTTATGCTTATTTGAACAATTGACCGGCTTAAAGATTAACTTTCATAAAAGTGAGTTGTTCTGCTTTGGTAGAGCCAAGGAGGAACAAGAGGCTTATAGGCAGTTGTTTGGATGTGAACTAGGGGCTTTACCTTTTAATTACCTAGGTATACCCATTCACCATCGTAAGCTGACAAACAGAGAGTGGAAATGCATCGAAGATCGGTTCGAGAAGAAACTTAGTTGCTGGAAGGGCAAACTTATGTCTTATGGAGGCTGGTTGATTCTTATTAATTCGGTGCTCACGAGTATGCCGATGTTCCTACTATCTTTCTTTGAAGTTCTAGTTGGGGTTAGGAAAAGGCTGGACTTCTACCGATCAAGATTTTTTTGGCAGAGTGATGAACTAAAGAGAAAGTATCAACTCGCCAAATGGGATATTATTTGTAGACCTAAGGACCAAGGGGGGATGGGTATTGAGAATCTTGAGGTCAAGAACAGATGCTTGCTCAGTAAGTGGCTGTATAAGCTCTCAGTTGATACTGACGCAACGTGGGCGCAGATTCTCTGTAACAAGTATCTGCAGTCCAAGACTTTGTCACAGGTGACAGTGAGACCAACTGATTCGCCATTCTGGAAGGGGCTTATGAGAGTTAAGGCAACCTTCTTTAATAGAACAAAGTTCATAGTCGGTGATGGCAATGATACCCGTTTTTGGGAGGATACTTGGCTTGGTGATACACCATTGGCGCTCCAGTACCCGACCCTGTATCGTATTGTTCAGCGACGTGATGCGCTAGTTGCAACGACTATGAAGTCCATTCCCCTTAATATCCAGTTTCGAAGGGTGCTTGTTGGTGATAGATGGGAAGCATGGCTTCATCTGGTGAGTAGACTGATGGAGGTTCAACTAGCTCATCAGCCTGATCAGCTGTGTTGGAAACTTACTAGGTCTGGACAATTTACGGTTAAGTCGATGTACATCGATGTTATTAACTCGAGTGTCATTCCTAGTTCCAAACATGTTTGGAAAGTAAAAGTCTCTTTGAAAATTAAAGTGTTTATGTGGTTTGTACATAAACAAGTCATTTTAACAAAGGAAAACTTGGTTAAGCGCAATTGGACAGGCTCTACTAGGTGTAGTTTCTGTGATCGGGATGAGACCATTAAGCACCTCTTCTTTGAGTGCCCGTTGGCGAGAATTTTGTGGCGCACCGTGCAAATTGCCTTTAACATTACTCCTTCGAGTTCGGTCGGTTCGTTATTTGGAATGTGGCTTGATGGGATAGAGTCTGATACAGCTAGACACATTCGTGTAGGAGTTTGTGCGTTGTTATGGGCAATTTGGAATTGCAGAAATGATTTGGCTTTTAACAGAACAACAACTATTCATTTTTTGCAGGTTTTATTCCGTGCTACAGCGCTGATCCGTATGTGGTCCTTACTCACTCCGTCGGAGGCCAGGGAGCGTTTGGTTACTGGATCTGTCCGGTGGGAGATGGTAGCGCGGATATCTTCAACCAGTTTGGATGGCGGTCATGTAATAGGATAGGCGATTAGTTTTCCTATCTTTACTATGCCAGCCCGTTGTGGCTCAATGGCCTTTTTATTTTTGGCATTGAGGCTCTCTGTGAGCTAGCCTTTATTTTGTTTCACGACTTTAAGACCTTGTTGAACTTATTTTATTTATAAATATGACCGTATGCATCATTCTGATGCAGAGGCCGAGGAGTCCCTCTTTTCGATTTTTTTTAAAGTTAAGGTTCCACTATGAATCTGACAAGACGGTAATCTTACACGTCTCGTAGATGCGAATTATAGCAACAACTAGACAATACAATAAAACCCAAGTCTAATTCTAATCTAGGCTAGCTATTTAATAATGGTCGACGCACGGCCGAGTCTAATCATTGTGTCCCGTACGGACTCCTTGAGGTCGGTCCGTACACGGGCTGGACTGCCGAGGCCGAATCGTTGCAGGCATGTGAATCAATGTGTTGATGAGTCTCTGGCAGCAGCCAAAAATTCTAGGGCCCACCTGCGTCTCGTGGCTGATCTGATGGCCTAATCCAAGTCCTTTGACCGTGTGCACTTGGTCCTTGTACACGTGAGTGCATGCATGGATGGGACATGACATGCATGCAAGAACGTTGCTCCGTTTGATCTAAACACACATTGTCTTCATCTTTAATCTCTTCTTTATTCCTAGGTACAAGTAAATCCAAACATGAGTGTAATGTTATATTCTCGTTAGTTGGATCATATGTACAAAGGAGCGATAGTGCCTGGCCATTTATTTGACGCGCTCGTGCTCTAGTCATAGGCCCGGACGGAATAACTGATGTAGGAGTGACGGCAGGTGTAACTGCGGCAGAGATGTTCTCACCATCCCCCCTTCTCGAATTGAAGTCGTCCTCGACGGTATTTCTTCGTCCTCACCCAAATAAGGCTTTAAATCTGCAGCATTAAATGTGGGACTAACCCAAAAGTCTGCAGGCAGATCAATCTTATATGCATTCTCATTAATTTTTTCTATCACCTTAAAAGGTCCATCCGCACGAGGCATTAATTTTTACTTTCGTAAATCAGGGAAGCGGTCTTTTCGCAAATGTAACCATACTAAATCACCTGGTTCAAACACAACACTTTTTCTACCCTGACTACCAGCAAGTTTATACTTGGCATTCATTCGTTCAATATTTTTCTTAGTCGTCTCATGCATTTTCAATACTAGCTCAGCACGTTCTTTAGCATCAAGGTTTACCTTCTCCGAAGATGGAATGGGTAATAAATCAATAGGCGCATGAGGTATATAAATCCATAAACAATCTCAAAAGGGCATAACTTTGTGGTAGAATGAACTGAACGATTATAAGCAAACTCTACATGAGGTCAACATTCTTCCCACATTTTTAAGTTCTTTTTCAAAACAGCCCTAGGCATAGTAGACAATGTTCGATTAACCACTTCAGTTTGACCATCTGTTTGAGGATGACATGTAGTATTAAATAAAAGCTTAGTCCCCAATTTTGTCCACAACACCCTCCAAAAGTGGCTAAGAAATTTTGTGTCACGATCAGAAACAATTGTATTTGGCACACCATGTAGACGAACTACTTCTCTAAAGAACAAATCAGCAATGTGAGTAGCATCGTCACTTTTATGACAAGGTATAAAATGTGCCATCTTAGAGAATCTATCGATAACAACAAATATACTATCCCTCCCCATCATGTTCTAGGCAGTCCTAATACAAAGTCCATAGATATATCTTCCCAAGGAGTGCTAGGAGCAGGAAGAGGCATATATAAACCATGTGGATTCAAGCATGACTTAGCTTTTTGGCATGTCGTGCAACGTGCAACATATCTCTCCACGTCCCTTCTCATTTTTGGCCAGAAAAAATGACCAGCAAGAATGTCTTTTGTCTTCTTGACACCGAAATGTCCCATAAGTCCTCCGCCATGCGCCTCCTCTAACAACAAAAGACGAACAGAGCTATCTGGGATGCATAGCTTATTAGCACGAAAAACAAATCCGTCATTAACAACGAACTTGTTCCAAGTTCTACCCTCTCTGCAATTGACCAATATATCTTTAAAATCGACACCATTAGCGTATTGCTCTTTTATAGTTTTGAGTCCAAAAATTTTGAAGTCAAGCTGTGATAACATGGTATAGCGTCTAGACAATGCATCAGCAATAACATTCTCCTCCCCTTTCTTGTGCTTAATAACATAAGGAAAATATTCAATAAATTCAACCCATTTTGCATGTTACGGTCAGTTTGCTTTGACTTCTAATATGCTTGAGTGATTCATGATCAGAATGTATGACAAACTCCTTAGGCTATAAATAATGTTGCCATGTCTCCAAAGTCCGAACTAGTGCATAAAGTTCTTTATCATATGTTGAATAATTCAGACTAGGCCCATTGAGTTTTTCACTAAAATATGCTACTGGTTTGCCTTCTTACAATAAAACACCGCCTAAACCAATGCCGCTAGCATCACATTCCAATTCAAACATCTTATTAAAATCAGGTAATTGCAGCAAAGGGGCGTGTGTAAGCTTATCTTTAAGAATAGTGAAGGCTTCTTCTTGTGCGTCGCTCCAGATAAATGGCACATTTTTCTTGGTGAGCTCGTTGAGTGGCGCTGCGATGGTACTAAAATCCTTCACGAACCGTTGGTAGAACCCAGCAAGTCCGAGAAAACTTCGTACTTGTGTGACCGAGTTAGGGGTCAGCCAACTCTGGATCGCTTCAACCTTGGCTTTATCAACTTCAATTCCATGTGCTGTCACAACATAGCCAAGAAAAGCGACTCGATCCATGCAAAAAGTGCACTTCTCAATATTACCAAATAAACGTGCATCACGCAGAGCAGAAAAAACAGCACGCAAATGGTCTAAGTGTTCCTCTAGTGACTTACTATAAATCAGAATATCATCAAAGTATACTACCACAAATCGTCCAATGAAAGCTTGCAAAACTTCATTCATTAGTCTCATGAAAGTACTAGGTGCATTAGTCAATCCAAAAGGCATAACTAACCACTCATATAAACCAAATTTAGTTTTGAAAGCAGTTTTCCATTCATCGCCTAGTTTCATACGAATTTGATGGTAGTCACTATGCAAGTCCACTTTAGAAAACACAACTGAGCCACTGAGTTCATCAAGCATGTCATCTAATCTAGGAATAGGATGGCAATATCGAATTGTAATATTATTTATGGCTCTACAATCAACACACATACGTGAAGTACCGTCTTTTTTAGGAACAAGTAAAATTGGTACAACACATGGACTAAGGGATTCACGAATGAAACCTTTTTCGAGTAGTTCTTGAACATGTCGCTGAATCTCCTTAGTCTCCTCGGGATTAGTCCGGTACGGTGCACGGTTGGGTAGTGAGGCGCCAGGTATCAAGTCAATTTGGTGTTCAATTCCTCTCATAGGTGGCAGCCCCGGTGGTACTTCCTTTGGAAAAACATCATGATACTCCTGCAAAAGGTTAGCGACAACAAGAGGCGAAGAAGAAGGCATATCCTCAAATGAAAACAAAACTTCTTTGCAAATAAGAGCATAACATTCATCAGTTTGAGCATCTAACTCAAAAATTTCTGCACGTGTAGCTAAGAAAGAAGCACCTTTCAATTTAATTTCTTTAGATGAGCTAGGATCAGATTTGTGCATCTTATTAAATTGTTCTAACTCATCAACAACTTTCTGATTTTCAGATTTAGTACGCTCAATATTTGTGTTTCTACTTGCCCTAGCAAGATCATCTTGTAAAATTTGCTCAGGAGACATAGGGTGTAGAATGATTTTCTTTCCTTTATGTGTGAGAGTGTACTGATTAGTTCTACCATCATGTAAACATTGTTTATCATACTGCCATGGCCTTCCTAGTAACATAGAACAAGCTTGCATAGGCACAATGTCGCAATCAATAGTATCATGGTATGAACCTAAAGAAAAAGGAACTCTCACCATGCGTGTTACCTTTACTTTTCCACCATCATTAAACCATTGAATGTAGTAAGGTTGTGGATGTTGTCGGGAAGGTAGGGAGAGCTTCTCCACCATGTCAATGCTTGCTAAATTGTTACAACTCCCTCCATCAATGATTATGCAAACAGAACGCTCCTTTATGACTCCTTTGATGTGGAAGAGGTTGTGACATTGATCCTTCTTTCCTTTGACAATCTGAGCACTAAGTACACGATGCGATATATAAGACTCATGTACTTATCGGCGTCGTCGGCGGTCACATGTTCTTCCTCTTGCTCTGGTTTTGTGTCATCATCTTCATGTGCAGCAGGCAAGGCATATGTGTCTTCATCAAAATCACTAGCTGAGTCGTACCCACCGTCTTCGCGAATGATCAATACATGCTTATTAGGACACTCCTTCATAACATGGCCAAATCCCTTACAAGTGTGGCACTGGATATCCTTTGTTCTTTTGGAGGAAGCAGACAATGATGATGAACTTTTTGTTGGAGCTGGTGTAGTACTTTTCATTGGTGCCGAAGCGTGTGAAGCTGAAGTTGATGAAGTAGGCCCCGATCGAGAGGTTGTAGGTGTTGTCGTAGAGATGCGAGTGGGCGGGGCAGCAAGGGTGCGCGGCGCCCATGTGGAAGTACGACTTGCAGAAAAAATTAGAACGCATTCTTGAACGACCCTGCACTTCATGTTCAGCATGCATAGCAAGATGGAATAAACGGGTCATTGAACGATAATCCTTATAAGCAAGTATGTCATAAATTTCTCTATTCAATCCACCCAAGAACCTAGCCATAGAGGCTTCCTACGTCTCAACTAAACCACAACGTAACATACCCATTTGCAGTTCTTGATAATAATCTTCCACAGATTTAGATCCTTGGTTCAAGCATTGTAGTTTATTTAGCAAGTCACGTTCATAATATCCGGGAACAAAATGGTGACACATTACTAATTTCAAAGCTTCCCAAGTGGCAGGAATATTATTAGGATGTTACGACAATGTTCTCTCCACCAAAAAGAAGCAAAATCACTAAACTCACTAGTTGCAGCCTGAACTATTTTATCATCAAGAAAATCATGGCAAGCAAATTTTTGATCAACTAATAATTCCTAGTCAAGATAAACATCCGGATCGTATTTCCCATCAAAAGGAGGCATGAAAAATTTAATTCTACCCAAAGAGTCGTCATGGCCATGTACCCGAGGACGCCGGGGGCGTCACATACCTTGTTGATTATTGTGTAGTCGATGATGATCATGATCATTGTTAGCGTTAACTGCATCAGGATCCTCAAAATCACCATCATAGTTGTCATCTTGGATGTCCTCAAGTGGGCCTGCTATCGAGTTGGCGTTGCGAGGACGGGGCTGGTCGACAACATCTGTGTATGAAAGAGGGTGCCTCGGATCTCCTAGGGGCACCCGACAAGCTCGTTGTAGACCTGTGTTGGTGGCTGGAAGACGCGTAGCGGCAGTGGAGGCGCCACCCAGATGGGCATCCTGGGCATCAAGGCGTTTCATAATAGATGCAAGTGTTTGAGTGAACGTCTCATTGCTATCCTTGATCGACTTGAGACGCTTATCAAGTGTGCCCTCGAACGATGTGAACCGCTCGGTGTATGCATGCACATCCTCCTCAAGGCGTGCCACCGTGGCTTTCATGTTGTCTTCGTCACCTGCCATGGTTAGGATGAAACAAGAACAAAACCACAAGTTTATTGCTCCTACAGTAACTACGGTGAGGCGGTGGAAAATGTCTCTCAACTCTCGAGCAATTACCAAGCTCTTACCAGTTCTTACTGTGTTGTAGTTGTTGTCGGCCGTTGGCGATGTCAAAAATCAAAAGATTGATATAGCGATTACCAAGTGACCGAATAAGGTACAATATAGGAAGTGGAGCTTGTTGGAGGTTTCCTCAACTCACAATGTGTGGCACAATTAAGCAAAAAGTAATGCAAACTGAATAATTTCTCAAACTCCTAACTAGTGTTGGCAGTCGATTAGTAAGAGAGAAAACAATCTAAGCCAGATACTAAAACAAGTGAGTGGAAACCGATGAAAATTTGAGAGCTCTAAATAGCTAAAAATAAGTGAGGTACACGTCTGGAAACAGATGATAAATGGTGAAGTCTCAAGTGCGTAGCAACAAAAGGAAAGTCGTCAATGGCAAAAAGCCCAAAGCAGATACTAGCCGGCCTGAATTTTGCAACTTTTTTTCCTTTTTCTACTTTTTTTCTTCTTTTTTTCCTTTTTTCCTTTTTTTCCTTTTTTTAACATGCCAATTGCTAGCAGAAATCATAGACACAATTTAAGTCACAAGAGATGAAAAAGATGCAAGGCTACTCGACAAGGTGCAACGAGAGCTAGCTACAAGCACTTGAGCTAGCTACAGCCTGATGGAAATCGGTGGGCGTGTCGCGCATGGAGAAAGATTGACACGGCTGGATGTCTGATGGTTTGCGTCTTGCTTGGTGTGAAGCCACATTAAGAGCAACTCTAGCAGACCCCGCATCCCGCAAGCCCGAAAAACTAGTTTGTAGTTTGTGCAAAACCACTTTTACGGGCCGGCGCGGGCTGGCACAGATGCAAACCCCGCAAACGGATCCGTAAAAAAGTATATTCGCGAAATATGCTTTTTTACGGGTCGGCTTCTACTGGTTCTACTCGGGCACCACCACGAAAACCCGCAAACATAAAAACAGCAAATCTTGCATTTGACATAGGTTTGGCAAACAAGTTCCAATTCAAACCACATAAGCAGTTTGCGCGTAAATAAAAGCGAAGTTCATAACGCAAAAGAGGGCATGCAAAAGGTTTGCGCCCATGTCCGACATCATCTTGGGGGTCGATCTTCACTCCGCGCCATGGAATTCACCTCCACCGAATAGAAGTTCATCGGCGCCACCTAATCCACCTCCCTCGCTTGTTCCAACTCCCGCACCGAAATCATCCACATTGCCACCATATGGAGCAGAGAAAACATCACCGGAACTTGAACATGGACCGGCCGAAGCTACCATTCTTCTCCTCAAGATCTCTCTCCTTGCCATATCATACCATGTTTTGGTGAGATCGCCCATGTCATTGCGGTTCATTGACATGATCTTGTTCTCTTCAGCGAGCAACAATGACATCGATTTGTTCTCGGAGGCGCGTGCTTTTTCTCTCCTCAATGGCAGCTTTGCGGACCCCTCTTCCTTGAGCATTTGCCACTTTTCTTGCTTCTCTTTTGCCTTCTTCTCGGCCAACTCTTTCTTGATCTCCAATGACTTCAACAACATCAGCTCGTTTGATTGCACCATGGCATCAATCTTCTCCCTCAAGCTCGATGCTTCTTGCTCTCTCTTGATCTTCTCTCTCGTCTTCTTGTCGCCATCGGGCTTGTGCTCATTTCTTGGGCCATCATCATCTTCATCTTCATCCATGTTTACAAGTGAGTCTCTCTTTGGTGGGGATTCTCTATTGACCAATTTCCACTTATCGCACTTTTGGAGCAACTCCCAACAATGCTCTAACTTGAAAAATCTGCCTTCCAAAGCTTCCATGGCCTTGTATCTATGTTGAGCAATCTTCTCCTACAAAATGTGAACAAAGTGATGCAATTACTTCCCATGATACATTATGATGATGCACAACTTAAACACAGGAAAAACAAACTCACATAATCGGATTCTACGGTGCCACTTGGAGGTGCATTGCATACTTGCTCCAAGCAAGCTGCCCAACGGCTGCACATAGGCTTGATATTCTCCCAACGCCCTTGAAGCAACCGACATGTGCGTGGAGTTCTATTGGGATACTTTCTCATAATGCGGAAATTATTGATCTTTGATCATTTGCCAATATCTCTTGGTGGTTTGAGAAACACCCATGCATGGATCAAGAGACACCGCACTCCATGCTTAGATCAAAGCTTGATCTTCCAAGATTGTGTAGTTCTTCGATCTTTGGCTCTTCCCACTCTTTGATTGCGATTCCTCAAATGCTTCCGCTTCGATCTCCTCCAATTAGTCCGCACAACCATGACCATCCACGCCGCCATCCGTTTCATTGTAGTCAAATGGTTCGAGAGGGGCTTGATCAATGTCAACCGCGTTCGTGTCCAACAATCTCATGAACTCGGTTGTTGCATTGTTCGAAGCACCCCTATAGCGAACGATAACAAGTCACGAGCTATCGACACTAATGGCGAAAGTGAAAGGGAATCGTGAGGCTGAAGAGGCATACCTTGCAGCCATTTCATCGAACACCTCGCTCGCGGGGGGAGCGGCACCGTTGAACGGCATCACCGGAGCACCTCCTTTTAGGGGGATGGACTGAGAGGTTGAAGAAGGTGGCTTCCTTCTAGCCAGAACCTTCCTCCGCTTTACGCCCGCGGTCTTGTCGGTATTCTCTGTCGCTGGCCGGGATCGCACTGTGGCGTTGGCGCCCGGAGCGCGGGCCGTCGTGGTGGGGGCAGACGGATTCCCACCCTGCATGACCACGTTACCCTGCCGCTTCCGAGCCGACGTGACGTGTGCTTGGGCGATGGCGGCGGGGCCAACATGGCCGGCGATGAGATCCGCCCGAGGGGAAGGAGCATGCGCGACCTCGACGGTGACGAGGGACAGCAGGGGGGCGTCCATGGCGACGAGGAACGGCCATGGAGGATGAACCGGAGCTTGCGGAGGGGGAACAATGGTGGCGGAGCGTGCGGGGAGCGGGAAAGGGCACGCGGAAATGTCCCTCCCGCCAAATCTCGCGTCAGATAGGGGTTCAACTTGGATCGGTCTCCCAATCCGTGAAGATAGAGGTTGGGGGAGAAGATTTGCCGCGCCCCGCAAAAAAATTTACGGGCCGGGGCGGGATGCGGGGTCTGCTCGAGCTTCTTTTTCGGCCCCGACCCGCAATTTGGCGGTTATTTTGCGGGTCGGGGCGGGATGCGGGGTCTGCTAGAGTTGCTCTAAGGACCAGACTGCGTGGCTGGGATGTCTGGCAGCTCGCGAAACGCGATGTGTGTATGGATGCACGTACGCAGTCGCAAGTTGACCTGGTCCGAAGTACTGTTGTGGAGCAGCGCCTGTACGCGTGTAAAATGATGCAAACTTGTTTTTTTTCCTCTAGATTACCGATGAATTTGCGGCAGAAAATATGGTGGACGAAAACAAGTGCGATCTAGTAGACAATTTTCTTCCCAAACGAATCTAAACCAGCACTAATACTAGGATGAATGCAACCAAAAATTCAACTACGCAAATACTAGATGCTAAAATTGCTAAAGGCTAAAAAGGTAGGTGTAATGGATGAACTAATCTATTTTTTTGGCTTTTTCGTGGGTTTATGGGACAGAAAATAACTAATCTAATAGAATTATAAATCTCTCACCAATGAACCTGAAAACTGATACCACTTGATGTGACGGTGGCCCGATCTTTCAATGAGAGTGGGGATAAATATCGATTTGGTAGATTTTGACCTTGACGATCCGGCTATACCGTACCCGACGATACGCCTCGACAATCGCTAAACCAATCTCCGATGGTTATTGACCGTGTCGTAGGCACGATCAACCTGAGCAGCGAGGTTCGAGTTCCTGCAAGCAACCGAAGAACCAGCAAGAACAAAGGTGAATTGCAACTGAATTTGTGGTTGATAACTTGAGTACGCAAACTAGATGAAAAGTTGGGGTTCCACTGTGAATCTGACAAGGCGGTAGTTCTACACGTCTCATAGATACGAATTGTAACAACAGCTAGACAATACAATAAAACCCAAGTCTAATTCTAATCTAGGCTAGCTATTTATGAATGGTCGACGCGTGGCCGAGTCTAATCGTTGTGTCCCGTACGGACTCCTTGAGGCTGGTTGTAATGGATAGTATCATAAGTTAGTATCATGCATATGATACTAGTGTATGATACTACCTCCCTAATGCATAATATCATATGGTAGTATCATAGATGACTTTATTTATTGCCATGCATGACACATACTAGTGTAGCATTTATTATGATGCAGTATCATGATATGATACTCAACCCTCTCTTACTTCATTTAATTCTATGCTACCTCATCAAAGTTGCCTAGTTGGCATGTATAATAATAGTTATGACACTCCCATGACAACTAGCGTGAGGTCGGTCCGTACATGGGCTGGACTGCCGAGGCCGAATCGTTGCAGGCGTATGAATCAATGTGTTGATGAGCCTCTGGCAGTAGCCAAAAATTCTAGGCCCCACCTGTGTCTCGTGGCTGATCTGATGGCCTAATCCAAGTCCTTTGACCGTGTGCACTTGGTCCTTGTACACGTGAGTGCATGCATGGATGGGACATGACATGCATGCAAGAACGTTGCTCCATTTGATCTAAACGCACATTGTCTTCATCTTTAATTTCTCCTTTATTCCTAAGTACAAGTAAATCCAAACATGAGTGTAATATTATATTCTCGTTAGTTAGATCATATGTACAAAGGAGCGATAGTACCTGGCCATTTATTTGACGCGCTCATGCTCTAGTCATAGGTCCGGACGGAATAACTGATGTAGGAGTGGCGGCAGGTGTAACTGCGGCAGAGATGTCCTCATCAAATTCAAATGCGTTTTCTCTCTTAAAATGCAAGTTATACCAAGAAAGGGGGATTGCGGGCTGCTAGAACTTTGAACCTAAAATATCAACAGAAAAGAAACAAATTCTCCGGAGCTCAAAACAAAGTGATTCGAGACGGAAAGATCTCCAGGACTATGCGGATATGACTGCGATGCTCCAAAACTAAGTTCAATCGATCATTATCGCACGATATCGGCAACTTTGTTCATTTTCTAATATCAAGTAATTATTTTCTTTGTCTGGCAGGGTTTGGAAAGAGTTCACCGGAATAGCTTCGGGACTGTCGAGGGAGCTGAGGTTTACACACCCGAAAGTAAGTAGTAATAACTACTTCCGCGCATCTCTTATTGATTCTAGTTGCATGAATACCATTTATCATGCTTGATTATCAATTTGATTGAACTCTATTTCTCGTAAAGTGCTTGTGGCAGGAAGGCGGGAATAATTTATGTGGATACTGTTGGAAATATGCCCTAGAGGCAGTAATAAAATGGTTATTATTATATTTCCTTGTTCATGATAATTGTCTATTGTTCGTGCTATAATTGTATTGACCGGAGACCATAAAACATGTGTGAATACATATATCACAACATGTCCCTAGTGAGCCTCTAGTTGACTAGCTCGTTGATCAATAGATGGTTATGGTTTCCTGACCATGGACATTAGATGTCATTGATAACGGGATCACATCATTAGGAGAGTGATGTGATGGACAAGACCCAATCCTAAGCATAGCACAAGATCGTGTAGTTTGTTTTCTAAGAGCTTTTCTAATGTCAAGTATCAGTTCCTTAGTTCATGAGATTGTGAAACTCCCGGATACCGTAGGAATGCTTTGGGTGTACCAAACGTCACAACGTAACTGGGTGGCTATAAAGGTGCACTACAGGTATCTCCGAAAGTGTCTGTTGGGTTGGCACGAATCGAGATTGGTATTTGTCACTCCGTATGACGGAGAGGTATCTCTGGGCCCACTCGGTAATGCATCATCATAATGAGCTCAATGTGGCTAAGTAGTTAGTCACGGGATCATGCATTACGGAACGAGTAAAGTGAATTGCCGGTAACGAGATTGAACGAGGTATTGGGATACCGACGATCGAATCTCGGGCAAGTAACATAACGATTGACAAAGGGAATTGTATACGGGATTGATTGAATCCCCGACATCGTGGTTCATCCGATGAGATCATCGAAGAGCATGTGGGAGCCAACATGGGTATCCAGATCCCGCTATTGGTTATTGGCCGAGAGCCGTCTCGGTCATGTCTACGTGTCTCCCGAACCCGTAGGGTCTACACACTTAAGGTTCGGTGATGCTAGAGTTGTTATGGGAATTAGTATGCGGTTACCGAATGTTGTTCGGAGTCCCGTATGAGATCCCGGACGTCACGAGGAGTTCCGGAATGGTCCAGAGATAAAGATTTATATATGGGAAGGCCTTATTCGGTCACCAGAAATGTTCGGGGGTATATCAGTATTGTACCGGGACCACCGAAAGGGTTCCAGGGGTCCACTAGGAGGGTCCACCTGCCATAGAGGGCCCTATGGGCTGAATATGGAGGGGAACCAGCCCCTAGGTGGGCTGGGTGCCAAACCCCTAGGGCCCATGTGCGCCTAGGGTTGGGGGGGGGACCCTAAAGGGGGCGCCCCCTTGGCTTGGGGGGGCAAGCCTCCCCCCTTGGCCGCTGCCCCCTCTAGATCCATCTGGAGGGGGCCGCCCCCCTCTCCCTTGCCCCTATAAATAGAGGGAAGGTGTGAGGGCTGCCGCACCTTTCCCCTGGTGCAGCCCTCTCCCTCCCTAACACCTCCTCCTCCGTAGTAGTGCTTGACGAAGCCCTGCCGGAGAACTGCAAGCTCCACCACCACGTCATCGTGCTGCCGGAGTTCTCCCTCAACTTCTCCTCTCCTCTTGCTGGATCAAGAAGGAGGAGATGTCCCCGGGTTGAACGTGTGTTGAACGCGGATGCGCCATCCGTTCAGTGTTAGATCGGATCTTCTGCGATTTGAATCTCCGCGAGTACGACTTCATCATCCGCGTTCTAGTAACGCTTCCGCTTAGAGATCTTCAAAGGTATGAAGATGCACATCCTCTCTCTCTCTTGTTTCTAGAATCTCCTAGATTGATCTTGGTGATACGTAGGAAAATTTTGAATTATTGTTACGTTCCCCAACAGTGGCATCATGAGCTAGGTCTATGCGTAGATTCTATGCACGAGTAGAACACAAGTAGTTGTGGCGTTGGTTTGTTCAATTTGCTTACCGTTACTAGTCCTATCTTGTTTCGGCGGTATTGTGGGATGAAGCGGCCCGGACCGACCTTACACATATGCTTACGTGAGATAGGTTCCACCGACTGACATGCACTTGTTGCATAAGGTGGCTAGCGGGTGTCTGTCTCTCCCAATTTAGTCGGAGCCGATTCGATGAAAAGGGTCCTTATGAAGGGTAAATAGCAATTGGCATATCACCGTTGTGGCTTTTGCGTAGGTAATAAACGTTCTTGCTAAAAATCCATAGAAGCCACGTAAAACATGCAAAAACAATTAGAGGACGTCTAACTTGTTTTTGCAGGGTATGCTATGTGATGTGATATTGCCAAAAGAATGTGATGAATGATATATGTGATGTATGAGATTGATCATGTTCTTGTAATAGGAATCACGACTTGCATGTCGATGAGTATGACAACTGGCAGGAGCCATAGGAGTTGTCTTAATTTATTGTATGACCTGCGTGTCATTGAAAACACCATGTGATTACTTTACTTTTTTGCTAACCGTTAGCCATAGTAGTAGAAGTAATAGTTGGCGAGACAACTTCATGAAGACATGATGATGGAGATCATGATGATGGAGATCATGGTGTCATGCCGATGACGAAGGTGATCATGCCGCGCCTCAAAGATGAAGATCAAAGGCACAAAATGATATTGGCCATATCATGTCACTTTATGATTTGCATATGATGTTTGTCATGTTTACATCTTATTTGCTTAGAACGATGGTAGCATAATAAGATGATCCCTCACTAAAAATTTCAAGAAAGTGTCCCCCCTAACTGTGCACCGTTGCGAAAGTTCGTTGTTTCGAAGCACCATGTGATGATCGGGTGTGATAGATTCTAACGTTCGCATACAACGGGTGTAAGCCAGATTTACACATGGAAAACACTTAGGTTGACTTGACGAGCCTAGCATGTACAGACATGGCCTCGGAACACAAGAGACTAAAAGGTCGAAAATGAGTCCTATAGTGGATACGATCAACCTGAAGATGTTCACCAATGATGACTAGTCCGTCTCACATGACAATCGGACACGACCTAGTTGACTCGGATCATGTATCACTTAGATGACTAGAGGGATGTCTATCTGAGTGGGAGTTCATTAAATAATTTGATTAGATGAACTTAATTATCATGAACATAGTCTAAAATATCTTTGCAATATGTCTTGTAGATCAAATGGCCCACGCTAATGTTGCCCTCAACTTCAACGCATTCCTAGAGAAAACCAAGCTGAAAGACGATGGTAGCAACTATACGAACTGGGTCCGGAACTTGAGGATCATCCTCATAGCAGCCAAGAAAGCATATGTCCTAGAAGCACCGCTAGGCGAAGCACCCATTTTCCCAGCAACTCAAGACGCTATGAACGCCTGGCAGTCGCATAGTGATGATTACTCGCTGGTTCAGTGCGTCATGCTTTACAACTTAGAACCGGGGCTCCAAAAGCATTTTGAGCAGCACAGAGAATATGAGATGTTCCAAGAGCTGAAAATGGTTTTTCAAGTTCATGCCCGGATCGAGAGATATGAAGTCTCCGACAAATTCTACAGTTGTGAGATGGAGCAAAACAGTTCTGTCAATGAGCACATACTCACTATTTCCGGGTTACACAACCGTTTGTCTCAGTTGGGAGTTAATCCCCCAGATGACTCGGTCATTGACAGGATCCTCCAGTCGCTCCCACCTAGCTACATGAGCTTTGTGATGAACTACAATATGCAGGGGATGGAGAAGTCCATTCCTGAGTTATATTCAATGCTGAAATCAGCGGAGGTGGAAATCAAAAAGGAACATCAAGTGTTGATGGTGAATAAGACCACTAGTTTCAAGAAAGGCAAGGGTAAAAAGAACTTCTAGAAGGACGACAAGGGAGTTGCCGTGTCCAGTAAATCAGTTGCCGGGAAGAAGCCAAACAATGGACCCAAGCCCGAGACTCGGTGCTTTTATTGCAAGGGAAATGGTCACTGGAAGCGGAACTGCCCCAAGTGCTTAGCGGATAAGAAGGCCGGCAACACCAAAGGTATATGTGATATACATGTTATTGATGTGTACCTTACCAGTACTCGTAGTAGCTCATGGGTATTTGATACCGGTGCGGTTGCTCATATTTGTACCTCAAAACAGGAGCTGCGGAATAAGCGGAGACTAGCGAAGGACAAGGTGACGACACACGTCGGGAATGGTTCCAAGGTCCATGTGATCGCCGTCGGCATGCTACCTCTAAATTTACCTACGGGATTAGTTTTAAACCTCAATAATTGTTATTTAGTGCCAGCTTTGAGCATGAACATTGTATCTCGATCTCGTTTAATGTGAGATGGATACTCATTTAAATCCAAGAACAATGGCTGTTCTATATATATGAGAGATATGTTTTATGGTCATGCCCCACTGGTCAATGGTTTATTCTTATTAAATCTCGAACGTGATGTTACACATATTCATAGTGTGAATACCAAAAGATGTAAGGTTAATAATGATAGTCCCACATACTTGTGGCACTACCGCCTTGGTCACATTGGTGTCAAACGCATGAAGAAACTCCATACAGATGGACTTTTGGAGTCGCTTGATTATGAATCATTTGACACGTGCGAACCATGCCTCATGGGCAATGACCAAGACTCCGTTCTCTGGAACAATGGAGCGAGCAACCAACTTGTTGGAAATAATACATACTGATGTGTGCGGTCCAATGAGCGTTGAAGCTCGCGGTGGCTATCGTTATGTTCTCCCCCTCACTGATGACTTAAGTAGATATGGGTGAGGGAGTCCGGGATTAGGGGGTATTCGGATAGCCGGACTATATACTTTGGCCGGACTGTAGAACTATGAAGATACAAGATTGAAGACTTCGTCGTGTGTCCGGATGGGACTCTCCTTTGCATGGAAGGCAAGGTTGGCGATTCGGATATGTAGATCTCCTTCTCTGTAACCGACTCTGTGTAACCCTAGCCCCCTCTGGTGTCTATATAAACCGGAGGGTTTAGTCCGTAGGACGAGGATAATCATAATCATAGGCTAGCTTCTAGGGTTTAACCTCTATGATCTCGTGGTAGATCAACTCTTGTAATACTCATATCATCAAGATCAATAAAGCAGGAAGTAGGGTATTACCTCCACCGAGAGGGCCCGAACCTGGGTAAACATCGTGTCCCCTGCCTCCTGTTACCATTAGCCTTAGACGCACAGTTCAGGACCCTCTACCCGAGATCCCCCGGTTTTGACACCGACATTGGTGATTTCATTGAGAGTTCCACTGTGCCGTCGTGATAAGGCTTGATGTCTCCTTCAATCATCTTCAACGACGCAGTCCAGGGGGAGGTTTTCCTTCCTGGACAGATCTTCATATTCGGCGGCTTCGTACCGCGGGCCAATTCGCTTGGCCATCTGGAGTAGATCGATAGCTATGCCCCTGGCCATCAGGTCAGGTTTGGAAGCTTGAACTATACTGCCGACATCCGCGGAGACTTGATCTTCGACGGATTCGAGCCCATGTCGGGTGCGCCGAACAGTCCCGACAAGCATGACTTAGATCTGCCATCGGAGGGTATTCAGGGGATAGCACATGTGGCTGCCCTGGGAATCAATCCGGAGCAGATCACGCCATCTGAGGGCTGGTGGATAGACCCCGCCACGGAGGCCACACACTCATCGGCCTTAAGGCCGAACACTGATCCCACCTCTTATGAGGCAAGTATCATCGGATCCTCGGACTCGTCTCCGGCTACAGGATCCGAACCACGTACGCCCATGCCTATTGAATCCGATTGGGCACTGGTTATGGAGTTCACCTCCGCGGACATCTTTCAGTACTCGTCCTTGGGTGATGTGCTAAACTCATTAAAGTCTCTCTCTTTGTCAGGAGACTCTTGTCCGAACTATGTCCGGCTCGAGTGGGAAGCGGACAACGAAGAAATTCGTTCCCCACCCACCACCCACTTAATAGCCACTGTCGATGACTTAACCAACGTGCTTGACTTCAGCTCTGAAGACATCAACTGTATGGGCAGCGATGTAGGAGAATAACAGGAACCACTGCCTAAAGGGCGCTGGACAGCCACCTCATCATACAATGTATATATGGTGGATAGACCCAAAGAAAACAATGGCGAGGAACGGAAGGACGCAACGAAGGATAATCCCCTCGATAAGCCACCAAAGCGACGCTATAGGCACCGCTCTAAATCCCACCACAATAAAAACAACGCAAGAAGGAATAATACCCCGATCAACTCCAAAGGAAACGACGACCCCATGGACCCAGCCATGGAGCAGGACGAGCCAGGGGACGGTGAACACAGTCCGGAGCCAACACCAGACGACGCCGATCCCGAGGGTAAAATTAATCAACCTGTCTCAGGAGAGGAGAACAGTCCGGACGATGATGCACTCATCATCCCAGGAAAAACCTTGGAACAAGAGAACCTCCATCGAAGGCTTATTGCCACCGCGAGGAGCTTGAAGAAGCAGAAGCAAATGCTTAAAGCCGTGCAGGACATGCTCAACCGCAGGTGGAACAAAGTGCTCGACACTGAAGAAAAATATGGCGATGATCGCCACACAAAGAGCTAGCCAAAGCGCAAGCTGCTGCCCGAATTCGACGATGAGGCCATAGAGCCCATTCCGCCAAAAAATAATACGGCCAATCAGCCGTGGGCGTGACAGGGCGGCTAATGACGCCGCACACAAGTCAGCACACAATTTACGAGAGCTCCTGAACAAAAAAGCAGGTGTTGCCAGGTCCATCTATGGATTTAGAAAGCACGCTCCGGCGCTAGATCACATCCGTCAAAATGACTGTACCGATCGAATACCAGCTCGGAATCAACATCGAACACAACAACCATCGACAACAAGCCATGACACATCCAAATACAGGGGTGCCGTGCACCCCCTGTGTTTCACCGATGAGGTGCTGGATCATGAATTTCCAGAGGGATTTAAACCCATGAATATAGAGGCATATGACGGAACGACAAAGCCTGGGGTGTGAATCGAAGACTTTATCCTTCATATCCACATGGCTCGCGGAGACGATATCCACGCCATTAAATATCTACCCCTCAAGTTGAAAGGGCCAGCTCAGCACTGGTTGAAAAGCCTCCCCGAAAACTCAACTGGAAGTTGGGAGGAACTTGAGGATGCTTTTAGGGCCAACTTTCAAGGGACCTATGGCCGACCTCCAGATGCTGACGATCTAAGTCACATAATCCAACAACCCGGAGAGTCAGCCCGTAAGCTTTGGAACAGATTCCTCACTAAGAAGAATCAAATCGTCGATTGTCCGGATGCCGAAGCCTTAGCGGCTTTCAAGCACAGTATCCGAGATGAATGGCTCGCCAGACACCTCGGCCAAGAAAAGCCAAGGACAATGGTAGCCCTAACAAGCCTTATGACCCGCTTTTGCGCGGGCGAGGATAGCTAGTTGGCCCGTAGCGGCACCAACGACCCAGGAACATCTGAAGTAAGGGATGGTAACGGGGATCCACGACGCAATAAAAACAAGCGTCGAAACAATGAAGACAGCCCCGATAATACGACAGTTAATGCCGGATTCAGTGGCTCTCGACCTGGTCAATGGAAGAAGCCATTCAAAAGCATTAGAGATGGACCGTCCAGCCTAAATAAGATTATAGACAAGCTATGTCAGACTCATGGCACCCCCGAAAAACCTGCAAACCACACCCACAGAGAGCGCTGAGTTTTCAAGCAGGCCGGCAAGCTAAATGCCGAACACAAGGGGAGGGAGACACCAAGTGAAGACGAGGATGAGCCTCGCCAGCCGAACACTAGAGGACATAAAAAATTCCCACCAGCAGTCAAAACAGTGAATATGATTTACGCAACTCACATTCCAAAGAGAAGGCGCAAACGTGCACTCCGCGACGTATACGCTGTAGAGCCCGTTGCCCCCAAATTCAATCCCTGGTCGGCCTGCTCGATCACCTTTGATCGCAGGGATCACCCGACTAGTATCCGGCACGGAGGATCGGCTGCCTTGGTGCTCGACCCAATAATTGATGGATACCATCTCACTCGAGTCCTTATGGACGGCGGCAGTAGTCTTAACCTGATATATCAGGATACTATCCGCAAAATGGGGATAGACCCATCAAGAATCAGCCAAAGGAATACTACCTTTAAAGGAGTAATACCAGGCGTCGAGGCCCATTGCACGAGCTCTCTAGTACTAGAGGTTGTATTCGGTTCTCCCGACAACTTCAAGCGAAGAACTAATCTTCGACATCGCTCCATTCCAAAGCGGCTATCACGCACTACTCGGAAGAACGGCCTTCACTCGCTTTAATGCAGTACCGCACTACGCCTATCTTAAACTTAAGATGCAAGGTCCACGTGGCGTCATTACAGTTAGCGGAAATACAGAGTGTTCCTTACGTGCGGAGGAACATGTGGCGGCTCTAATAGCCGAACACTGAGCAGCCTCTCCAACCAGAACAAAGGGTCAGTTGTTAGGACCACGGACACGGTTAGACGAGCCCGGCGCCCCACCAGATGTAACATCTCAAATGAACCTGAGCTTGGGATTGATAGATATACCACCATAGGCGGTGCTAGGGGCTGCTCACAAAAATAAAGAAGCCCATAGTTCGGCTCGCCCTTATTAATACAATAACATATTACATTTTTCATGGTTTGTTCAGATTAACCAACTCTTCGCACGAAGTCTTTCACCTGGGTTTTTCCTTTTTTTACATATAATCATCATGCTACACCCTTCCAGAATACGACACACCGGAGATAAAGGTGCAGACGTGCAGCAAGGCCCCGCTCAAAGGTTTCTTTTTAGATTAAGACCCTGCGTAAACCTTTTTTTACTATCTCTTGTTGTTTCATACCCTCTGGACACTTAACATAACTGAGAGGGATACTGACGTTCTTGACATTTCATCACGCCAGACTAATGCATGTATCTGGAAACATAAGGCTCATTAACGAGGGCACCACTCAGCCAGGTATATGTCATAAAGTCCGAAATACCTTAGGGAGTGTTCGGCGTCTTGAGTTTGGCCTTATATGCATCAGCTCCGAATCATGTCTTTGGTCAAATGTTGGGTTTGCCCGACTCCCGTGTTTTGCTACCTTACGTTCCGCTCTATCGGCTAAGGTGGCACCGGGAGAACTACTGCGATTGTGCCCTGGTTCATCTGGGTGAGCACGTCAGTAGAGAAAGCCGAAAACTGACTGTCATGATAAAGCAAGAGACTGGTCAACCACTCGATGACTCAGTGGAATCTTCACGATTCCTTTGCATTAACGAAGGACCGGTTTCTCGGTTACGTATGTACGCGCACCGTATTCGGATGAGCGCGAATGTACCAGGGGCTATATCGTAGCCCCACCGTCAAACTCCTATGGCTAAGTGAAAGTGTTAAAGCTATATAGTCTGATTGCCTGGTTCGTTGTGCTATCACCTCCTTAATGGACCAAGACGTTGGATCAAGTGTGACTACGCGTTTTTTCGAACACCCCCGCATTATATGCATGGGGGCGGAAGCCGATGACTGTTAACTTTCAGGTTATATACATACATACATAAACGGCCGCACAGGAGGCACTATAATACTTTCAGGCAAAAGTATAAACACATCCTTTTACAATCAAAATCGAATTGTTTTTACAATAAAGATACATGTCACTCGAACATGGTACTCTTCAAGCACTGGGCCTCTATTAAGCGGGTACCTTCTAGGACTTCTTCAAAATAGTGCTCGGCCGGGTCCTGGCCTCCAGCCGGACCCCGGGTTGCAACAACGGTAACTTCCATCCCTGCCCAATATGTTTTAACACGGGCAATAGCCATCCACGCACCCTCTATACACGCCGACCTCTTGACAGCGTCGATATGTGACACAACACCAAGGAATTGTTGCACTAAACCAAAATAACTGTCCGGCCTTGGTCCCCTCAGCCAAAGATGATCCACGACAGACCTCATGGCAAGCCTAGATAACCTATGGAGCTCGGCGCACTCGGCCATTCATTTGTTTAGCGGCAGTGAACACTTTGGAGCACTGAACTGCAACCAGAACAACCGTTCTGCCTCATGACCTTGCTGATCTTTGAAATATTCAGTCGCATCAGCAAAACTCTTGGCCAAGTCCAAGTACGCGTCCTCAACACTCCATAATTTATCCAGAGGGGCATACTTCGGATCTCCGAACTTCGTCCGCAACAAAAAGGGCTTCCCAGCTGTGATATCTCCGGCTTGACGAAGCTCCTCCTGCGCCGCTCTGATCTCAGAGCGTCTCCTTAGCTGTTTCCAAGGCCTTCTTCTGGTCAGCCGCTTTCGCTTGGTTTTTCTTTTCAAGGAGTTGATATCTGTCGGCGGCCTCTTTCAGCTCAACAGCCATCTTGGCTATTTTATCTTCGCTCTGGCGGTGAGCAGCCTGTTCGGCTCTCAACTCCTCGACCACCTTCAGGGCGGCCACATCCCTTATCCTGGCTTGCTCCTTGGTTCGGGCAAGCTTCGCCCAAAGGGTCTCCACGGCAGCAGCTCCATCTACAGTCATAACATATTATAGATACTAGCATCATGCTCCTCTTAATATTCACTGACAACCCGAAGATACATACCCTGTGCCTCGTCAAGCCGCTTGTTCACAAGCACGATGTCGGCATCTGCCACGTCAAGCTGCCGCTTCAGTTCGGCAAAATCAGTAGTCCGGTTAGCCACCGTACTATTAGCCGCCTGCACATAACGCAGTGCGATCATTACCTGGGATTATGATCCTCTGTTTGCCACCTCTGGATGGCAACTAGAGTCTCAGGGGCTACTATCTATATGAAGCACACCTAGCGTGTGCGGTACAGCCGAAAATATGTACATTACTGTGTTTACCTCAAAGCCTTTGAGCAGGGTCGTAAAAGCTTCACTTGACCCGCTATTGGCAGATGAAATCCTCTCAAGCACCGTACCCATTAAAGTACGATGTGCCTCTGAGATAGCTGCTTGCTCCAGAAGACCCGTCAGTGTGTCCGACAGTGTGCCGGACAGTCCCGAACTCCTCCTATTGCTCTCCTTGGGAGCCGAATACTCCGGGCTTCGGGCGACCGAAGTGTTAACTTCTGGCCTTAGCGGATCAGGAGAAATCCTCCGTGACGATACCTCGGGGTCGCCCGTTCTGTGGGGTGGAGACGCAGGAGGAGGTGTTTCGCTCTCCATCATCTTCGGAAGAAGATCCCCCGAAGACGAGCTCTGTTGAGAAGGGCTACGAGCCGAACTGCAAGGGATAGGCCTCGGTTGTTATTCTCAGGGATAAAGCAGGATATATTTACCAAAGTAATTTTGATTTACTTACTGATGAAGTCATGTACCTAGGGTAGGGTCATGAACCTGTCTAAGGTACCCTCCCCAAGGACATCTTTTAGAAGAAGCCGTCTTCCAGTCGACCAAGAAGAACTCCACTCGACGGACTAGAAGACACTCGACGAACCTGAAGACACTCGACCATGAAGACTCACTCGACCATCAGGAGTTCAAGATCTACTCTGTATCCAAACAGTCTGTATTTAAGTAGTCTTAATGGTCATGATGACACTTTATATAGGGCGTTACCAGTAACGGCAGATCTTAATGTACTTTAAAACCCTCTGCTACGTGGGTTGGCTGGGGTCTTGGCGTCCTCTATATAAGCCACCCCCTCCACTGGTAGAAGGGTTCGCACCCCTGTAACTCTCACACATATAATCCAGTCGATCGCCTCCGGGCTCCGAGACGTAGGGCTGTTACTTCCTCCGAGAAGGGCCTAAACTCGTAAAACACTTGTGTGCACAACTGCTCCATAGCTAGGATCTTGCCTCTCCATACCTACCCCCTATTCTACTGTCAGAGTTAGAACCACGACAGTTGGCGCCCACCTTGGGGCAGGTGTCTTAGCGACTTGTTGGAGAAGTTGCAATCTTTTCAATTCCCATCATCATGGTTTCAGGTGGAGTTTTGGTTGAGGGACGCGAGATCCGTCTCGGCGTGCTCACTTTCGTTGCCGATGACTCTACCTGGCTGCAGGAGGCTCCGCTCGACGTGGATGCGCTCCCGGTCCGCGGAGCTACGCACTTTCGAGCATGCGTCCGCGGCGTCCTTCTGCGGCAACCGTCGACTTAGTATCGGCCGGTTTTCGTGTCATCCTCCCTCCCAGCTTCCCGCCAGCGTAAGCGCTCCGGTCGGTCGAGGCTTCAGCGGTGGGTGAGGCACGCAGTGGCTCGCCAGTCGACCACTGCCCAAGTCGCGGCAATCGAGCCCGACGAATCTCTCTACGGCCTGTTTGACCTGTCAACTGGCTCCGCAGAGACTGCATCCGAATGTGACAGCAGTGATCCGGCGGTGGAGGTCCTGATGGTCAATGGGCCGCATGTTCCCCCCGGCTTTCCTGGCGTCGAGGGAGGTAATGGTGGAGGCGACCCGTCGCACGACCATGAGGAGTACCGCCCCGAGCCCCTTGACTCGCAGCAGAGGGAAGAGCTTCGCCGCCGGAACATGGATGCGCTTCATACTCCGATCATTGGAGAAACCCCTGAGGCTCACGCCTTAGAGGACGCGCGCTTGGCTAACCTGGCTGAGCACACTCGACTGGAGAACCTTCAGCGGGCACTCGACGAGCGCGCGCGGCAACGGATTCCAGACTCCAGTCGACGCCAACTCTTTAAACCTCCGACTTAGGTATACTGCACTCCAATCCAGAATTTGGCAGCTGCAACACGTATAGCAGAGTCGATTCAGCGTTCCCAGTCAGAGGCTGGTAGAGGCTTGATGCAGATCAGGGATTTGCTTCGGGCAGCTGGAGATCAGAATTCGGCTGTGTCGCAGTCGCGGAACAGGATTCATAGCAGGTCCGTGGCGGCGAATACTGTCCAGTCAGCTCATACCCTCAGAGAGCCCCCGAGGCGTGAAGGGCATGGCGACCAACACGATTAGTACAGGAACCATGAGCAGGATGATCACCGAGTCGATCGCAACGATCGACGTCGAGTGCCCACTCCTCCCCGGAGGGGTGGATCATATATGCCTCGACAGCGGGATGATAGACGCCAGTACAGTGGCGGGCGAAGAATTCCAGTCGACCCCAGGGAACCAGGCTTTGATGCGAGATCCATCATCGTTCAAGGTCTGGTCGACCGGAACAGAGCCCACAGAGAGGGTAATGACAGAGATGTACCCACCAGCAGCCGAGTGCACATCTCCGGACTAGAGTGTTTCAGCAGAGCCATCAGAGCCGCGGTGATTCCTCCCAACTTCAGGTTGGCGACTGGAGACAGCAAGTTCAACGGTGAGTCCAAGCCCGATACTTGGCTTGAGGACTACCGAGTGGCTGTTCAGATAGGCGATGGAAATGACGAGGTGGCCATGAAGCATCTGCCTCTCATGTTGGAAGGGTCAGCCAGGGCATGGCTGAATCAGTTGACGCCCAGCAGCATCTACACGTGGGAGGACCTCTCCCGAGTGTTTGTCAGGACATTCGAAGGAACGTGCAAGCGGCCGGCGGGACTGTCAGAGCTGCAATCTTGTGTACAGAAGTCGAATGAGACTCTGAGGGATTACATCCAGAGATGGATCACACTGCATCATATAGTAGAAAATGTATCTGATCACCAGGCAGTCTGCGCCTCCAAAGAGGGCGTAAAGTACAGAGAGCTTATCCTGAAATTCGGTCGAACCGGAGACATGTCTCTGAGTCGAATGATGGAAATAGCCACCAAATATGCCAATGGTGAGGAATAGGATTGGCTCTGGAGCGGCAAACACAAGTTAGTTGCCCAGGACACCGGAGGCAGGAATTCCAGTCGGAAGCAAAAGCGTAAAGCTGAGCCAGCCGCACCTGGAGAAGCCTTGGCCCTAAACCAAGGAAAGTTCAAAGGGAAACCCAAGGGGCCTTGGAACCCCAAAAAAGTAAAAGATAAAGAAGGAAATGACGTGTTGGATTTACCATGTCACATCCACACCAAGAAAGACGAAGAGGGTAATTTCATCTACCCGAAGCATACCACTCAACAGTGTCGACTCCTGATACAACAGTTCCAAGGGAAGCAGTCCAAGGACAAAGAAAAAGAGTCGGACAAGGTTGAGGACAAGGAGGATAGTGACGGGGAATATCCGGAGGTCAATTCCACCTTAATGATTTTTGCCGATGTTGAGAGCAAAAACCGACTGAAAGTTATAAACCGAGAGGTGAATATGGATGCTCCGTCAACACCCAATTACCTGAAGTGGTCTCAGACTGCCATTACGTTCGACCAATCTGATCACCCCACGCACATAGCCACCCCTGGGAGGCAAGCGTTGGTGGTCGACCCAGTCATCGAGGGCACTCGACTGACCAAAGTGTTGATGGATGGCGGCAGCAGTTTGAATATACTGTATGCTGAGACACTGAAAGGGATGGGCATTCTGATGTCCAGACTGAGCACGAGCAACATGAGTTTTTATGGAGTCATCCCTGGCAAGAAGGCCGCATCACTCGGCCAAATTGCTCTTGATGTAGTTTTTGGTGATTCAAAGAATTTCCACAAGGAGAAGCTGACATTTGAGGTTGTGGATTTCCAGAGTGCCTATCATGCAATTTTGGGCAGACCAGCTTATGCGCGCTTTATGGCTCGACCATGTTACGTGTACCTCAAACTAAAGATGCCTGGCCCTAAAGGCGTGATCACTGTCACTGGTAATCGCAAGAAGGCAGAAGAGTGCTTCCAGAAAGGCTCAAAGATCGCCGATGCTCAGATGGTGGCAGAAGAGTGGCAGGAACACCAACGGAATGCAGATCCGAGTGATTTGTTGCGAGCCAAAAAGCCTGCTACGGAATCAGCGTTCCAGTCGTCCGGTGAGACAAAACCCGTTCACATCCACCCGACTGACCCTAACGCTGCCCCGACTCATATCTCCACAACGCTCGACCCCAAATAGGAAGAAGCGCTCATCCAGTTCCTCCGTGAGAACTGGGACATCTTTGCATGGAAACCTTCTGACATGCCGGGTGTACCCAGGGGACTGGCTGAGCATCGTCTACGAGTCGATTCAAAGGCAAAACCTGTGAAGGAACATCTGCGACGGTCCGCCATCCAGAAAAGGAAGGCTATTGGCGAAGAAGTGGCTCGGCTCCTAGCAGCAGAGTTTATCCGAGAGATTTACCACTCCGAGTGGCTCGCCAATGTCGTCATGGTCCCAAAAAGGACAATTCGCTTCGCATGTGCATCGATTTTAAGCATATCAATCGAGTCTGCCCGAAAGATCATTTTCCTATTCCCCGCATCGACCAAATAGTCGACTCGACTGCGGAATGCGAGCGACTGTCTTTCTTGGATGCTTATTCCGGGTACCATCAGATTCGTCTGTTTGGGCCTGATGAGATCAAAACGGCTTTCATCACCCCATTCGGGTGCTTCTGTTATGTCACCATGCCATTCGGCCTCAAGAATGCCGGAGCCATGTTCATGAGGATGATTCAAAAGTGTTTGCTCACTCAAATCAGTCGGAATGTGGAAGCGTACATGGATGACATAGTGGTCAAGTCACGAAAAGGTTCCGACCTGCTGACTGACCTCGCCGAAACATTCGCCAACCTCAGGAGGTACGATATCAAGCTTAACCCATCCAAGTGCACATTCGGAGTTCCTGGTGGAAAATTACTCGGTTTTCTCGTTTCCGAACAGGGAATCGATGCAAACCCAGAGAAAGTAGGCACAATACTCCGAATGAAATGACCTGTGCGTGTGCACGATGTTCAGAAGCTTACTGGTTGCTTGGTCGCTTTAAGTCGATTCATCTCTCGTCTCGATGAGAAGGCATTGCCTCTTTACCGACTGATGAAGATGTCAGACAAGTTCGAGTGGACTCCTGAAGCTGACGCAGCGTTTGCAGAGTTAAAAACCCTGCTTTCCACCCAGCCGGTGCTTGCTGCTCCAATCAGCAAAGAGCCTTTGCTGCTTTACATTGCAGCCACAGGACAAGTCGTCAGTACTGTACTTACGGTCGAGCGGGAAAAAGAAGGGAAAGCCTTCAAAGTTCAGTGCCCAGTATATTACTTTTCTGAGGTCCTGACCCCATCCAAGCAACGATACCCTCACTATCAGAAGCTTGTATATGGGATTTATATAACCATGAAGAAAGTTGCTCACTACTTCTCTGACCATATCATCACAGTCGTCACCGACGCCCCCTTATCAGAGATTCTGCAAAACAGAGACGCAACCGGTCGAGTGGCAAAATGGGCGATTGAACTTCTTCCCCTGGATATCAGATTTGAGGCAAAGAAAGCTATCAAGTCCCAAGCAATAGCAGATTTCCTCGCCGAGTGGACTGAGCAGTAGTTACCGACCCAAGTTCATTCGGAGCACTGGACTATGTTTTTCGATGGCTCCAAAATGCTGAATGGTTTCGGTGCCGGAGTGGTCTTGGTTTCCCCCCGAGGAGATAAGCTCAGATATGTACTCCAGATTCACTTTGATTCCTCCAACAATGAAGCAGAATACGAAGCACTCATGTACGGATTGTGTATGGCCATTTCACTCGGCGTCCGTCGCCTCATGGTCTACGGTGATTCAGACTTAGTGGTCAACCAAGTGATGAAGGAGTGGGACGTCAGAAGCCTAGCCATGACTGGTTACTGCAATGCAGTCAAAAAGCTGGAGAAGAAATTTGAGGGATTAGAGCTCCATCACGTTCCCCGACTGAAAAATCAAGCAGCCGATGACTTAGTCAAGATAGGTTCCAAGAGGGAAGCCATTCCGAGTGGTGTGTTTTTGGAGCATGTTCACACGCCGTCGGTTCAAGAAGATCCTTTCACTGAGGAAGCCCCGCAGCCAAAAAGCGCCACAGATCCGACTGAAGTCGAGGTCCCAGCTATGGTCGACTTAATCATGGAAGTTCTGGTCATCACTCCTGACTGGATAGTGCCCTATATCGCCTATATTCTGAGAAAAGAGCTCCCCGAGAATGAAGAAGAGGCTCGAGAGATCGTCCGTCGATCCAAAGCCTTCACCGTCATGAGAGGACAATTGTACAGAGAAAGTGCGACTAGAGTCAGCCAGAAATGCATAACACTGAAAGAAGGTCGAATGATTCTCAACGACGTCCACTCGGGGACCTGTGGGCATCATGCGTCCTCTCGGACCATCGTGGCTAAAGCATACCGAGCGGGTTTTTACTGGCCCAGAGCAAATGAGATGGCAAAAGAGATAGTTGACAAGTGTGAAGGATGTCATGCCACGGCCAAGCCTTTATTCGAGTCGTTTTACTGTCCCACCTTAGTGCGTTTAGCGAGGCGGTTTACTTGGCACATCTTGTCAAAGCAGAGATCGCATCCCCTTATTCCGGGATTCTCATCAATACGGGCGTGGGTAACCCAACCATGCCATTAATCACGGCGTTTGGGAGATAAGCGAGTTTTACCAGGCTGGCGGGGGCACATAGTTTCGGCCGCCCATATAAGGGGATAAGGATCCACCCTTTCCATCTACGCCTTCTTCCTCCTTTGCTTATCCATTTCCGCGCACTCGAGCTCCAGCGCCCAAGTCCGCACTTCCCACCTCAACCTTCTCCAGCCATGTCCGGAGCGGGAGGCAGGTGGATGGCCTCCTCCGTCATGGAGCGGCACATCAAAAAGTTGAGGAAGGCCGAATACTTATCCAACGACATTGCGCACCGGCTCCCAGATGAGGGGCAGCTCATCCCCACCCCCAGGCCCCATGAGAGGGTAGTGTTCCTCCCCCATTTCCTTCGCGGACTGGGCTTCGCACTCCACCCATTTGTCCGGGGGCTCATGTTCTACTACGGCCTGGATTTCCACGATCTGGCCCCGAACTTCATCCTCAACATCTCGGCGTTCATCGTCGTGTGCGAGGTCTTCCTCCGCATCAAGCCCCACTTCGGCTTATGGCTAAAGACCTTCAATGTCAAGCCGAAGGTAGTGGGCGGCCGGCAAGCGGAGTGCGGAGGCGCCATGGTGGGCAAGATGCCCAACGTTACATGGCTCAAGGGCTCCTTCGTGGAAACGGAAATTGAGTGCTTACACTGCAAAGGAAATGGTCACTGGAAACGGAAATGCCCTGAATATTTGGTGAATAAGAAGGATGGCAAAGTGAACAAGGGTATATTTGATATACAGGTTATGATGTGTGCCTACTAGTATTTATAGTAGCCCCTGAGTATTTGATACTTGTTCGGTTGCTAAGATTAGTAACTAGAAACAAGAGTTACATAATAAACAAAGACTAGTTGAGGGGAAGTGACGATGAGTGTTGGAAGTAGTTCCAATATTGATATGATCATCATCACACACTCCCTATGCTTTTGGGATTAGTGTTAAACCTAAATAAATGTTATTTGGCGTTTGCGTTGAGCATGAATATGATTTGATCATGTTTATTGCAATACGGTTATTCATTTAAAGTCAGGGAATAATTGTTGTTCTGTTTACATGAATAAAACCTTCAATGGTCATACACCCAATGAAAATAGTTTGTTGGATCTCGATCGTAGTGATACACATATTCATAATATTGATGCCAAAAGATGCAAAGTTAATAATGATAGTGCAACTTATTTGTGGCACTGCCATTTAGGTCATATTGGTGTAAAGCGCATGAAGAAACTCCATGCTGATGGACTTTTGGAATCACTTGATTATGAATCACTTGATGCTTGCGAACCATGCCTCTTGGGCAAGATGACTAAAACGCCATTCTCCGGAACTATGGAGCGAGCAACTGATTTGTTGGAAATCATACATACTGATGTATGTGGCCCAATGAATGTTGAGGCTTGTGGCGGGTATCGTTATTTTCTCACCTTCACAGATGATTTGAGCAGATATGGGTATATCTACTTAATGAAACATAAGTCTGAAACATTTGAAAAGTTCAAAGAATTTCAGAGTGAAGTTGAAAATCATCGTAACAAGAAAATAAAGTTTCTACGATCTGATCGTGGAGGAGAATATTTGAGTTACGAGTTTGGTTTACATTTGAAGCAATGCAGAATAGTTTCGCAACTCACGCCACCCGGAACACCACAACGTAATGGTGTGTCCGAACGTCGTAATCGTACTTTACTAGATATGGTGCAATCTATGATGTCTCTTACTGATTTACCGCTATCGTTTTTGGTTTATGCTTTAGAGACGGCCGCATTCACGTTAAATAGGGCACCATCAAAATCCGTTGAGACGACGCCTTATGAACTGTGGTTTGGCAAGAAACCAAAGTTGTCGTTTCTTAAAGTTTGGGGTTGCGATGCTTATAAGAAATAGTTTCATCCTGATAAGCTCAAACCCAAATCGGAGAAATGTGTCTTCATAGAATACCCAAAGGAGACAGTTGGGTACAACTTCTATCACAGATCCGAAGGCAAGATATTCGTTGCTTAGAATGGATCCTTTCTAGAGAAGGAGTTTCTCTTGAAAGAAGTGAGTGGGAGGAAAGTAGAACTTGATGAGGTAACTGTACCTGCTCCCTTATTGGAAAGTAGTTCATCACAGAAATCTGTTCCTGTGACTACTACACCAATTAGTGAGGAAGTTAATGATGATGATTATGAAACTTCAGATCAAGTTGTTACTGAACATCGTAGGTCAACCAGAGTAAGATCCGCACCAGAGTGGTACGGTAATCCTGTTCTGGAAGTTCTGTTACAAGACCATGACGAACCTACGAACTATGAAGAAGCGATGGTGAGCCCAGATTCCGTGAAATGGCTTGAGGCCATGAAATCTGAGATGAGATCCATGTATGAGAAAAAAGTATGGACTTTGATTGACTTGCCCAATGATCGGCGAGCCATTGAGATTAAATGGATCTTCAAGAGAAAGACAAACACTGATAGTAGTGTTACTATCTACAAAGCTAGAATTTTCGCAAAAGGTTTTCGACAAGTTCAAGGTCTTGACTACGATGAGAATTTCTCACTAGTATCTATGCTTAAGTCTGTCCGAATCATGTTAGCAATTGCCGCATTTTATAAATCTGGCAAATGGATAAACAAAACTGCATTCCTTAATGGATTTATTAAAGAAGAGTTGTATATGATGCAACCAGAAGGTTTTGTCAATCCTAAAGGTGCTAAACAAAATATGCAAGCTCCAGCGATCCATCTATGGACTGGTGCAAGCATCTCGGAGTTGGAATATACATTTTGATAAGTTGATCAAAGGATATAGTTTTATACAGACTTGCGGTGAAGCCTGTATTTACAAAAAAGTGAGTGGGAGCACTACAACATTTCTGATAAGTATATGTGAATGACCTATTTTTGATCGGAAATAATGTAGAATTATTCTGCAAAGCATAAAGGAGTGTTTGATAGGAGTTTTTCAAAGAAAGACCTCGGTGAAGCTGCTTACATATTGAGCATCAAGATCTATAGAGCTAGATCAAGATGCTTGATAAGTTTTTTAATGAGTACATACCTTGACAAGATTTTGAAGTAGTTCAAAATGGAATAGTCAAAGAAAGAGTTCTTGCCTGCGTTACAAGGTGTGAAATTGAGTAAGACTCAAAGCCCGACCACGACAGAAGATAGAAAGAGAATGAAAGTCATTCCTTATGCCTTGGCCATATGTTCTATAAAGTATGCCATGCTGTGTACCAAATCTATTGTATACCCTACACTGATTTTGGCAAGGGAGTACAATAGTGATCTAGGAGTAGATCACTAGACAACGGTCAAAATTATCCTTAGTGGAATAAGGATATGTTTCTCGATTATGGAGGTGACAAAAAGTTTACGTCAATGCAAATTTTGACACCGATCCAGATGACTCTAAATTTCAATCTGGATACATATTTAAAGTGGGAGCAATTAGCTAGAGTAGCTCCGTGCAGAGCATTGTTGACATAGAAATTTGCAAAATACATACGGATCTGAATGTGGCAGACCCGTTGACTAAACTTCTCTCACAAGCAAATCATGATCACACCTTAGTACTCTTTGGGTGTTAATCACATAGCGATGTGAACTAGATTATTGACTCTAGTAAACCCTTTGGGTGTTGGTCACATGACAATGTGAACTATGGGTGTTAATCACATGGTGATGTGAGCTATTGGTATTAATTCACATGGTAATGTGAACTAGATTATTGACTCTAGTGCAAGTGGGAGACTGAAGGAAATATGCCCTAGAGGCAATAATAAAGTTATTATTTATTTCCTTAAATCATTATAAATGTTTATTATTCATGCTAGAATTGTATTAACCGGAAACATAATACATGTGTGAATACATAGACAAACAGAGTGTCACTAGTATGCCTCTACTTGACTAGCTCGTTAATTAAAGATGGTTATGTTTCCTAACCATAGACATGAGTTGTCATATGATTAACGGGATCACATCATTAGGAGAATGATGTGATTGACTTGACCCATTCCATTAGCTTAGCACTTGATCGTTTAGTATGTTGCTATTGATTTCTTCATGACTTATACATGTTCCTATGACTATGAGATTATGTAACTCCCGCTTGCCGGAGGAACACTTTGTGTGCTACCAAACGTCACAACGTAACTGGGTGATTATAAAGGTGCTCTACAGGTGTCTCGAAAGGTACTTGTTGAGTTGACGTATTTTGAGATTAGGATTTGTCACTCCGATTGTCGGAGAGGTATCTCTGGGCCCTCTCGGTAATGCACATCACTATAAGCCTTGCAAGCAATGTAGCTAATGAGTTAGTTATGGGATGATGCATTACGCAACGAGTAAAGAGACTTGCCGGTAACAAGATTGAACTAGGTATTGAGATACCGACGATCGAATCTCGGGCAAGTAACATACCGATGACAAAGGGAACAATGTATGTTGTTATGCGGTTTGACCAATAAAGATCTTTGTAGAATATGTAGGAGCCAATATGAGCATCCAGGTTCTGCTATTGGTTATTGACCGAAGATGTGTCTCGGTCATGTCTACATAGTTCTCGAACCCGTAGGGTCCGCACGCTTAATGTTCGGTGACGATCGGTATTATGAGTTATGTGTTTTGATGTAACGAAGGTAGTTTGGAGTCCCGGATGAGATTGGGGACATGACGAGGTGTCTCAAAATGGTTGAGACGTAAAGATCGATATATTGGACAGCTATATTCGGACATCGGATGATAGTTATATTATGAGTTTATGTGTTTTGATGTACCGAAGGTTGTTCGAAGTCCCGGATGTGATCACGGACATGACGAGGAGTCTCGAAATGGTCGAGACATGAAGATTGATATATTGGACGACTATGTTTGGACACCGGAATGGTTCCGGGAGGTTTCGGGCATATAC
>NC_041383.1:152171229-152180729 GCF_002162155.2 Triticum dicoccoides | reverse complement strand
CTCCTTCCCCCCTTTATATACGGAGGAGGAGGGCACCCCATAGACACAACAATTGATCATTGATCTCTTAGCCGTGTGCGGTGCCCCCCTCCACCATAGTCCTCCTCGATAATATCGTAGCGGTGCTTAGGCAAGGCCCTGCGTCGGTAGAACATCATCATCGTCAGCACACCGTCGTCCTGAAGGAACTCTCCCTCGACACTCGGCTGGATCGGAGTTCGAGGGACATCATCGAGCTGAACGTGTGCAAGAACTCGGAGGTGCCGTGCTTTCGGTGCTTGATCGGTTGGGCCGTGAAGACGTACGACTACATCAACCGCGTTGTGCTAATGCTTCCGCTTTCGGTCTACGAGGGTACATGGACAACACTCTCCCCTCTCGTTGCTATGCATCACCATGATCTTGCTTGTGCGTAGGATTTTTTTTGAAATTACTACGTTCCCCAACACTCCATTCGTGAAAATGTTCAAGATGGAGATATAGATATTTGTGAAGTGCATACGGATCTGAATGTCGCTGATACATTGACTAAACCTCTTCCACAAGCAAAACATGATCAACACCAGAACTCTATGGGTGTTCGATTCATCACAATGTAGCTAGATTATTGACTCTAGTGCAAGTGGGAGACTGTTGGAAATATGCCCTAGAGGCAATAATAAAATGGTTATTATTATATTTCCTTGTTCATGATAATTGTCTATTGTTCATGCTATAATTGTATTGACCGGGGACCATAATACATATGTGAATACATAGACCACAACATGTCCCTAGTGAGCCTCTAGTTGACTAGATCGTTGATCAATAGATGGTTATGGTTTCCTGACCATGGACATTAGATGTCATTCATAATGGGATCACATCACTAGGAGAATGATGTGATGGACAAGACCCAATCCTAAGCATAGCACAAGATCGTGTAGTTCGTTTGCTAAGAGTTTTTCTAATGTCAAGTATCATTTCCTTAGACTATGAGATTGTGAAACTCCCGGATACCGTAGGAATGCTTTGGGTGTACCAAACGTCACAACATAAATGGGTGGCTATAAAGCTGCACTACAAGTATCTCCGAAAGTGTCTGTTGGCCTGGCACGAATCAGGACTGGGATTTGTCACTCTGTATGACGGAGAGGTATCTCTGGGCCCACTCGGTAATGCATCATCATAATGAGCTCAATGTGACTAAGCAGTTAGTCATGGGATCATGCATTACGGAACGAGTAAAGTGACTTGCCGGTAACGAGATTGAACGAGGTATTGGGATACCGACGATCGAATCTCGGGCAAGTAACATACCGATTGACAAAGGGAATTGTATACGGGATTGATTGAATCCCCGATATCGTGGTTCATTCGATGAGATCATCATGGAACATGTGGGAGCCAACATGGATATCCAGATCCCGTTGTTGGTTATTGGCTGGAGAGATGTCTCGGTCATGTCTGCATGATTCCCGAACCCGTAGGGTCTACACACTTAAGGTTTGGTGACGCTAGAGTTGTTATGGGAATTAGTATGCGGTTACCGAATGTTGTTCGGTGTCCCGGATGAGATCCCGAGCGTCACGAGGAGTTCCGGAATGGTCCGGAGATAAAGATTTATATATGGGAAGTCCTTATTCGGTCACCGGAAATGTCCGGGGGTATATCGGTATTGTACTGGGACCACCGGGAGGGTCCACCTGCCCCGGAGGGCCCTATGGGATGAATATGGAGGGGAACCAGCCCCTAGGTGGGCTGGGCACCAAACCCCCTAGGGCCCATGGGCCTAGGGTTGGGGGGGGGCCTAAAGGGGGCGCCCCCCTTGGCTTGGGGGCAAGCCTCCCCACCTTGGCCGCCGCCCCCCTCTAGATCCATCTGGAGGGGGCCAACCCCCCTCTCCCTTGCCCCTATAAATAGAGGGGAGGTGGGAGGGCTACCACACCCTTCCCCTAGCGCAGCCCTCTCCCTCCCAACACCTCCTCCTCCTCCGTAGTGCTTGGCGAAGCCCTGCCGGAGAACTGCAAGCTCCACCACCACGCCGTCGTGCTGCCGGAGCTCTTCCTCAACTTCTCCTCTCCCCTTGCTGGATCAACAAGGAGGAGGCATCCCCGGGTTGTACGTGTGTTCAATGCGGAGGCGCCGTCTGTTCGGTGTTAGATCGGATCTTCTGCGATTTGAATCGCCGCGAGTACGACTCCGTCATCCGCGTTCTAGTAACGCTTCCGCTTAGCGATCTTCAAAGGTATGAAGATGCACATCCTCTCTCTCTCTCTCTTGTTGCTAGAATCTCCTAGATTGATCTTGGTGATACGTAGGAAAATTTTGAATTATTGCTACGTTCCCCAACAGATACTACATTTGCGAGTTCATCTACAACACGCCTGCCTCTCAGCGGGGCTACTCTGACGAACAATATGAAGTACGTAAACAATAATATTCACAATTTTATTTTATTACCACCATTGTGTTTAGTTTCATTCTTATATATGTATTGACTCCCTTCTTTAAATTAGATGTGGCAGATGCAGGATGAACTCCTACCGCATCATCGCATACAAGCAATTCAAGAGGAGTTGACGGGATTCTTTCTTGACCACGTCATAAATGAGAAGGGAGAATACCATCTGGAAATTGAAATGGATTTTAGATGTTAGGGATTGTAAGAGATGTTATATTGTATATATGTAGTAGCGTTGGATCGATATACGAAAACTTGTTGTTCGACCAATCTCTTAGAGAAAGAGATGTCACTTCTCTCTGTATATGTTCATGACGATCTTGTGTAATTAATGGTTTCTTAATTTGCTTACTAGCTAGCGTGTCGAGTTCTCTCTATATGTATAGTAGCTAGCGTCGACCAAGCACGGAGAAATGGAGGTCACTTCTCTCTATTAGCTAGCTAACACAATATGAAACCTCTAAATTAACACTTCAAAACCCCTAACTCCCCCCCTAAAAAAACCCAGCGCCCGCGAGCTGCTGACGTGTGGCAGCCTTTTGGTCCCGGTTGGTGTTACCAACCGGGACTAAAGGGTCCTCCTGCCTGGGCGCCCCACAGCGGCCACGTGGAGCCCCTTCTGCCCCGGTTTGTAAGAGAATCGGGACTAAAGGTTTTGGGCTTTAGTCCCGACCCTTTTGTCCCGGTTCCTGAACCGGGGCTAAAGGGCCTCTAGAACCGAAATTAATGGACCGTTTTCTACCAGTGAACTTTATACACTCAGGCCATGGATAGCCCTTGTCATGCATTGGACAAACTGTAATGTACTTTGAAGGAAATATGCCCTAGAGGCAATAATAAAGTTATTATTTATTTCCTTATATCATGATAAATGTTTATTATTCATGCTAGAATTTTATTAACCGGAAACATAATACATGCGTGAATACATAGACAAACAGAGTGTCACTAGTATGCCTCTACTTGACTAGCTCGTTAATCAAAGATGGTTATGTTTCCTAACCATAGACATGAGTTGTCATTTGATTAAACGGGATCACATGATTAGGAGAATTATGTGATTGACTTGACCCATTCCGTTAGCATAGCACCCCGATCGTTTAGTATATTGCTATTGCTTTCTTCATGACTTATACATGTTCCTATGACTATGAGATTATGCAACCCCCGTTTACCGGAGGAACACTTTGTGTGCTACCAAACGTCACAACGTAACTGGGTGATTATAAAGGTGCTCTACAGGTGTCTCCAAAGGTACTTGTTGGGTTGGCATATTTCGAGATTAGGATTTGTCACTTTGATTGTCGGAGAGGTATCTCTGGACCCTCTCAGTAATGCACATCACTTAAAGCCTTGCAAGCATTGCAACTAATGAGCAACTTGCAAGATGATGTATTACGGAACGAGTAGAGAGACTTGCTGGCAACGAGATTGAACTAGGTATTGAGATACCGACGATCGAATCTCGGGCAAGTAACATACCGATGACAAAGGGAACAACGTATGTTGTTATGCGGTCTGACCGATAAAGATCTTCGTAGAATATGTGGGAGCCAATATGAGCATCCAGGTTCCGCTATTGGTTATTAACCGGAGACGTGTCTCGGTCATGTCTACATAGTTCTCGAACCCGTAGGGTCTGCCCGCTTAACGTTACGATGACAGTTATATTATGAGATTATATGTTTTGATGTACCGAAGGTTGTTCGAAGTCCCGGATGTGATCACGGACATGACGAGGAGTCTTGAAATGGTCGAGACATGAAGATTGATATATTGGAAGCCTATGTTTGGATATCGGAAGTGTTCCGGGTGAAATCGGGATTTTATCGGAGTATCGGGAGGTTACCGAAACCCCCCGGGAGGTTAATGGGCCTTAGTGGGCCTTTACAGGGAAGAGGAGAGGCGGCCAGGGCTGGGCCGCGCGCCCCTCCCCCTAGTCCGAATAGGACAAGGAGAGGGGGGCGGCGCCCCCCCCCCCTTCCTTCCTCTCTTCCTCCTCTTTCCCCCTCCCAAGTCCTAATCCAACTAGGAAAGGGGGGGAGTCCTACTCCCGGCGCGCCTCTCCCCTTGGCCGGCCGCACCCCCCTTGCTTCTTTATATACGGGGGCAGGGGGCACCCCAAGAACACAACAATTGATCCTTGAGATCTCTTAGCCGTGTGCGGTGCCCCCCTCCACCATAATCCACCTCGATAATATCGTAGCGGTACTTAGGCGAAGCCCTGCGTCGGTAGAACATCATCATCGTCACCATGCCGTCGTGCTGACGGAACTCTCCCTCAAAGCTCGTCTGGATCGGAGTTCGAGAGACGTCATTGAGCTGAACGTGTGCTGAACTCGGAGGTGCCGTGCGTTCGGTACTTGATTGGTCGGATCGTGAAGACGTACGACTACATCAACCGCGTTGTGCTAACGCTTCCGCTTTCGGTTTACGAGGGTACGTGGACAACACTCTCCCTTCTCGTTGCTATGCATCACCATGATCTTGCGTGTGCGTAGGAATTTTTTTAAAATTACTACGTTCTCCATCATACTTTACCATGCGACTGCCTTTTTAACTAACACGCGCGCGCACACTCCCACCTTTGCGACTCCTACAATTCAACAAAAAGTTGTAAAGTCCTATCATACGGGCGCGGAAACATGTGTTCCTTCCATTGTTTGTACCACCCCTGAGTTATCCGTTAGCCCTTTAATTTCATTCTTCTAGCTCTCCACATGGCTCACTTGTGAAAGAGCGGAGTGTTACGATCTCCCTCTCTGAGCCAATCAATACGGGATATCTGACGCCACACCATCTCTTCTGTGTACAACAACTCCTCTAAATGAACCTTTTTTAGAGAAAAGGCGCCGGCCGAGCCCGAGAAGAGCTCGAACCTAGCCCGACTTTTAATTAACAAAGGGAACTTCTTGTATAATATACCATTGTCAAACCTTGAAATATTCCTTTTATGTTGTCGCAATGGTTGGGTTATTTTTATACTATGCTGAAAGCTCCTTTTCTCTAAAAAGTTCTCGAACCCTACTGTCATAGAGTAATGATCAAGAGTATTCTTATGTAATAGCTCAAATTTGAAAATAACAAAAGGCACTTTTATGTAATTGCTACTATCCATTTTGAGGTGACTTCGATGACTCTAGGGTGATTGGACTATTTCTTTACTTGTTCAATTTCTAACGAATCAAGATATCCTCTTGTTCCGGTATAAATAGTAGCTATCTCCTCTTCCACTAGGTCTTTATTTCGAAACGAGGATAGGTCTCTCGCGGAACAAGGTGTAGATTGAGATGTGTTTCCCCATATTCATAAAAAAAACAAAACTTTGTGAAAATCCGAACCGCGGCCCTCCCGAGGGGACATGGTTTGCAGGGTTTGTGGATTTTGGCAATATGAGGACTGAGAGATAAATATATGTGAGTGTGTACCCTTGGCCACTGCTCAATTTAACCGGGAATGCTTAGTCTATCACAGCTATATACGAAAAATAATTTAAATCAGTTAGCACAACAAAGAGTAGACTGATAACATTATTTACTTTGTACAATGCATATGTAGTTAGTCGCCATAAAATTATGTTGCCTGACAAAATAGTAAGAAAGAAAATCTCAAGTCACTGTAACAAATACACCAAGACATAGTCTTTTACTTCACTTATAAAAGATAAGATATAGACATACCTTTGGAATTTTACCATGAGAAATAAATAGAGCAAACACACAAAATTGTTCTGATATAGAAAATAGCATTTTCATAAATTGGCATCCATTATACTTACACATTTATTTTTGATTGCGGTGAAATGTAGCTTATCACTGAAACTCAGAGCTAATGCTCTTCTCGTATATCAACAATACACTACCAATGGTAATTAGAGAGACACTCAAATTAACTATATATAAAAAAGAACCAAGTCCGGGTCTACTCCTTTCGGAAAGCTGACAATCTGATTACTAATGTCCGGAATGGAGAGTGCAATTTTATTGGCACTCTCTAAGTAGCTCTGGAACTTCTTATGATTGACCGCAGGCTTATCCATCATATCTGCACGCTTTGGCTGGTCAATTTTTTGCTTCAATGGTTCTATGTGAAGAGACAATTCCTCCCTCATAATGTGGTACTTGACTGCCTGTTTTCGAAAGGTCGAATTGCCAGTGATCCAGTCGAATTTGTACAAAGAGAGGAAGCGGTGTCCGTATGTTGCTATGAACTCGATGGCAGACAGGATAAATTTAAACTCCTCCTTAGAGAGGTAATAACTAAAGCTCAACCTGGTCCATCCTGGCTTCAGTCCACTATAGCCCTGAAAATTTGTGATGGCAAATAGTAACATTAGTACCATGTACTAAAAGAAGCAAGTTGACATTCGTTCTAAAGTTTGTGATACCTCAAGGACAGCAGACCGAATGCGAAGTGAGAGTTCGTTGTCGACATTGAGCAACGTGTGACCATAGGGACCTGCGCAAGCACAACCTCCCCTCGCCTGGATGCCGAAAAGATCATTCAAAAGCCTAGTCACAAAACGACCATGGAGGGGTAGTTGCTTGTGCTTCATCGTCTCCAACTGTTTATCACAGCTAGGCTCCCCAAAAGCATCAAATGGCTTCTCCTTCACGGTAACTGATGGGTAAATTAGGAATGAGAAGAATGGTATACGATGGGCATTTGTGTTGCCTAGCACCATAACATTTGGATTATGGAGAAGCCTTTTCATTGCCATCTCTGAGAACAGTCGCTCATGAAGGTCCATCGTGTCATAACCAACATACTCTTTCACCCAGAACGCAAGCGATGCACGAATCTTTTGCAGTATCGGCGGTGTGCCAGCATCCTCACGCTCCTCGATATCGTCGTAGTACAGCGTATCCTGCATGTCACACCATTATTCATTTATTTATATGGCATACAACACACATACTTGACAGTGATGCTTAATTTGTTTGCTCACCTCCTCATTGAAGCCATTGACATATGCCACTGTGCCGCCTCCGCATGTCGAGGGAGGCTGAGAATTGAGCTTATACAATGATTTGTTCATCAGAAGGATGCCCGGTGTGCCCGGTCCCCCGACAAATTTGTGAGGGCTCAAGAAAACTGCGTCGTACCCATTGGCTGCACCAGACTTCATATCGATTTTGACATAGGGTCCACTGCACAAAGGATATTAGTTTAAATTTCTTGACCATGTTTGTTGATTTACACATGAATCGGCGAGTGAGAAATTCAATGTAAGACAATAGGAATATAGAATGGTTCAATGGTTCCGAAGTGTGTACAGTCAAAATATTTCGTTGTCACGGTGCACGAACATGACTATACACTAGGCTTTTTACCAGTTAATTTCCACTAAATACATGCAAGCAAGATCGATCAGGGAGTCACAAGAAAAGAGTCACAATTGATCTTGCATCTTTTTCCAGGTATACAAATCAGTAGGTTACTGATTTTTCTTTGAAGGGACGCATGCACTTTGAAGGAGCTTAATTACACTAAGTATGGTGGTTAGCTTAGTCACATGCCACGAAAAAGAGAGCTAAGAAAGTATAAGTCACAGCACCTGGCGGCGAAGTCGAAGCATGCGAACGCGCCATGCTGGTGAAGAACACGGGCGATCTCGCGCGTGTCCGTCATGACGCCGGTGACATTGCTGCATGCCGAGAAAGACCCCAGCATCGGCCGGTCCGCGTACTCTGGTGATCCGAGCGCGCGGCGGAGCGCGGCGACACGTCGACGCCGACCTCAACCACCTCCGCCAGGCTCTGGCGCCACGACAGAAGGTTGGAGTGGTGCTCGTACGGCCCGACGAAGACGACCCACCGCTCCTCGGCACGCAGCTGCGCCGAGAGCCGGTTACGCATCTCTACGGACGGCAACGCCACGCCGATGATCTCCTGCAGGCGCTTGATGGCCGCCGTCGTGCCGGCGCCGCAGAAGATCAGCGCGTCGCCGGCGCCGGCGCCCATGCAGCGCTTGATGTAGCTCGCAGCCTTGTGCACCAGCCGTGTCGTCTTGCTCCCGACGTGGCTGTCATCGGTGTGCGTGTTCCCGTAGAACGGGAGGACCTGTTTCACGAGATAGTCCTCGATGTAGCTCAGGCTCCGGCCGGACGCCGTTTGGTCGGCGTAAGTCAGCGCACGGCGCCCGAACGGCGTGTCGAACTCGACGTCCTTGCCGATCAGCTGCGACCGGAGCCACTCCACCTTGTCGTTCGTCCCCGCCGCGCCCTTCTCCGACTTGGCCGTGACGCCAAGAAGGCTCAGCAGGGTGGCGCTCATGGCGCCCTCCACCGTGTCATCGATGGATGCCGCGGCTTTCTGCAGAGTCGGCATTGAATCTCCTTAACAGGTTAGCTAGCGGAGTTGGCGATGGACAAGATCTTTCTCAGCAATCAATAATGGTATATGGGGAAATGGTTTTGATGCATATTGCTGGCAAGGGTACGCATATATATATAGCCATCATCGCTAGCTTCACGTGGAAGATAATCGCATGCAACTATGTGAGTGCACACATGAGTTGAACGTGTTGAACGGTGCCAAGAATACAGAACATGGAATGGAAGATGGAGTATATTTCAATGCTTGGTCAACGGAATTGCTTCCTGTGGAACAAATATATATCCATTTTTTGGGGGAACAAATATATATCCTGGTGGGTTCTAATACCATTGACTGCCATTGCATCTACGCTACATATCTAGCCAAGAAAATTTTCTTCTATTTTACAACATGTGACATTCTTTCCAACTCATGTTTGAGGAGAAGCTTGTTTGCAGACAAAACGAGTTGCTAATCGATGCTAGAAACCACACAATGAAGACAAAGTGGGGATGGAAGTTGCTTTGTCTGACCATGTAAAATGCCATGCAACTAGGCAAATTAAGTCTAATCCAAGACTTGTACATCACATCCAACTAGGCAAAGTGGGGACGGTTGGCATTTCTTTTAACTTTTATTTCTTGGGGCTTGCTTCGGTAGGACCCCCCCCCCCCAACAAAACGTAGGAGGGCAGAATGGGCATACGGAAGAAACGTATGCCCACCTCGTATTGTACAGCT
>NC_041383.1:152166686-152170745 GCF_002162155.2 Triticum dicoccoides | reverse complement strand
GGCGTCTGAACGTCGCCCGTCGCCGCATCTCACCGTCCCAACTTCACCCGTCGCCGCATCTCACCGTCCCAACGTCGCCCGTCGCCGCATCTCACCGTCGTCCGACGACGCGGACGTGAAGGGCCCGACGTCTGACGCCGCCCTCGCCGCCCGAACCCCGTCCGACACCGCCCTCGCCGTCGCAACGTCGTCCGTCGCCGCATCTAACCGCCGTCGTCCTACGCCGGGGACGTGAAGGGCCCGACGTCTGACGCCGCCTCCGCAGCACAGTCGTCGAACGCCGTCGACGTCTACACCGCAGGCCAAGGTTTGTCATCTAAACCTAGCGGGATAGATTCAGGTTTAGCGTGAGGAATACATGCATGCGAACTCATTTTTTTATTCTTCCTTTTTTGCAAATAAGTTGCGTTGGGCACTAAATTCGTTTACAGTACATGAACGAGTAATTACACAGTTGATGCAGGCTGGGCATTCGTTTGTGGTGCCCGTAACTGCGCATGCGTGGTGTTGTGTGTTTTCTATTGGATAATAGATGTACTAATAAGCTGGGATGAAAGTAGTAATAGCAGTAGTAAAAAAATTGTTTTTCTGGAGGGTAGGCTTGAGCTTGTTTAAGCCTGTCTAGTAGACTCGCTGCTGGATAGAAGTGAGGGCTAGTTCATGCATGTACGGATTTAGGGTTTAGGGTTCATCAAAACCTCCCGCCGCAGCGCCTCCTCTACGGACTAGGGCATGATTTACAGAACTAGCGTTGCTTTGGGAATGATGCATTGTACTAAACCTAACACACGATGTTTTGCAGTTCTGTGAGTTAGGCGTGTTGACATGGACGAAGAATCCGCATTCGGGAGGGACGAGAATGGTACTGATAAGGTGACTAAGACCGATAACGATAATTTGAACGAAGATGATGACAGCAGTGACAACGATTCCGTCTCGTCATATGATATCTTACCTCCGGAGGATTTTGATAATAATGAACATGGCGCAAATAGCGAAAACGTAAGTGGCGTATATTTTGTTTTTATTTTTGAATTTGCAAAGTATGGCATGGCTAACTGTATATCTTTGTGTACAAATTTCCAGGAAGATGTGGACGTTGACAATGTGCAACATAGTTGGCGGGAATCATTTGCAGATAACTTGAGCCAGGTTAGTTGATAGATGTTGTACATCGATCAATAGTATGATTTAAATGATAATAATTGACATATATATTTTCAAATGAATGTTGTAGGAGGAGTCAGATGGTCCGAGTGTTGATCACGATGAGGGAGAGATCGATATTGAGGTGGCTCAAAGGCAGCAGAAGATGCTTGAGACACATTGGAAGGTCATGGCTATGACCTTTCGGTCGCAGGGGGATGCATACATATTCTACAACAATCACGCCAGAGAACACGGGTTTAGCATCAGGAAACAGAAGGTGAAACGAGGTGCTTCGAGAATGATCCGGTACGAGCGGTTTCTTTGCTCCAGGGCAGGGAGAAGGCAGAGCAAGTCCATAACCATGGAGGGCCACAAGCGCAGGCTTAGACCGGAGACTCGTTGTGACTGCGGTGCACATATGGTGGTGAAGCTGGACAGAGAACATGGTGTTTGGTTCGTCGCATCATTCGTGGATGATCACAACCACGCGATGGCTCGGCCCGACGAGGTTTGTTTTTTATGGTCACACAGACGGATTGGAGATGGGCAGAGGGCCGAGATATTGGCGATGGAAGCGGCCGGGATAAGAAAGCATATTATAATGGACAACTTCATCAGCAGATACGGTTCGTACGATAAGTGCGGGCTTATCAGGTGGGACATTTACAATCTTTGTTGCAGAGAAAAAATGAAGCTCATTGCAAAGGGTGATGCAGAGACGGCAGTTGGCATTATGAGGAGCAGGAAGGAGAAGGACCCTGAGTTTTTTTTTGAGTATGTGCGTGACAAGGAAGGGCGACTGAAGAGTATGTTCTGGTGCGATGCACAGTCGCGGAGGGACTATCAGGACTACGGAGATGTGGTCGTGTTTGATAGCACGTATAAGATGAACAGATACGGTATGCCGTTCGTCCCCTTTGTAGGAGTTAACAACCACCGTTGCACCACAGTGTTTGGTTGTGCCATCATTGCTGACGAGACGGAAGGGACATATGTGTGGCTGCTGCAGACATTTATGAAGGCAAACTGTCAGGTGAAGCCAAAGTCAATAATCACAGACGGTGACGCTGCAATGATCCGGGCTATTCGGACCGTCCTTTCAGATGTTTTCCATCGTCTTTGTTCGTGGCATATCGAGAAAAATATGCAGAGGCACCTGCATTACAAGTCACTGGATGAGTTCAGATCGCTCCTGTACTATGCCACCTCTCAAGCGAACTTTGAGCAGAGATGGAAAGCTTTCTATGATAAGTGGAAGACGGATAGAACTGAAGAGTGGCTTGACAGGATGTACAGGAAGAGGAGACTGTGGGCAGCTTCATATCTTTCCGATGGTTTTTTTCTTGGTATGCGAAGTAACCAGAGGAGTGAAAGCCTATACTCCTGCCTTCACCTTCACCTGGACTACGGTATGACAATTGTTGATTTGGTGGTGCATTATGAGAACTGTATAGTTCGCCTGCGTGAGAACGAGGCGTACGATGACTGCGAGGCATTCCAGAAGGAACCACCGTCTGTTACTGAATATAAAGTCCTTGAGGAGCATGCCGCCAAAGTATTCACACCTGCTAATTTCTACATCTTGCAAGATGATTTGCATAAGATGGGTCAGCTGGATATATTTGAGACGCTCGTGGGAATTGGGCGTGAGACATTCATGGTGACATGGAAGGATAACCACAAGTTTAGGTACAATGTTGTTTATGAACCAGGTAACTCAGAAGAAACTATTACATGCAGTTGTCTTAGGATGGTTCGGAAAGGGCTGCCATGCAAACACATTCTGTTTGTTCTCCATCATCTGAATTTAACTGAAATACCAAAGTGTTGTGTCCTTCATCGGTTGTCCAAACATGCAAGAGATGGGTTGCCTGTGCAGAGGAAGAGTGATATGTTTGGATGGGGTTGGTCAGGGCCATTGGAGAGAGAACGGTATAGTGCAATAACCATTAAAACCGCAGAAGCTGCTCATGTTGCAGCAAATGATCCCTTCTTGTTCGATGAGTTGATGAAGTGTCTGGACAACATAATAGCACAAAAAAAGATTTCAGAGGAGGAACTTATAGGAAGTAGAAGGTATGCTATGCTGAAGAAGGAGGCAAGTGAAGTGCAACAAGTTGAGCCTGGTATTGGTGATCCTCAGAAAGTTTCGACGAAGGGTGCACCTAAGAAGGGGCGGTCAAAGGGGGGCCCGGCGTTACAAAGAATGGTAGGCCAAAAGATTTTACAGAGAAGAAAAGTGGTCCTTTGTGTAGTTTGTGTAGTCAAGCAGGTCATAATAAGGCTACATGTCATTTGAACGAGAAGTAAGATATTATCTTCTTATTGTTGTTATGTTGCTACTTTGATTTTAGCAACTATATTTGCTCACCCATTCTTTATGTTTTGTTCAGGAACTGGGCGCAGGTACAGATGCAGGTTGGTTTATACGAAGAATAAAAGTGGTCACACGAACCTTTGTTGTTTTTTATTCGTACGTGTCTGCAAGAAAACTTGATAAGTTATTTGTTTATGTTTTGATAAAAGATTTATGTAATAAATTTGGAGATGACATTGCATATGTTATACTACCTGGGCATGATGATGATTTTGTTTGCTGTTTGCTACCTGGGCATATATGTTGTACTACCTGGACATGATGATGATTTTGTTTGATGTTGTTTCCGGCCGCTACTTTCTGCCAAAATAATTGAAAAAGTGAAGTTTAAAAAAAATGCCCGACCACCGCTGCTGGGCCCATAGTAGCTTACAGAAGCTACCCAAATCAAGCCCAAAGGCGACTCGGGCGGCTGATCGAGCCCACTAGCGGGCCCAGCAGCGGGGTCCAACGGGGCGCACTAGAATAATTGACAGAGGAGTTTGAAAGGGGGGGCGGAGGCAGCTATTTAAGCCGCTCCTGGCGCCCCCCCC
>NC_041383.1:152165812-152166118 GCF_002162155.2 Triticum dicoccoides | reverse complement strand
TTTTAAAAAAGGTTACTAATTTATGGAAAGTTCACGGATTTGAATAAGTTCATGAAAATTTAGAAAAAGTTCAGGAAATACAACATAGTTCAAGAAAAATAAAAATAGTTTTTTGAAAAAGTTCATGAATAAAAGTTCACAAACCTCAAATTTAGTTCACGTGTTTTATAAAAAGTTCAACAAATTGAAATAAGTAAAGAAAAAGAAAAAGAAAAAGAAAAAGAAAAAGAAAAAGAAAAAAGGGACCAGAAAAAAAAGGAAAAAACGGGCTGGCCCTCTCCTCGCCCGCGCGGGGCTCCTCCCCCG
>NC_041383.1:152161390-152165541 GCF_002162155.2 Triticum dicoccoides | reverse complement strand
TGCCTCCGCCCCCCTTTCGAACTCCTCTGTCAATTATTCTAGTGCGCCCCGTTGGACCCTGCTGCTGGGCTCGCTAGTGGGCTCGATCAGCCGCCTGAGTCGCCTTTGGGCTTGATTTGGGTAGCTTCTGTAAGCTACTATGGGCCCAACAGCGGTGGTCGGGCATTTTTTTTAAACTTCACTTTTTCAATTATTTTGGCAGAAAGTAGCGGCCGGAAACAACAGCCCGCATTGACCACATCACATTTATTTAGTTGCGAAAATGGCAAACAGTGCATAATACAAAGTGCGTATATAACATGTTCAAAAATCATCACCCACAATGCTGCAAATAAGAGTGATATTGTAGCAGACCACATCACATTTATTTAGTTGCGAAACATGCTAAACCATGCTGCAGATAAGGGTAATATTGTAGCAAATACCGACCACTGCAAATAAAGATATGTCTTAATATGTAAATTGTATCAAGGTACCGACAACGGCACGTTTATTTAGTGGAGATAATAGCCAACACCCCATCCTCCTACTCATTTGGTCTCCATGATCTTGAGGATCTTCTCTTTCACTACTTCCTTCGTGTTGCATTCTGAAAAAAGTATTTCAGCTAGAATGCGTCCCCTTGAAGCATTAACCTCATCTTGATCGAACTCAAATGTCCAATCATCTCCGTCCCAGTGTTGAACGCATTTCACCACGAAAAGACCACAAGAGACTCTGCAAGAAACCACAAGTCAGTTATTGATGGATCATACAAGTACATACTAATTCAGGAAATACAACATACCCGTCTTTTTGTGACGGCATATCGTACTCCCTTATTGGCCAGGAAGATACATCATGATGATCCGTTTCAATAAGAGCATTCACCTCCTTTGTATCATTAGCTATCTCTGCCCTCTGAAATAAAATTGAGAAATCCATATGAAGTATGTTTCGAAGAAATATATATTGTTTTATGTACCGTTGTAAGCTTACCAGCTTAGCAATCTTTGCAAGAACTCTTTTGCTGCATTTACCAGTAGATTTTAATACTTGAAACTCTTTTTTCTTGTTGTGCATAAGAACTGTTATCCAATGATTTTCTTCCACATGAAAAGGAAAGTATGCCTACAACAAAGTTTATTCATGTTGGTGTACACACAGATATACTACGAATGATCATACTAAACTGAAGTACCTTATCTTTGATGAAATACTCTTCAGTAACTCTAGACACCATTTTAGTTTGGTTTGTGAAATGATCCATAAAATGCCTTTTAGAGTTGATAACCTTTCCATCAGCACGAAGAATAAGCCAGTGGGACACCCAAGATGATAATATGTGACGGTCAGCACGAGGATTATGGGTCTGCATATGGTTGCAATAACAATTGATGACCTACAAAATAACATAACAGCAATACGCCTATTAGATAATTTATATGTAAATGACATGTCCAACTTAATAAATTATTGCTAATACTTACACCGCCATGCAACCATTTTTTCGAAATGATGGCTTGAAGCATTTCAGGTGTACATGTTTCCCCACCAATTCCCGTCATGTGCACGACAGTTTTCCTGCGAAGCTTCTCCGAGTCTGCCAGTGTCCGGATATAAATCTTTGCGGCCTCTATGTGATCCTCATTAATGTAATCAGTATTAATCATAGCAGCTCTTGTACCAAACAGACCTAAAATAGTAAGAAACAATGAGTTAATAAAGTGTGCATGCAAGGACAGAAGTATGTTGCTACAATAATCTACTTAGCACTTACTTTTCTTTGCACGTTTACGTCCACCGTTCTGCTGGTAAGGTGAAAGGCAATATTTTGACTGTCTCCTCTTGCGTTTCCCATCATTCTCCTTCCCATCATTCTCCTTCCCATCACTCTCCTGAGTGCCACTTTCTTTCGCATTTTTAATACGGGTGTTCAGACTATCCATACTAAACTCCTCAGATTTATCGGCGCTAGACCCGTCTGACACTTCATTCATATTCTTGGGGGTTGAAGTAAAAGGTGGAAAGTCATTCTTATCTACCGTCTCAAGAGATGGGCCGGGTGAATTACCATTCTCATCAATAACGAAGGGGTCGCCTTCATCTCCTGTACCAGGTGTGTTGTGATGCACACCTTTATCACGCGCCAATTTCTTCCCGTTCCCTGTGGTGAAGGATGCATCCACCCTGTTGTCCAGGTCTTCTTTTGCAGGAGTTGATTTTACATATGTCCAATATTTTGATTTGTATTTTGCTGGACCATACTTCCCCATCCACGCTTCACTATGCTCCACAAACTCAATGTCATCACGAAACCCCCTGAAGGCAAGACCTTCCTTCTCCAGCTTCTGCACTACAATCTGCAATGACACATCGAAAGTATTTACTACATGCATAAATTATCAATAATCCCATGTAAACTAAAATACACATCAGTAATTACCTCAGCACATTTTTCAGGGAGAAGTCTAATTTCTTTTTGCATATCTTTGATGCATTTCATCACTTGATCTAATGTAGTATCCCTGCTCGAAGAAGCCTCGTCTCTATTATCTTTCCTTCTTTGGGCACGATCTGTTCCATCTTCTTGCTCTAATTCTTCCTCCGCCTTTCTTCCTTGTTGAGCAATTAATGTTTGTCTGTACTTCTCACTTATCACGTCATCAATCTGTTACACATTAAATCAATTTAAATTTCTCAACACATAAATAGCAACATAATTGCATGCAGTAGGAACCATTAAAACTTACCGTCCCATTACCACGGCCGTATGCCGTGTCGTACGCATCACGCTTCCTAGCCTCATCTTCTGACCAATTGACCATCAACGGATATTCATGAGCTAGTGGATCAAATGCCTCTTCATCCAGTGGCTGCACTTTCTCCCAAAACATGTACTGCAGAAACATGAAGTATATTAGCAATTTCTTTTCACAAACTTTAGTTTCAAATAAACAAATATAACATAAGATTTACCTGTATGAGGGCAAGGTTTCCGATCGGCCAAGGTCTTTGTGATGCCTTCCACGCAAACGCGTAAAGTAAATGCGTTCCAATTAAATGCTTTGATGGCCTCCACATCGTGCACTAACTCGTAATAAGCATTAGGAACTTCTCTGGTGGACTGCGGTGCAAGAATCGTGCCCAGAAGAACCAGAACAATTCTACGGAGGAAATCATCATCGTACGTGCCACTGGCAACGATGTTCTCAATCAGATCGTCTATCATCATTTCCCCCGTTTTCGAATCTACAAAACGACTAGGCACCTTCACCTTCGCCTTTAACCCCCCTTTACCTAGGGCTTTCATGGCATCTTTGCCCTTGTTCTGTAGCCCGAAAATGTCATACACATCTTCGGTGCACAATGATATCGCACCGTTTTTTGATGGCATGATGAACCTTTTTCTGTCCAATGCATATGATTTAATAATAAACTTGAGCAAACATTTTCGCATCAGCACACTAGGAATCATCAACATTTTTTTAAGACTAGTGCTTGCAAACCGCGTTTTCTGCCTAGAGTTTAGTTTGCTGACCAAGAGACACCACTTCTCAACTGAACAAAAAATCTCTCCGTACTCCTCCATCTCTAGGAATAGGAGCAAAAATAATGTTAGCTACTATGTATGCGTACATGATAAACATGATGAATGCATAGTACCTCGTGCCATGAGATCGGTGCCGGCCCTTGGGGACGATGGCGCGCCGGCGTTGCTCGCAGATGGCGTCGGTCGTCAACTACAAATAAAATTCATAGATATATAAGCTATCATGCATGCATAATTATTACCAAAACTATAGCCAAATTAGATATATAACCTCATTCACATTAGATATAATCAAATTAGACATTCTCACAGTATTCTCTAAGTACATAGTGTACTGACCTTGGGACAAAATATTCAACAATCAAGGTTATGCTTATATTTTAATGCCCTGTTTCATAACAAATTATTTTCTAAGTACTCTAAAAATATTATGCCTACTCTAAAAATATTTTCTAAGTACTCTAGGAAGTTGGCGTCGGCGTCAGAACGCGTCTACGGCGGCGACGGGGGGCAGGTTTCGGGAGTTACCTCGAAGGTGGCGTCGAGGTCGTAGGGGGCGTCGGGCGTCGGCGTGAAGGTGGCGTCGGGGGCGTCGGCGTCGGGGGCGTCGGCGTGAGAT
>NC_041383.1:152153801-152160586 GCF_002162155.2 Triticum dicoccoides | reverse complement strand
GTCGGCGGCAGATGGCGTCGGGGCCGTCTGCGTCGGGGGCGTCGGTGGCGGCGTCAGCCGCAGATGGCGTTGGGGGCGGCGGGCGCAGACAGCAAGGGTTCGGCGGCGACTAGTGGCGATCGTGGAGGTGGCGTGGACTCGCGATCGTGGACGCGGCGTGGCTTTGACCCCCGATCGAGGCGGGGTCCACTAGGGCTTTGACCTCCTCGAATCGGGTGGAGTCGGCTACAGCCGGGACACCTACGAGGGCCACTCCCTCCCCGCCATGTCAGCAATAGGTGGGGCCAGTAGGGGGTTAGATCCGGCAATTAACTATGCGGGTGGGTTAGGGTGGGGCCGCCCGCGCCATGCATTTTTCCTATAATTTCGTAAATTCGTGTAATTATTCCTATAAAGTATTTTCGTCATGCAAACTTACATGAAAACAAAAATCATTTGCCATAGTCATGTGAAACCTTAATCTAGAATTATTTTTAGTATTTTGCATAGCTTGTGCATTCCCTTTTTCATCACTTCTAATAACCTCCTATTAGTGCATATTTGTCCGACTACTTTTTTTTGACTCCGCCAAATGGCACGAAACTTTTTCCGCACGCTGGCATCACCCTCGACAGCCCCCACGCCAGTTTGCATATTTTTCCGACGCTCGACGCGTTTCCTAGGATTTTCCCCGTGAACCAGACGTGACGCAATGTTGGTTTTGTGTCCGTTTTCGTTCCAACCTTGCGTGGGGCCCTACGTAGGCCGTGCCCGCATGTCCGACCAATTTGGTGCAATTGCATGCATGCGATCACGTAGCCCCAGTGCAACCAGGCTCTTTTACGGTCTACCGGAGGGGGGTTCCCGACTACTTTTTTTTTACTCCGCCAAATGGCACGAAACTTTTTCTGCACACTGACATCACCCTCGACAGAACCCACGGCAGTTTGCATATTTTTCCGACGCTCGACGCGTTTCCTAGGATTTTCCCCGTGAAGATGCCGTAAAACACTGGCCGGACGTGACGCAACGTTCGTTTCGTGTCCGTTTTCGTTCCAACCTTGCGTGGGGCCCTACGTAGGCCGTGCCCGCATGTCCGACCAATTTGGTGCAATTGCATGCATGCGATCACGTACCCCCAGTGCAACGAGCTCTGTTTGGGTGTGTCGGCCAGGCTAAAGCCGTTTTATTTTCACCTACACCGAACGACCCCTTACTTTTTCCACGTACTCCAGGCACCATCGGGAGCATGCACGACAATTTTCATTATTTTCTTACGTCTGATGCATTTTCTACGGTTTTTTCGGTGAAAATACACTAAAACACTGCCCGAACGTGACGCGACATGCGTTAGGTCTTCGATTTCGTTCATATCTTGCGTGAGGGCCTACATTGGGCATGCACACACCCTCGCAAAAAATTGTTTTATTTCATGCATGCGATCACGCATCCCTAGTGCAACCAGCACCGTCCATATCTTGCATGTGTCGGTATTTCATGTATTTGTTCCACATTAATTATTACAAACTTTTTTCACAGAGAATAAAAGTGGTTGCCCGAGTCTTGTCTGAATAACCTATGCTGTTTTTTATTCGTAAGTGCGTGCCACAAAACTTGATAAGTGATTTCTTTATGTTTTCTCAAAATATTTGTGTAATAAATTTGTATTTTGTACTGTCCTATGTGAAATAGTCTGTAGTTTCAAAATTCCGTTTATTTTGTTGGTTGTAATTTCATGATGATGATGCCATTGTATGTGTTATACTACCTGGGCTGACCGACGTGTTGAAAATACACCCGGCCGTGTTATTGTCTCATGCCATATTTTTGCCGTGTTATTATTTTCTCATGCATGTTTTTCACATACACGTCGCCACAAACCCGCGCATGCACAGAAGATCGCACCCACCGAATCGCACCTACCTCATGCCAGCCAACCAGCGCCTCCCTCCGACCCCAGCTGCCCAATCACCGCCTCCCTCTGATCCCGCCACCACGCACGGACGCCGACCGGATCAGCCTCGCTCCCCGCGCCCAGCGACTCTGAGCCGCCTGACCGCATCCTCCTCGATCTCCCCGCCCCCATGCACGCCTCCAACACGTCTCCCACAACGTCCGCATCCTCCTCAATCTTCCCGCCCGCATGCACGCGTCCAACACGTCTCCCGCAACGTGTACTACCTATTCAGCGCCCACACACAAAAAAACAATTTGCCCGACCGCGAGTGGCGCCCGCGCGGGCGAGGGGAGGGGGGCGTCGGCCGTGGGCCGTGGGAGGGGGCGAGTGGCACCCTGCCTCTATGGGCCGAAGTGGGCCGGCCGGTGACAGCGCAGAAAACGGCCTCATTATCCCTGCGGCGGCCGCGTGCACTGAGGGACGCGTTGCAGCGCGATTTTAGTCCCATCTCGGAAGCGGAGGGGCGCAAGGAGCGACTTAAATAGCTGCCTCCGCCTCCAATTTCGAACTCAGCTGCTATTACTCACCACTGCCCCGTTGCACCATGATGCTGGGCCCTTTAGTGGGCTAAATCAGCCGCCCGAGTCGCCTTCGGGCTTGATATGGGTAGCTTCTGTAAGCTACTATGGCTCACACTACTAGAAAAACCCCTACTAATGGCGCACCTAATATGGCCATTAATGGCGCATCTGTAGTGCGCCATTAACAGCACGCCATTAGTAATTTTTACTAATGGCGCACCACCTGGTGCGCCATTAGTATCTGGTATACTAATGGCGCACCGCGGGTGCGCCATTAGTATAGGCCAGTGTGCGCCATTAGTATGCCTCCCAGGGGCCATGTATACCCAGGTGCTTTGGCATACTAATGGCGCACCACCACTGGATGCGCCATTAGTAACCGCAGCATACTAATGGCGCACTACCCAGTGATGCGCCATTAGTATGCACTGTCATACTAATGGCGCACTGTCCTGTGATGCGCCATTAGTATGAATATTAGGTTTTTTTTATCTTTTTATTTTCTGTTTTTTGCACAGGTTACAAAATGTATAGTTTGAAAAAATATAGACAGCACACATCAACAACAGATTCATCGAATACAATAGAAGATTAGTCTTTGAATACAATTCATCATATTAGTCTCCGAATACAATTCATCATATTAGTCTCCGAATTAAAAAGACCGAACAAAGATAGAACATTATATTACAAGTCTCGAGACCGCGAGTAGCGAGTTTGTCTTCACATTACAAGTCGATATCGATCATCTAAACTACCATCACATAGAAGAGAGCTGCGGTCATCACGATGAGCATCATCACAATGAAACTCGTCTTCATCCGGTTCCTCCAACGCTCCCTCCCCTCTCCCGCTAGATAGCGGGCGTATCTAGATTCGGCCTCGGCCCTAGTGGTGTACCCTTTGTAACTGTTACCGCTGAATCGGTGAACCTGTCTCCGACACTCCTCCCAGTCATTGTAGACTCCGGGAACCTTACCCTTGTACACGACATACGTCGGTATCGCTATGCACTAGCCAAACGAAACGTTAGTACCAATTCACAGACAATACATAAGCAATATATAATTATGCAACAGAACGATCGGAAGAGAAAAGGAAGACATTAATAGCATCGATTACATCTAAGTTGAACGACTCTCGAAACCAAAGAGACATACTACAAGTTCATTAAAGTTTAATTACAACATGAGCCAATCGATGTTTCAGAACTAGACAACTCGACTCAAGGGACCGGAGCGTGGATGAAGCCGCCGTCTATCGTGGGAGTCATGAAAGAACGGGCGTTGTCATCCTGCATTTGTAGCATTGTGTCGATGTCACTGTTGGACGGTTGATTTCTGAGGTAGAACTGCCCCGAGGTACGAAGGACATCTTGATGGATGATTTCCGCAAACTCCGACTGGATGCGAAAGAATTCTTGTCGGAGGTCCGCGTCCTGGATTGCCGACATGCTCGCGGCCCAATCTTTGAGTTTACTCGGTAGCAGAAGTTGATGATGGTCCCGTACGATCGCCCGCTTGTGATGGATGGAGTAGTAGGCACCCTTCTGACCGCCAGGCGGCTGCTTGATGCAGCAGAACGTCGTATTGTGGGAGAACACGTGCTTGCCGTACTTACGAATAGGCCTGGTGAAGGTGCCCCCAGATTGGGCGTAGCCGGGGAGAACATCATCAAGAACCTTCTTGACATTTGTGTAGTCTATGTTCGACTGGCGGTCCGGGTCGAAATACGTGGCCATGGAATATTTGGGGCTTAGGAGGATGATCGTGCAACGTGTGTCACTGCAGAAAACACGGAATATTAAAAGAAAAACGATCGAAAAGTAAGAATTCATATGTTACGGGCCGGTTGAGGGGAGGACTTACTCAGGAAAGTAAGGCACGAGGAAGTTATCCTTATCTTGGTTTGCCAGAATGACGCCTTCGAGGTAAGAACTCGCGACTTGCCGGTCCCCAGCGCTGCCCAAGATCTTGGCACGCATGTAGAAGGGGTCGACTATCACGATGTCCGGGGTCTTGTCGCGAATGATCCGCATCTCCATACTCAGCGAAAATAGCCGAACGAAGGTGTAGTGCAGCGGATGAAGGTTCAACATAGCGTGGATGTCATCAAAACGCAGGACGATCGTACGCCCGATGGAGTTATCCACAAAGCCCTTGCCCTCTGGCACCTTGGCCGTGAAAACCGGGTATGCCACATCCTTCTCCCTGAGACGCCGCTTCTCCAAAGCAAGAACACTGTCATGCAGACTCCGCATAGCACCGGTTGCAGCATTGAGCATATTTGTCGGTAGCATCGCCCTACCCGCCACATGCACCCTCCTCGAGATATCCTGCGGTGAAGGTGGCCCGTCCTGAGCACGGATCGTACTCGGTGCCGGCTGGCTCGCACCCTTCTTAGTCTTTCTTTTGCGTGCCTTCTTCTTCTCCTGTAATGGGACCGAGTTCTGCTCACAGACCGCCTTCTTGAGTGTGTTGGGGCTGATAATATTTCGCACCTCGCCTATCTGAGGCTCGGTGAAGTCGGCAGCTGGAGGCGTCTCCTGAGAGCTGAATGCCAGACGGCGCGTGTTGCAACTTGGCTTCTCCGCGGTACGAGCTAGATCGCACACGTCTTTTGTTGGGTTTGGTTCTTGAGAAGGAGGCCCCATGAAGTCGCCATCGTACCCATGCTCGGCAAAGTACTGATCGACGTTGCCAAATGTATCATCGTCGTCGTCGTCGTCGTTCTGATCCTGTGCCATATGCATGTTTGGATCCAGTGGCATAGGGATGCCCGGCACCGTTACGGCGGTCTTGCCATGGGACCGACTTGGCGCCGGCACGACTGGCGGTGTTGTCTTTGGGGTGGTGTCCCCTGCCCCCAAACGAATCTGGCTCTTCGGCCAAAGCAGGGGCCAGCTCAGGCAGGCGCTGAGGGTCATCACGTCATCATCGTCGGCCCCGACGGGTCGAATCAGAGGTAACAAGTCGTCGCAGCCTGGCAGCACCCGAACCAGTTGAACCCTAAACAAGTTGGGTGGCATCTGGGTACCGTGGAACAAGGGGTTGCCCTGTTGAACGATTTTGCCCTTGGCGACATCGACCAACTCGTTGTTCACGAAGTGGAGGAGAGTGCACGGAACGTCGGCGGCGCCCTGCGAAAACATGTAGGGCGTCAGGGATGCCCGGTCAAAGGCAAGGAGATTAAGTCCTCGGCCGAGAGAGGCTTAATTAGTTACCGTGATGATGGCGTCGAGCTCGGCTAATGTCGAGGCACCGCCAACGGCGGGCGTGCAGTTGACGGAGCGGCCGCTTGCTGAAGAGGTGCCGGCCGGCGTACACCCGGGTGCATTAAGCTCCCGTGCCGGCGTCGGAGACACCAATGCCGCCTCCGCCGGAGGCACCAATGGCCCCGCCATCGCATTATGCGAGTTGCTGGCCGTGAAGCTAGGAATCGGGGGCGGCCCCTGTTGGCCGCCCGCAATCCACGCACTCAACCCCGAGATCAAGGTAGGCACAAGGGCGGTGATCGTCGCTCCGAGTCGTTGTTCCACTTGCTCTTGGTCAATCTCCGGAATCCGCGCCACCTGTGCCTTGAGTTCTTGAACCTCTCGCGCCTAGCTTTCCGAGCTGGTCTTTTTCTCCTTCCGCACACCAGCGGTATAGTATGACCCCCATTTTGTCGACAAGCCTTTGCCGACCACACGACCAGCTGACGTCGGCTTACTGAGCTTATCCTTGTTCTTCATTATATTCAACCCCCTATTTAGAGTGGTGTCCCAAGGGTTGCTCTTAGTCGACCCCGCGCTACTGCTTTCAGTCGCCTGCGGAAGGAATGTGAACCATTTAGAAATTCGGCTTCATTAATTAGAATGCAACCATATGGAGCTAATTACGCGGGGGTGTATTCCTTACCAAAACAAGCTCAAGCCGCCTGGTCTTCGGATCCGTGGTAAGCTCCTTTGTTTTTGGGTCCTTCTTGTACCGGGCCCTGACAAAGTTCCTGGTCTGCTTGTCACCGTATTTATCGAAGAGGGGCGGTAGGCCTTGCTCGGCACGGTCCGCCTCCTCCTTGTCCCATATAGGCTCCGCCACTCTGTAACCGCCGGGACCGAGTGTGTGTTCCCCTATGTTCAGCTCCCGCATTTGTTTCCCCCACTCACTTGATTGGGAGCTTGCGGTGCTCGAGCAATTGATCTTGAAGTCGTTGTAGTCATCTTCGGTGATCGAAGGATTTTTCTCCTTGATCTTCTCATAACTCTCACCTTTCTCGATCATTCTCTTCACATTGCTTTTCCAAGTAGACAGGGCCTTGCTCATCTTCGTGAGGGCAGCATTGTTCAC
>NC_041383.1:152151024-152151612 GCF_002162155.2 Triticum dicoccoides | reverse complement strand
GTCGAGGCGGCGTCGGCGCGGCGTCCGGGCGGCGTCCGGGCGGCGAGGAGAGGGCGAGGGAGGGAGAGGGCGAGGGCGAGGGCGAGGGCGAGGGCAGCGGCGGCGGCGGCGGTGGATCGAGAGGGAGAGAACTGGCGAGGGGGATCGGGCGAAGGGGGATCGGGCGAAGGGGGGATCGGGCGAAGGGGGGCCACAATACTAATGGCGCACCTCACCGTGGTGCGCCATTAGCATGTCCATACTAATGGCGCACCTTACCGTGGTGCGCCATTAGTATTTTTTTTATTTCAACTCGAGCCAAAAGGTTATGTAGTACCAGAACCTATCTATGTCAAGCCCACTCTACTAGCTCGACTGGTCAGCAGCCAGTTCTCACACCAGGAGGTCCTGGGTTCGACTCCTAGGCTCCACAAATTTTTTTTAGCATTTAAAAAGCTGTTTGATACTTATTTATGTTTAAATATGTTCAAACTTGTTTAAATAATAACAGTAATATTTTTTTATAAGACAGTAGCATTTAAAAAGCTGTTTGATACTAATTTTTTTATAAGACGGTGCGCGGGGTGCGGGGGGTCGGCGGCGGCGGTT
>NC_041383.1:152144072-152149341 GCF_002162155.2 Triticum dicoccoides | reverse complement strand
TACGACAGAAGCTTATGCTTGAACCAACGCGTGAAACATGAGTTGTGCTCTTTGAGTGTATCTCCGTCCGTCCTCTGTTGGCCTCGGTCATTGTACGTCTTTTTAATAAAGGTTTTGTGCTCTACCACCCAAGGATCGACCACGTCTATGTGTTGTAGCGCGACTAGGTTTGCTCTTTCAAAGTCGGCGAGTCGACCCTCGAAGTCGACATGCATTTCGCGGCGACCCTCACGGTGACCCCATCCAGCGAGCCTGCCGAGGTGCCTGTTGACGGGCAGACCAACGGGGTTCTCGATGCCTAGATAATTCGTGCAGTAGGAGATGCACTCTTCGGTCAGAAAGCCCCTGGCTATGCTTCCTTCTGGACGTGATATGTTGCGAACGTATCCTTTGATGACACCATTCATCCTTTCGAACGGCATCATGCTGTGCAAGAACGTCGGCCCGAGTTGGATGATATCCTCCACTATATGGACCAGCAGGTGCACCATAACATCGAAGAATGCGGGCGGGAAGTACATCTCAAGCTCGCATAGTATCACCACGATCTCTTCCTGTAGCCTTCTGAGTTGCCTCACGCCAATCGACTTCCGAGAGATGACGTCGAAGAAGTTGCATAGGCCAAATAGCGTTTCACGGACGTGCGCGTCCATGATCCCACGGATTGCAACTGGAAGTATCTGCGTCATCAGCACGTGACAGTCGTGAGACTTCATCCCGCTGAACTTCTGCTTCGCTGGGTCTAGGTATCTACTTATCTTCCCCGCGTAACCGTAAGGAAGTTTTACTCCTAGGAGGCAGGTGAAAAACTGCTCGATCTCCTCCTGACTTAGAGTGAAGCACGCGGGAGGGTAGTCATGTCCGGTCTTCTTGGCCTTTTTGCCTTTGCGACGACTTTCTGTGTCCTGCTTCGCCTCATCATCATCATCATCATCATCATCATCATCATCATCATCATCATCATCATCATCATCATCATATATAGCGTGAAGCTCCTGCCTGATGCCCATTGATTTCAAGTCTGCCCTTGCTTTGGGCCCATCTTTGGTCCTCTCTGGCATGTTGAGCAGGGTACCAAGCAGACTCTCGCACACGTTCTTCGTGATATGCATGACATCAAGGCTGTGAGGCACACGGTGGATCTTCCAGTACGGCAAGTCCCAGAAAACAGACCTCATTTTCCATACCTTCAGCAGCGGCTCTGGCGCCTTTCGCTTCTTTCCCGGCTCTGGCGCCTTTTGCTTCTTTCCCGGCAGTGGGCAGTCTTTCCAAATTTTCAACAGCTTGTCTATTTCCTCGCCGCTCCTCGTACACGGGCGTTTTCGGGGTTTGGTTTCACCATCGAACAGATCCTTGCGTTTCCTCCACGGGTCATCATCGCGAAGCCACCTTCGATGTCCCATGAACACGGTTTTCGAAGACCCGGGATCTCTATCTAGCTGGCGATACGTTGTGTCATCCATGCACCTTACGCATCCAGAAAATCTGTGGACTACCTGCCCCGCAAGATATCCGTAACCGAGATAGTCGTGCACCGTCGTGAGCAGTGCGACTCTCATAGGGAAATATTCTTTCTCTGCGGCGTCCCACGTATTGGCTGGCGTTTTCCACAGCGTGTCAAGCTCCTCTTTCAGCAGCCCCAGATACAGATTGATGTCGTTCCCTGGTTGTTTCGGCCCTTCAATTAGCATACTCATGTGAATGTACTTCCTCTTCATGCACAACCAGGGGGGAAGGTTGTACATCCACACAAACACAGGCCAGGTGCTATGTGTGCTTCTCTGGCTGCCAAACGGATTGACTCCATCGGTGCTCGCGCCCAGCATGATGTTCCTTGGATCGTTCCCAAATTCTGGGTATTCGAAGTTCAATGCTTGCCACTGGCTCGCATCCTTAGGGTGACTCAGCATCTTGTCTTTTTTATCTATCTCCGGATCATTTGCGTCATCTTCTCGCTTCTTCTCCTCCCTATCCGCGTGCCAACGCAGGAGCTTTGCTACCTTAGGACCCGCAAAATACCGCTGCAGACAAGGAGTGATCGGAAAGTACCACACCACTTTTCGAGGAGCTTTCTTCCTCTTCTTGTATCGAGTGACACCGCACACCGGACATATTGTAGACTCCGCGTGCTCGTCCCGGTAAATGATGCAATTGTTCATGCACACATGGTATTTCACGTGCGGTAAATCCAGAGGACATACGATTTTCTTTGCCTCCTCCAAACTGGTCGGGCACTTGTTCCCCTTGGGAAGACGTTCGTGCCAGAATGACATGTTCTCGTCGAAGCATGCGTCGGTCATTTTGTGTTTTACCTTCATCTCCAGAGCCATGAGCGTTACTTTCAGGCGGGTATCCTCGGGCCTGCATCCTTCATACAACGGAGTAACCGCGTCTAACTCAAGTTGATCCATCTTGGCTTTCTCTCGGGCGGCAGCTCTTGCGTTATCTGTCTGCTTGAGAAGCAGCTCTTGAATATGAGGGTCCTGCACCCAGCCCATCGATGGTCCAACGTCGTCTGCTCCGCCGGCATCATCATCATGTCCTGCATCTTCTACATGATGACTGTGTACAGCATCACCGTCGTGATCATCTCCTGGGGATTCTTCGTCTTCTCGCCCCCCCGAGCCGCGGTGGTTGTCTTGCTTCCCTTCCTCATTTCTTGCCCGGCCCCCATGAACGACTTCGTAGTCATCATCATCACCTTGCCACCGATAGCCATCCATGAAACCACGCAAGAGCAGGTGGTCCCGCACCTGCCCGGAATCCGGGTCCGCAATAAGGCTATTCAGCTTGCATCTTCGACACGGACATCTTATCTCCGTCTCGTTCTTTTGAAGCATCTCGGCCTTCTCGGACCTCAAAAACCTATTCATGATGCCTTCGGTCATCGTGCGGACCATGGTCGCCTGCGGGGTAGAGCAAAACGATATTTTAGAACCAAGAAAAAATTTGGCATGACTTTCCCTAAAAATAGGACCAAAAAGAATGCTTAATGCCAAAATTCTCGCCGAAACGGAAATGAATCAACATTCCGGCAAAATATTGGCAACTATCGCATTTCAAATACCGGTACACCTCCAAACACAAACACATATGCAACACCACAAACATATGCAACACCACGAACATACATAGATCTAGCTAGGCCATAAAAAGTGCATGTGCACATTGTTTGTAGGGAGAACAACATAAATATAGCTTCCCCCCTTACTTACCTAGCAAAACAAGATAACTTAACCACTTAATTTGAATGGATCTATGGTGGAAATGAGGTGAAAAAGAGGAGGCACCCGAGACAAGGAGGAGGCGGTGGAGAGAATGAAGTGGGGAGAAAGTGAGTGTGGGAGGAGAGGCTGTCCAAAATATCTTGTTGCTGCCCACTTACTAATGGCGCACCAACAACAAATACGCCATTAGTAATCCAGGTTACTAATGGCGCACCCCCTGGCGGTGCGCCATTAGAACTTTTGCAAAAAAAGGAATAAAAGCAATAATAAAAAAATAACATTAGTGGCGCACCTCCTGGATGGTGCACCATTACTAGTTACAACTAGTAATGGCGCACCACCAGGGGATGCGCCATTAGTATGTTTGGACAGGCGCACTAGTTCAAAAAAAAAATTTGGTACTAATGGCGCACCGTGGTCAGGGTGCGCCATTAGTAGTTTCAACACTAATGGCGCATCAGAGGATGGTGCGCCATTAGTATATACTAATGGCGCACCACTTGTCTGGTGCGCCATTAGTGTCATTTCCATCTATAGCCCTTTTCCTAGTAGTGACATTGTTGGTTGGGCATTTTTTTAAGTAACTTAAATTTTTTGCCGGTATTTCATGTGTTTACTTCCTCTTTTTTACTTCCATGTGTTAACTTCATATTTTTACAAAATAAAAATATCCCATTAATAACAAAAACATTTTCATGTGTTTACTTCATCTTTTCCTGCTGAGGCTGCGTGCAGTGCAGTGTTCGTGTTAGGTGCACCCTGTGGCGTACCCTCGCGTTTGCGTGCATGGCACATGCACGTGCGCTTGGTGCTGTTAGGTGCACCCCGTGGTGTATGCGTGCGTTTGCGTGCATGGCACATGCATATGTGTGCGCTGTCGTCGGTGGTGCGTGCTTTCGATACGCTAGGGTTGTTTGAACTGTGATTTTTCTTTTGATATTTGTTGTAGCAGTTTTTTGTATTTTTAGATAATTTTGTTCCCAGTGATGAAATTTTTGTATACAACCATTCCATTACTCATTGAAGCAACATAATTTCGTTCATATTTAGGATATTTTACATTCGAACGAAATTTTACATGAAAAAAGATTAACATAAAACTAATCTAACTACTCCTCCTCGCTACTCAGAAGATCAACCACTACCGTCTGCCCGCCGTCTTCACCGCCGTCTTCGCCGCCGTCTGAGTCATCGGAACTGCCCAAGTATCCGAAAAATTCGTCAAGGGTAGACGACTGCTGCGCTAGTGTATCGGTCGACTCCCTGATCGCCTGCCAGTATCCCGGCTCGTCTGCCGGGTCCCTCGGGTCAACAACATCCTCTGGCGGCATCCAACCGGTCTCCGACGTGGAGTTCCGGATCACGCGGATCAAACCCGGCGACTCCAACGGGTCGCCCTCCTCTTGCATCGCCGCTAGTTCCAGCGGGATGTGAAACTCAGGGGCGGCCGCTGGAGCGGCGGGAGCGGCCGGCGCGCCTGCGCGAGCGCGCCGACCGGCACGGGCCTGCACAACCGGGGCGGCGGGGGGTGCGAGGGGCGCGTTTGGAGCGTCCGCGCGGATGCCCCGAGACTTGTAGAAGCTGACAACGTTGTTGAAGTCGCGGCCTACCCAAAAGTTGAGGCGACCTTCGGGGTTCCATGGACCGGGTTGTGCCGGCCCAGGCGTGGCATAGCCGCCGCTCGTCACGTGCCAGCCGTGTGCTAGGCGACATGACGGCGGCACGGGGATGCCGTGCCGGTAGATATCCACGGTCTGCGGCCCGCTGAGGCTAGAGGGCCATAGACCGCCCGGCACGGCGCCGCGTCCACCACCTCGTCCACCACCGCTGCCGCCGCCTCCGCCGCCGCCAACCGCCCGGCGACTGCTCCCTGCGCCTCCACTGCCGCCTCCCCAGCCGAACCAACGCCGGCCGAAGCATCCGCGTCCACGAGGCATCGCGCCGGAGAGATCCGCCGCCCCGGAGATCGATCGGAGAACGCGGGGTCACGGACGGTCTCTAAGAGGAGAGGCGGAGTCGGGGGCGGTTTATGAGAGGCTAGC
>NC_041383.1:152133169-152143534 GCF_002162155.2 Triticum dicoccoides | reverse complement strand
GAGGCGGAAGCGGGGGCGGCCGACGCGAGGCGGAAGCGGCCGCCGCAGGCCGAGGCGGAAGCGGGGGCGGCCGACGCGAGGCGGAAGTGGGCGCCGCAGGCCGAGGCGGAAGCGGGAGGGGGGGCGACGCGAGGCGGAAGCGGGCGTCGCATGCCCAGGCGGAAGCGGGAGCAGGCCGCAACGCTGCAATCGGTAGCGGGGCCCGTAACCGCGCCATGCATGCATGCATGCGCCTGTCCGCGCGTAATTACTGGACGTGGGCGTGCGGGGGTGGGCGCGCTGGCGGGACGACCCGGCCAAAAAAACAAAAACGTACACATATACGTATACATAACGAGCGGGACGGTAGGCGGGCGGCTTCTTTTTTGATTTTTGCCCATCGTGCCCTCCGTTATGAAGGGGTATGGGACAATCTTAGCCGTCCTTGTGTTGAAGGGGTCTACCGAAGCGGAAGTGTTATTTCTTGCCTCCTCGATGAGATTTATATTCCCAATTATGACTTTACGACCCATAATTAACCTACACTCATATACTCCCTCCATTTTTTATTTACTCCGCAATTAGGTTTGTCTAAAGTCAAACTTTATATACTTTTACAAGTTTGTAGAAAAATATTACTAACATATACACCACCAAATCTATACCATTGGATTCATCATTGTATATATTTTCACATCATATAAATTTGTTACTGTGAATGATCATGTTGTTTTCTATAAATTTGGTCAAACTTTATAAAGTTTGGCTTTAGTCAAAGCTAATACGCGGAGTAAACAAAAACAGTAGGAGTTGTTTTCATCTTGTTTCAGTATATAGGGAGAAACATTGCCGATCAACATAGCTCGGCTCTTCATATCTTCACAATCATTTGGAACTGCGTGAGCCACACGGGCTACCAGCTCAGCATCTCTAGGCATCTCATTACTCAAAATGTCTTTTTTCCTGAAATCAGCTGTTGTTTTCCACCATTTCTTGTTGTATTGATTCTTGGATTTGGGCTCAAACCGGGTTACATTAGCCGTGGTTTAGAATAAAATTTATAGTTTATTGATATCGGGGGGAAATGCAATTCAACCGATTCTTGAATTCAAGGCATATAAACTTTAACAGCACATTAAGTTGCATACTGTTGCCAGAAAAGAAAAGCTGCATACGCCAGGCAATTCTCCCAATGTTTCAGTTGGTGGTAAGATATGGGTAACATGCTTGTACTTTAACCCTCTCGTGAGTGTACATGCTTCATTTTTGCTAAATGTGTCACGACTCAGAACTAAAGACCAAACAAGCATGTCCTATTTCTTCTCCTCTTTCCTCCATACCCTTCTTCTAGCTATAAATCGAGGTACCACTCTACTTTCTATAATGATCTACTCCCTCCGTTCCCAAATATTTGTCTTTCTAAAGATTTCAACAAGTGACTACATACGAAATAAAATGAGTGAATCTACACTCTAAAATATATCTACATACATCCATATGTTGTAACCATTTGAAATGTCTAGAAAGACAAGTATTTAGAAACGGAGGGAGTATTTGTTTATTTGCTAACATATATCTCCGTCTTTAAAGCCTCCCGGTGACTGCAGCCATTGTCTCAGATACTATGGGGTGCATATGTTTCTTACCGCAGCCAGCCCACCATGCCGCCGCCGGGCATGCAAAAAGGCATGTTTAAAGTCGATATATGTCCTAGTAGTCTACTCTCGGCAATGATTTATTCGCGTATTTGCTAACATATACTATCTCCATCTTTCAAGCCTCCAGATGGCTGATGCAACCATTGTCTCTGATATTATTGTGTGTATCTGTTTGTCGCTTAGGGTCGTTTGTTTCACTGCAGCCAGCCTAACATGCGGTCCGGCATCAGCGAAATTAACGAGAACATGCACGTTCAAAGTCAGATGGAGATACCAGTAGCCTACCGTCTGCAATGATTTATTCGCGTATTTACTAGTATCTCTGTCTTTCAAGCGTTGAAGTGGCTGCAGTCATTGCATCTTAATTATATTATTGGGTGCATTTGTTTCTCACTTTGGGTCCTGTATTTCACGGCAGCCAGCCCGCCATGCCGCCGGACACCAGCTAAAGATTAGCAATATGGTCATGTTTTCATAGTCAAATCAAGATACTAGCAGTATTCTAGTACATGTATGAGAACGACCAATGAACCCGTCAAAGGTCTCTTCGTATCGATGAATTTTTGTTCATTATTCTCCTTGCTTGTTATCCGGTGCTAAGTCCAACTACGGCGGAGTAGCATTTGTGAAACCCTAACCACAACTGTTGGAAATGGAATATCTCTAGTGCAGCAGCATACGGTACTCAGCAGGCAACAGCACCGCTCCCCCTCCCCTCCCCCCGCGCCGCTGGCCACTCCGGCCGCGGCGGCCACCACCCAAGCCTTCATGGCGACGACCCCGCCCTCCTCGCCTCGGACTGGATCTTGATGCCTGGGCGTCTCCTCCATCCTCTGGTCCGTCCGCGGTTCCGGAGACGCCGCTCGCGAGCTCGCCAGATCCGGCATCGTCGCCGCGGATCCCGCCTCGGGAGCCGCCGCTGGTGGATGGGCAGCCCTTTGGCCCGGTAGATCAGGCCACTCCACCTCCCCCGCGCATTAAGTCCATCATCGTCGCTCCATCACCGGCTGTCCACCTTTCCTCTTCGGGTGCGGATGGAGGGTGGACCGAGGTCAGCCACCAAAAGAACCGGCGCCCTTCCTCTGGCCCGCTGGTTTCTGATGTGCACCGTAGGGCGCACACGTCGGACCGCCGGAGCGGCTTCAATGCGAGCGCTGGCCGCGACGCCTTCTTAAGCAAGTTCCGCGGCCGCTGTTTCAGATGTCTCAGCAAGCGCCATCGCCGCGTCGATTGTAGGGATCCAATCCATTGCATCCTCTGCGAGCAGCCGGGGCACATTGGCAAACACTGCCCGCAGAACCCTCGAAATCTGAGCAGAGGAAGTGCAAAGAGTAGGCTTGGGCCGGCACCGTCGCCGGTGCCTCTCCACGCGCGTCTCCAGTTCCCACCGCCCGCTGCACCAACCATGCCCACCTCCGCCCAGACCATGCTGTACCACGTCGACCCGGCGCGCCGTCCCCGAGAGAGCCACTCGGTGGCCATGTCCACTGGGGTGGCTGAGCATGCCATCTTCTTCCTGCGCCATCACGCCATCACCCTGAGCGCGGCGGATGGGGTGAACGCCACGTCCCCTATGGCCATCGGGCGGGCTCTGGAGGCGCAGCTCGCCGTCCCTGAGCACCAACTGCGGGTCACGGCCCACCACCCGGAGCACTACCTCGTCATTTTCAACCAGCCGGCGCACCACGACAACGCGGTCCGCCGCGGCCCCATCCGCGTCGACGGCGCCGTCTTCACCATCGCGCCGTGGCACGAGCACGACCACGCCTCCTTCGACACGCTCAGCCTGCATGTCCGCGTCGTCATCGAGAAGGTCCCAATGCAGTACTGGTCCCTGGAGGGGGCCGAGGAGATCCTGGGGAAGAAGGTGCGTGTCGACCGCCTCGACAGCAGGACGCTGGAGCGCGGGCACACGAAAACTTTCGCATGCTGGCTCTGGACTCGCGACGTCGCCCACATCCCCACCAAGCACACCTTGTGGGTGTTGCCGCGCGGCGCGGGGCGAGTGGAAGAGATGCAGGGCTTCTCGCCGCCGGACCGGCGTGTGGCTCCGCCGCCGGGCGCTGTGTCCTACACGATGCTGATCCACGTCGACCGGGTGGAAGATTGGACGCCTCTCTCCCCGCGCTCCTCCCACTCTGGCCAGAGTGGGCTGCTGTCATCTGACTCCGATGGCGACGACCGGCCGTTCCCTATGGTGGCCCCGGGCACTTGGACCATGGAGGTGGAGGATGGCCAGCGTGCTGAGCGCCAGCAGCGCCTGGCTCGTGCCCCGGTGGCGGACCTGGGTTGCCGCGGCATGCCGCGGGGCGGCCCTGGCCGCGATCAAGATGGAGCGGGTGGCAGCGGTGGCGGCGGGCGCCGCTCTTGGAAGGACACCTTGCTGCGCCGCGGACGCACCCCGGCCCCGTAGACACAGCCTCCTGTCCCTCGCCGGCGGAGCCGCTCCCCCCCTGCGAAACGCCGCTCCAAGGGCCCGAGAGGGCGGCGCCATGATGATAGAGATCATCGATGGCACCGCAGCGTCGCGACGACCGGAGGCGCTCCACCCCACCACCTCCCCCTCCGCCCCCTGCACCGGCCGGCTCCGGCAAAAATGGCAAGGACCCGGTGGAGGATTTCTTCAAGCAGGCGAAGAGGCCACTACTCGCCTCTGTGGTGGTGGACTGCATGGCGGCTGACGTGCAGGCGGTGGCTGATGCTGCTGTCGTTGCACCGCTGGACTTCAACGACGGCCAGCAGGTAGAAGAGGGGGGGCCGGTGGCACAGCCAGATGCGTTCGGCCCCACGCTGTCTGGCCCTCCGCCGCCCATCGGCCAGTTCAACCGCCACGCCCCTGCTCCGGCGCGCACCATGGAGCTCCAGCTGGGCGCGGTGACAAGCCGCGTCTGTCAGCTGGAGATCACTGAAGCTGAAGCTGATGAAAGCACCGAGCCGCGCCGCCTCTTCCGCAAGACCCAGGCCCCGCTCGTTGCTTCACCGCCGACACGCAGGCCATCTGCTCCTCCAAAGTCCCGTGCTGAGTCGGTGCCTTCCCGCCAGAGCGCACGTCAGGCAGCCCTCGCGTCATCGGTGCCGGTGGTGCAGCATGCTTCCCTGCGCATTGTCAAGGAGCTGGGGCTGCTGGGACCAAAGCAGAAGATGTCACCAGAGGTGGCTGAGGCACTGATCCGGCGTTTCGATGAGCCCCTGACAGACAACGACATTGCTGTCATTGCCAAGCTCACGCGTCTGGACGTAAGTGCTTTGCGTGTCGCAGCTGCCATGGCTGGACCTGAAGGAGCTGCCGAGGAGGCCGTAGTTTAGTTATGTTAGTTCTTCATATGTATTCTCTCCGGTGGCGACCGGCTTTACGCCGGTGTGAGTTAGGTCTGTCCTCGTCGAGTTGTAGCTTGTGGTTAGTTTGTCGCCGGCGTATCTTGGGAGCTATTGGTGGTCGCCGGCGATCCCCTGTTATGTTGGCTGTGTTCTGCTTGGGCCCGAGGCCATTTAGTTTATTTAGTCATCGGAGATCATGTTTGTTTCCCCATGAGTAACATCCTTAGCCCGATCATGTGCTGGAACGTCCGCGACCTAAACAACCCGGCGAAGCGAGCATCGGTTTGTGAGATGGCCACCACACACAAAGCGGCAATCTTCTGCCTACAAGAAACTAAAATTGAGGTCTGGACACCCAACCTAGTGCGTGAGATAGGAGGTGCCCTGCTGCAAGACTGCATAGCTCTGCCGGCGATCGGCACCTGCAGCGGAGCGGCAATTCTCTGGAACAGAGATGTAGTTTCAGTAGACTCCCATGCGATCGGCATCTTTGCGATCATGGCTAAGGTCAAATGGCACGGGCAGCAGGAAGGTTTTTGGCTTTCCTCTGTCTACGGACCTGCTGACGATGCAAGAAAGGAGGCCTTCCTCCTCGAGCTCTCCCGTACTGCACCACCAACCCCAGAGCCATGGCTGATAAATGGGGATTTCAACCTCATCTATGAAGCCCGCGACAAGAACAATCTAAACCTCAACCGACGACTAATGGGTAGATTTAGATCGGCGATCGACCACGCGGGACTGAAGGAAATAAAATGCAAAAACAGACGCTACACTTGGAGCAATGAACGTGATGATCCAACTCTTGTTAGTATAGACAAGTTTTTCTGCAACCAAGCATGGGAGTCACTCTTCCCCTCCTTCTCGCTAGTAGCTGCATCCACTGCAACTTCAGACCACTGCCCCCTGATTTTAGCCGACGCCAGTGCCCCGCCACGCCGAGCAAATTTTAAATTTGAAAATTTCTGGCCCAAGTTCCCGCGGTTCATGGAGACAGTGGAGAGGGCCTAGAACAGGCCGGTTCAGACCTCCTGTGCATTCCTGCGCCTGCACGCTAAGCTTGCGCGCACGGCTCGGGCACTGAAGACCTGGAGCAAGACTCTCTTCAGCGACGCCAAGCTCCAGTTCCACATCGCGGCAGAGATCGTCCTTCGTTTAGAGGTGGCCCAGGAAACACGTCGACTGACAATGGCTGAAGCTAATCTTCGCAAATCGCTGAAGCTCCGTATGCTAGGACTGGCGGCGATCGACCGTGCAAGGAAACGACAGGCATCGCGCCTAACTTGGCTCCGGTTGGGCGACGCGGGCACAAAATTCTTCCATGCAAAGATGAGATCGCGACGCCGAAGAAAATTCATACACAGCATCCAGGTGGCTGGTGAGATCGCCACGGCGCACGAAGACAAGCAGAGGATGATTCATCAGCATTTCCAGGCGAGTCTGGGCTCCAAGGCTTCTCGCCTGATCGACATCAACTGGGAATCACTGAACATGCCGACGATCCAGGGAGGGGGCCTGGATAACCCATTCTCTGAAGAAGAAATCTGGGCGGCAATCAAGGCCTCCCCTGCTGAGAAAGCACCCGACCCGGACGGCTTCACCGGGACGTTTTTCAGAGCGTGTTGGCCGGTGATCAAAGAGGACATCAAGCAGGTGTTTGAGCAGTTCTACCGCATTGCTGGGAACGATTTCAGCAAGCTAAACACAGCAGCAGTAGCACTCATCCCCAAGAAGGATGGAGCTGAACAAATTCAGGATTACAGACCCATTAGTCTGATCCACTCCATTGCAAAGCTCATAGCAAAGGTGCTCTCCACTAGATTAGCCACAGTCATCCACTCCATCATCTCGCCGGCTCAGTCAGCATTCCTGCGCTCCAGATGCACTCACGACAGTTTTCTGTACGTGCAAAATGCTGTCCGCTCGCTCCACCGAAAGAAGACGCCGGCGCTCCTGTTCAAACTCGACATTGCGCGCGCTTTTGACAATGTATCCTGGGAGTACTTGCTGCAACTTCTTCAGGTGCTCGGTTTCTCGGCGCGCTGGAGAGATTGGATCGCCGTGCTCCTCTCCACAGCCTCATCCTGCTTCCTCCTCAACGGCACAGTAGGACAACAAATAGCTCACCGCAAGGGACTCCGGCAGGGCGACCCGCTCTCCCCGCTCCTTTTCATCCTTGCTATAGATCCCCTGCATCGGCTGCTGCAGCGCGCCACTGAGCTGGACCTCATCGCCCCTCTGCCTGGTAGGGATCTATCGCTAAGAGTCAGCCTATACGCCGATGATGCTGTCATCTTCGCAAACCCTGACAAAGAGGAGATAGATGCTCTGCTTCAGATTCTTCATGATTTCGGCAATGCAACTGGGTTGCGGGTAAACCTTGCCAAGTCAACAGCGTCTGCTATACGCTGTGATGAGGCCACCCTGGCGGATGTTCTGCAAAACTTCGGTGGCCAAACTGTGGATTTCCCCCTGAAATACCTTGGCCTCCCGATCACTCTCTCCCGTCTACGGCTGGTTCACATTCAGTTCATCCTGGATCGCATCAAGGCCAGGCTTGCGGGATGGAAGGGCAAGCTAATGTCTATAGCTGGACGCCGAGTACTGGTGCGGAGTGTGCTCAGTGCACTGCCCACCTTCGCCCTGACGGTGTTGCGCGCGCCAAAGAAGTTCCTGAATGAGGTCGACAGGGTGCGGCGGCGCTTCCTGTGGGCACAAGATGAAGAGCTCAGCGGAGGTAAATGCAAGGTCAGCTGGCCCGTGGTGTGCACTCCGATCGATCATGGAGGTCTCGGAATCCTGGACATGTCACGCTTCAGCAGAGCGCTCAGACTGCGCTGGCTTTGGCTGTCCTGGACATGCCCGAACAGGCCGTGGATTGGAATGCAGCTGCCATGCGACGACGGAGACAGGGCCCTCTTCTCGGCCTCGACAACGGTGACTCTCGGCGACGGAGCAACGGCCACCTTTTGGCATTGCTCCTGGACAGGATCGGGCAACCTCAAGACTGCCTTTCCATCACTGTTTAAGCACTCAAGAAGGAAGAACAGATCGGCCAGGGAGGCGCTAAATAACAGCACCTGGCTCCAGGACCTTGCCCATGGAAACACACAGCCTATATGGGAAGAAGCAATCAGATTGCAGAGATGGATTCAGTCCAGGAGCATTCAACTTGATGATCAACAACCTGACACAATCAGATGGAAGCATGAGGCATCAGGCAAATACTCAGCTAGCTCGGCATATAGAGCGCAGTTCCAGGGCCTGATCAAGTCTGAACTCAGAGACATCGTTTGGAACTCTTGGCCACCGGCACGTCTGAAGATGTTCATTTGGCTGCTGCTCAAGAACAGGCTCTGGTGCAATGATCGTTTACAGCGAAGGGGATGGCCAAATGGATATTTTTGCCAGATGTGCTTTAGAAACCTTGAGACTTCGCATCACCTCTTCTGGCACTGCCCGATCTCTAGAGCGGTCTGGACAAAGACTGCGGAGGGTCGTGGTTGCTGCTCTCTGCACCCATCAACATGGCAAAACCAGAGCAAGCCAATGGAGATCATTAGACTGATGACAAACGGAGAATCAGCACAGCACAAGAAGGCCCTCAAGACGATGCTCATACTGATCCTCTCCGAGCTGTGGAAAGAGAGAAACGATTGCACTTTCAGAATGAAGGTGGCCAAGCCAGATGACATACTAGGAGCTGTCAGAAGAACTTTTGAGCTTTGGCGACAAGCAGGAGCAACCTTTCTGAAGCACCCTTTCTGGGAACCTCCATGAGATAGCTAGTTTCTTTTGAATGCTGATCACAGGTTTTGTGACCTGTCGACAGCCCTTTTCTCTTTCTTTTCTTTATATCCTTGATCTTATGATCACCTCATCTTTTGTATTCCCACATGCTCCCTGCTATCAATCAATACAAGCCAGCCAGCAGCTGGATCTTTCGAAAAAAAGTCCAACTACGGCAGAAAAATGGGGTCGATCAACGGACTCGTACAAAGGCAGTACGGGGCCGTCAGTACACGAACGATGGTATGTTACTGCTGCAAACGCGCGGAACTAGTTCACGCCTACTGGCTCAGCTACATATGAAAATAACATGTTTTCTGTACGATTACGGCGAAGAGAAGACCTGTCAACAAAATACTGACACCAAAATTATCTAGATTTCCTTGCACCATCAAGTCATTTATCATGCCACAACAAGTCCATCGTTCCCTGTTTGCCGTACATGTCGATTTAGACCAGGTCGTCTTCAGTTGGTACTGCTTGCTTTACCAACCTAGTAGTATTGAAATTCACCGAGTGATGTTCAATCGTTGAAACATGAAAATGACTACCGGGCGTACGTGAAATCGAATCATGCATGCGATCAACCACAGACTCACGTGTTTCAGACTTTTTTATTCCCTTCCAATTCTGCCAATTCAGTTCAAGACTGGAAAAACAATATGGCGTGCGTGCCTTCCTCTTTTACGATCTCACGTACTAGTAATCAGACGGCAGGCCGTGCCTCGCACCGACCGCGCGTGCGATTGGTCGTCATTCATCGTTCCCTGTCGCGCCACGTCTTGCACCGATGCCTCGCCCGCGTCGCACATGCTGGTGAGGCCCAGGCACCGCTTACCTTATGGCCAAGAGAGGCCGCACGTCCACTCGTTGCCATGTGTTGTTTCTCATGGTTCTCACCTCCTCCTTAACCTCCTTTCGCATTCTGATGATAGAAATACACTACGAATCCAACGAGATCGAGCTTGTTCGCATGCCCCGTCTCCTTCCCCCGGCAATCCACCATGGATCCTACGAGGGGCGAGCTCTCTCCCATGAGCAGGCCGCCGTCGCCGACCCTTTTTCCACTTCATCTCATGCGACGTTGTAAGTTCCCGTGCTTCAAAACATGAGTTGTGTGGAGAGGGGTGAGGTCATGCTCCAAGTAGATTGCCATGGTGCTTCGTACCCGACGCTATGAGAGGCCAAAAACGCCGCACTGACACGGTTGTGGCAAGCTCTGCAAGTGGTGGTGGTCGTGCTACGAGTCGGGTTGCTGGGATCGGCGAACCCCATCGGTACGACCAGCAATGCGCCCCTGCTATGACTGGTGAACGCGTTGTTGCGACCACGGCCACCGCATGCTGGAACCGGCTGGTGTTCTTGTTGTGACCACGGTCACCACGTATTGGAACCGACCGTCGGGGATGCTGCTAAGTGACCGCATGCTGGAACCTGCTGGCGAGGGAGCTGCAACCATGGTCCCCGCATGCTAGAAGTGGCTGGCTGCAATGCTGCTATTATGAGGATTGCATCACTAGTAGAAAAAGGGACCATTCGAACCGATTCGTAAGGGCCATTTGTCCCGGTTCACGAACCGGGACTAAAGGGTCGTAACTAAAGCCCTCCACCTTTAGTCCCG
>NC_041383.1:152124686-152132745 GCF_002162155.2 Triticum dicoccoides | reverse complement strand
ATTTAGGGGTTTCATATATTGTGTTAGCTAGCTAATAGAGTGGAGTGTCCTTTCTTATCTCCGTGCTTGGTCGACGCTACGTATAGAGAGGACTCTACACGCTAGCTAGCTAGTAAGCAAATGAAGAAAATCATTAAGTACAGAAGATCGTCATGAACACAGTGAAGTGATCGACCTCTCCTTCTCCGATAAATTGGTCGAACAAAAAAAATTCGTATATTTATCAGACGCTACTGGCTACATATCCGGCAAGGTTTTCTCTCTAATATTCATACACTTGGATGAAAATGACGCATGGTGAATTGTGGTTGTGGCACGTGGTATTTTTTTGGTACACGGCGGTGTACAAACGCCTTGTGGATTCAGGTTTTTGATTCAAATTTTTTGAACTGGTGTGATGGTTCTTTTGGTTGGTTTAGCAATTTTGGTTGCATATGGGGCAGGCAGGGGGTGTGCAGGCCGCCGCTGTCCTATTGATCTGCTTGCATGGGCTCTGTCATGCGGCAGGCTGCGTGCATCCTTCTGCGTGGCTTCATGCATGTGCGGACTGACTTTTGTTGTTCTTTGTTGTCGTCGCGCTGCAATCGTTTGTTTGCATCTATCCTCTCGATCCTCTCCGCGTGTCTCGTCTCTGGAAGGCTCCGGCAAAATCGAAGCACACCACCGCCGCCGCACAAGCCTATATATAAGAACATGCTCTCTCCTTCCCAGCGGCAGCGTACGTCGGCCACCGTAGTCATCTACATGCCCAGAACGGCCTGGCGCCACTGCTCGAGGACACCTCGAAGCTCTCGTTGTTGCTGCCGCATTTCGGCCCCAAGCCCCAGTCCAGCGGGAGGACGCCTCCTGCGCCGGCACCGTCCATAGGTCTGCCCTAGCACTGTTACCGGCGTCTCTCGGTCATTGTCGATGAACCGCACGGTATGGTGCGTCGTCAATGGTGCACTTGCTCAGGCAGGACCGCAAGTACGACGAGGCCGATGATCGCGCGTACGGCGTGCGCTTGACGGCGAAAATGGTGTTGAGGAATCTTGTGAGCCGCGCGCCGGGGGAGGCCGGCTTGCGGAAGTCCCTGAGCTTGGCGCGGAAGGAGGCTTCCGCTGGCTTCTTGGTCTTAGGCTCTTAGCACGAGCACACGTGGCCCTTCGTGCACGGTTGTGCAAGTGGGGTTCATGCAAGGCTGGTTGGACGACTCGGCCTCAGACAAGGAGAACCTGCCATAGCTGGAGCACTCGGACGAGATGGACGCGGTGGCGTGCAGCCCCGCAGTAGTGGACGTTGACGCGCGCCCGATAGCTCCCAGCGAGAGACGACTGTCCGCTGCTTCTTTTTGGTCGCCCACATCTGTCCCGTGGTCGACGGCCTAGACCGCACCTCCTTCCGCCTCCCCGCACGGCGCCTAGGTCGTGCACTACTGCCAGGACAGGCTGCACGCTGTGCTCGCCGAGGAGCCGCGCGTCGCAGAGGATCGCGTCGGGGCCTTCGACGACCTCTTCAAGAAGCAGTTGGAGAGCGCGTTCATGGACTGCTTCTACGGTTCAACCTCGTCGATGTCGGAGTCGAGGTCGTGGTGGCGGTTGTCCCGCCACCGTTTCCGATGTCCTCGCCATCATCGTGGGGCCCGTATGTATCATATGCGAGTTGTTAGAATTTTGATTGTCCATGTTTGACATCAATTGAACGAGGAATCTATCAGTGTAGTATTTCATATTTCAGTGTTTGATTGAGTGATGCAGGTTAACCTAATTCAAAATAAAATGGTTTGACTGAAGTGACTCCTCATTTTTATTTCAGATCTTCCTTTTATTTCCACTAGATCTATTTTATTTACAGGCTGTAACTTAAGTGGAGATGTTGAACTTCCAAAGGACGAGAGCATGATGCCAGGGAAATCCACAATGGTTTGTTAAATTACTGTTTGCATTGATTATTTGTCCCCTCTTAATTTGCTATGTTCAAGGCAAGTGAATTTCTGTTTCCTGGGAAAAAAAGGTAATTGAATTTTTGCCCCCCCCCCCCTCCCCCCCGAAAAATGCAATTGAGTTTCTACTTCATAGTCGACAATTAAACATAACATATATAGATTTATCTAGGGGTATGACATTTTTTTTGTTATTCTCAACCAATTGTAAGTATGGCAACAATGGCTTATCGGTAAGCATTTTGTATAGATTAACTCCCACGAAATACGAGAAGTTAAAAACACATAAATCAATGGATATATAGATGTACCATTTCTACTTTGAATGAAATGAAAAACAATAATTTGGCGTCTGCCCATATAAAAAAAGAAACAAAACCAACACATAGATTTTCTTCTCACCACATAGAAGTATTCAACATAATGCACAGATAAGGCATGTTTTTCTTGTTTCTAGAGATTTTTTACATTCTTCAACTACTTAATCGATGGAGGACACTTCAGTTTATGGGGGGACGGGCTGTGTATGCGTGTGCTGTGTGTGTGTTGCATTTTCATTGTGATTTGGATTCCGGGTCAACAACACGTTCTATCGGGTGGTAGTTCCTGTTTTATCTTTTTTGAGGGAGTTCCTGTTTTATCAGGTATATCATGCAATGGGTAAGCGACCGTGTCACATGATGTGACCACATGCTTGTGCTAATTGTCTACTTTCCAATCGTTTTTTGACTACTTACCTAATAGTACTCTGGCCCATAATACAAGACACTTTTGCAAGCTAACAAACTTTAAAAAAGGTCTTACATTATGGGGACGGAGGGAGTAGCATTCAAGGCTGTGTTTGATAGTGAAGTATTAAAAAATCACAGTATTGAAAAACTTCAATATTTTTGCATGTAGGTATAAGATATCACAGTTTTCATATATCACAGTATTTTGAAGTATTGAGAATACTTTGTGCTGTTTGGCTGGTGCTGCATATATCCACGTAAATTGGCTAGCTACCCGTTTTCTCCTTAGCTACCCAACTGTTGCAAACTAAACGGCCATGCACAAACTCCGAATGGCCATGCACAAAGGCCACTACCAAACTGCAACAACTATGCCCATACCCCATAGTTCGGCCTGTAGCTTATCAAAGAGGAGGCAGTCGAACTACCACAACATGACGTGTGTCACCTCACGAACTCATTGGCACTCTTTCGCGTTGCTGTCAAGGGGCATCCGGAGCTGCGCGTGGAGCCGTGGAGCTAGGACCTCACAGTCCGCAACACGTCGTAGCCGGCGGCGCACCACGTGGAGCCATGCGTAAACTGGAACCGTGCGCCCAAGCTAGACGCCTTCCAGTAGATTCAATTGGTGGCTCCTCCCAATCATTATTTCAAACATACGACCAACACGACACGTGATACATCAAGCAAGAAAGAAGGCGGCTTGGAAGCGGACCAAGGAGCAGCGGCGAGACTATCTCCAGTGACGAGAGAGCAGCGGTGGCGGCTTGGAAGCGCACGAGGAAGAAAAACGAGACGGTCCTATTTTCTCCCCTGTTCAGTTTTTTAAAAAAGAGGTTCGGGGCTCTTTTTTTAAAACAGAGGAAATACTATGTTTTGGTGAATACTGTAGCATTAGTACTACAGTTTTTTATGGAAATCAAACAGCTCACTGTAATTAAAACCATGGTATTTGAAAAAACTGTAGTATTCTTCAATTACATAGAAAATGCAGAGCTATCAAACAGGGCCAGTTATGAGCAAAAAAAGATGAGTTCAAATAAATACGTGTACCCCTAGACACATGCTCAATCGTTCAATGAATAAATTGTATTTGTTGTATGTCAAACTACTTTTTGGTTGGTTTATGTTCCATGTCCAAGTTGTTGCCATTCACAATTTTCCCTGTCTCACATGTATAAAGAGGCACAATGTATTACAACAAAAATGTAATACAAAAGACCATATACAACTAAAGTATATTTACTTACACAAATAGACAAACAAATTACTTCCAGAACGAACTAAATAATCAAAAAATCATGCACATAATCCTTTCGGTCACCATAAACATAATTTTTGCGTGCCGGTCATAGAATAGATCACACATACTTTAACGTTATCAGTAACAATCATATTTATCATATACTTGAAGCAATCAGATAATCCTGATTTCAACACATGAATGTGTCCACACCAAGCAATGGTGGTTCAACATGGCCCACCAGTAAATAAATACTCAGCAAAATGAGTACACAAGACAGAGAAAGATCTTAGCAAAATATGCAACCATTTTTTGGACATCATACTATTGCACATGTATCCTCGACACCCAAAACTAAATATTCAGTTATCTCATACACAGGTGCCAAACCACCACAAAATTATGTGCATTAATCGCAATAGCTCTGTATCACTTTATCACAACCCAAATGCTGCTTGAGGCCACACTAGAATAATCTATGAATGACTACAACATGTTTGATCTTCTATTCGTAATGTGTACTTCCCACTTTGTAAAAATATATGATAATGAGATGATTAAATGTATGTTTTAAAATTTGCTTGCATACATTATATTACTTGCCTTTGTCCCACCATATGGTTTTTGCCTTAAGTCCGAACTCGTCAATAAAATAAAAGGGCAACCCAACATTACTACCATGTAGCACGTTTCACCATGATGCGTCAACAGGGCAGGGCGTGCCGCCGCGCTGGCTTTGCTAGTATATACAATATAAGATCTCTTACGTCCCCAAACATCTGAACTCAACTTCCACATGGTATTATCCGTATTTGTCGATGACATGGTCAAGAAAGAATCCCGCCAATTCCTCTTGAATTGCTCGTATGCGATCTTGTGGTAGTAGTTCATCCCACGCCTGCCACATCTAATTTCAAGAAGGGGGTCAATACATATATATGAATGAAACTGAACACAAATGATGGTAATAAAAAATTGTAAATATTATTGCTTACGCACTTCATATTGTTGTTTAGAGTAGCCCCGCTCACAGGTGGTGTGGTGGATGAACTCGCAAATGTAGTATCCACACAAATCATTCCCGGGTTCCTGCCACAACCACTTTACAAGAAATAGAGGTCAATCAAACTGTTAAGCAAGCATGCTAAATGGTATTGATGAAATTAGCTAGAATCAATGGGAGATGCGCGGAACTAGCTACTAGCTAGTACTTACTTTCGGGTGGTTAAATCGCAGTTGCGCCGGCAGTCCCGGAGCTTGTGCGGTGAACTTTTTCCAAACCCTGCCAGACAAAGAAAACATGTACATGATATCAGGAAATGAACAAAGTTGCCGATACGGTGTAATAATGATCGATTGAACTTACTTCTCGAGCATTTTAGTCATGGTCGCATACTCGTCCGGATTTTTTCTTTTGGAGTCTATGACGGTTACTAGTCCCTGCTCAAGCTTAATCTCTAGCAGAATAAAGTGGTACCTGCGCATGCATGCATAACTCATCAGTTACATTACTATAACCTCGAGTAATAAGGGAAACCGAATATGCACAAGACAGTAACACTCACTTGTATTCATAAGGAAAGAGTATTGGGTTTCCATTTCGAAGTAACGATGCGAGCAACTTGGCCTCGGTTTGTCTGGCATCATGTTTAACACTCCATTCATCCATGCGATTTGTGTTAATGAACCCAATATCACCTACTTGTCTTTTCTTCAATTCGGCGATCTTCAATCTGCATAATATAGTGAGGATAATTATATATACATGCAATGAAAGAGTTGAGCTATATATAGAGACATAACTAATTATAGAGAAGTAGTACTTATTGACAATAGCAAGCGATGATTGTTTTATCGAGGGCCATTTGATTGTAGAACTGGAAGAACTCCTCAAATGGAACTGACAACACATCAATTCCAACGAGGTCGTGCTCCTCTTTAACCGATAGCGACAAAGTATTTTTCCCATACATCGTGCAGATGTCCATGTACCAATCATGGAATCTTTGCATCATCATTGTTAGGGAAGTACCAGGTCTGATGAGAGGCTTCCCGTGCTTGAACCTGAATATGTCCACATCCTCAAATGTTCCAAAAATTATTGCATCCTCGTCGGCCATGTAATCTCCAGGGTTGCTACCGGGCAGCACCCCCAGAAGATTAGCAACGATATCGCTAGACACATTGGGCTGGGGGGGCGATTGCTTCGCTTGTTCCCCGAGCTGGGGAATTTGTTTCCCTTTTCTTCGTTCTGCTTCTGGTTGTACTGCCTCCTGTTCTAGAGGCTTGACACAGAATGGACCGTATCTATTTTGCCTCCCGCCTCTGGCTGTACTGCTAGACGCCGGAGCGGCTGTGGCTGTCTTCTTTCATTCATTAAGAGGCGAAGCATCCGAAGGCGGACTGCTACGACGCGCCGGAGCAGCCGGAGCAGCGACGTCTGTGTTCTGCCGTCGCTTACGAGGCAGCGAATGAGGTGGCGGGCTTCTCAGACGGGTCGGAGCAGGCGGAGAAGGAGGCGGAGTACTACCGCCCTCACGCGCTGGAGCAGGAGGCAGAGGAGGCGGATCACTCGCTGGAGGAGGAGGAGGAGGCGGATCACTCGCCAGAGGAGGAGGAGGAGGCGGATGAGGTGGAGTGCCCAGCTGACTAGCAGGAGCCATGAAGTTTAGAAGCTTGATGTGCTCCTTCCGCCATAGACACGGAGTATGCATAGCAAGACCTAGCTAAGTCTCCCCCCTCACCTGTAGGGTGGTCAAGCTGGAGCTCCTCAAATCCCTCCGTTATTTCGTCCACCATCACAACAACATAGCCTTGTGGAATCGGATGGCAGTGAAAAGTTGCTCCGGGTGAAGGAGGAAACACAGAGCCGACAGCCGCCTTGACTTTGAGTTGATCCCATTGCGTCATAAGGTGGCACTAGTGTGAATCTGTAATAAAATCCACGGGGTAGCTAGGACCCGTCAACAAGTCAGGCTGCTGAACGAGCTCGGTGGAAGCCACACTGCTTCTCCGCTGAGATGGTGGGGTAGCTTCTGGGGTAGCATCTTGGGTAGGATGTCGCAGCTGTTCGTTCTTAGCATCTCGTTCCTCTAGCTTTCTTACCCTTGCCTTAAGCTCCTACAGTTTGCTCTGCTCCACTTTCCTCCTCCTCTCTTGGGTTTTGTAACCGCCTGCCTCGGGAAACCCAACCTTCCACGGAACGGAGCCTGGCATGCCTCGTGTTCGTCCAGGGTGCTCAGGATTCCTGAGGGCCCTTGTGAGCTCGTCTTTCTCTCTGTCAGGAACGAACTTCCCTTCCCGCACTTTATTGATTGCTTTCCGAAGCTTCGTGACGGGTGTTGCACGTTGCTCGTCCGTCCAGCAGCACTTCCCTGTTTCAGGGTCCAATGTTCCACCAGCCTCGAAGAACCAAGTCCTACAATGGTCTGGCCAGTGCAATGTACCTCGTTCGACCCCTTTAGCAATCAGGTCCTGCTCAGCCTTGTCCCACAACGGCCGGGCTTTGAGGTAGCCACCTGACCCCATGCGATGGTAATGCTCCTTCTTTGCAGCATTTATCTTGTTAGTCGCTGACATCTTCTTACTCCTCTCCGATGTCTTGTTGGCCACAAATGCGGGCCAGTGATCTCTTATCTTCTCAAATCGACCGGTGAATTCTGGAGTCTTGTCTTGGTCAACATACATTGTTTTCAACTCATTCTTCCACCTCCTGAATAGATCTCCCATCTTCTTGAGAGCATAGGACTTGATCAATGGCTCTATAACTGGATTCTCCGGATCCTCCTCTTCCGGTAGGGTGAAATTTACCTTCAGCGCTTTCCAAAGATCTACTTTCTATCTATCTTTGACAAAAGAAACTTGAAGAAGCTCTTCCTTCTTAGGCTCATTCCATAGCTCGATGCTGATCGGGATCATGTCCTTAACAAGAACCCCGCACTGAGCAGAAAATGCTTTCTTGGTCCGGAGGGGTTTAATCGGTTGGCCATCGCGCACGATTTCTGTGATCGTGAACCTTTCATCCTGGCGCAACTTTTTCTTCGGGCCTCGTTTCTTTACTGAAGTATTGCTTGGTCCGGAGGGCTATATAAAAGAAGAAATAAGAGTTAATATATGTGCATACCAAAACAATTAATGCACAATTAGCTAGTCAGCACAAGCTTA
>NC_041383.1:152123370-152124246 GCF_002162155.2 Triticum dicoccoides | reverse complement strand
AACAGCTGATCCCGACTCCGTTCGGTCACCGGAGCCGTCATCGCGGTCACCAAAGCCACCATCACGATCATGACCCTCCTCCATTGTTTGATCAATGCAGCCTACTTCCTTTCCTTGCAGACCTTCTTCGATGTCATTGAGAAACGACGCGACTACATCACCTCCGTCACGGATTATGTCCCCCAATATCTCTTCTTGATCTAAGTCTCTTTGATGATCCATAGTTTCTGCAAATATTACAACATGGCAATTAATATATAAACATGAGAGATGGATATATTGAAGTTATCGGGGAGGGGGTATATCGACAACGATGACATATACATAGAAAACAATGTTATCGGGGAGGGGGTATATATATCGACCCCCCCTCTTGTCGAAGTTATCGGAGAGGGGGTATATCGACCGCCTCTCTCTCATGATTGTCCGACATTTGTGTAGTGTCAAAGGATTCAAACAAAACAATGTCTTCATCATTAGGCAAAAGTAACAAGCGCATGATGGTACGAAGCTCTCCAAAGTTATTTTGGAACGGAATCCCAGATAGGATAATTCGCTTTTTGGTACAAAGTACAGCAAGAGCCTTCCGAATATCGCTATTTGGAAGGCATGTGCTAAATTTTGTACCAAATGGCGGATTATCCTATCCGGAACTCCGTTCCAGAATAACTTTGGAGAACTTCGTACCATCATGCCCTGGTTACTTCCAGCTAATGATGAAGCCATGGATTTCTTCAATACTTTGACACTAGGCAACCTCTCGACCCCTTGGTGATCCTCGACCCCTCGACGACCCTCGACCCTCGACCCTCGAACCCTCAACGACCCTTGACCCCTCGGCGACCCTCGACCCCTCGACCCCTTGACGACCCTCTA
>NC_041383.1:152055060-152123126 GCF_002162155.2 Triticum dicoccoides | reverse complement strand
CCTCGACGACCCTCGAACACTTGGCCCCTCGACGACCCTAGAACCCTAGAACCCTCGAACCCTCGACCCTCAAACTCTTGACCCTCGACCGGCCTCGACGACCCTCGACCCCTCTGTGACCCTCGCGACCCTCTAGCCTAGTTTCCGACGGTTGACCCCTCAGCGATCCTCGACACCCTCGTTCCCGATAAAAAGAAGAAGAAGAAGAAGAAGAAGAAGAAGAAGAAGAATAAGAAGAAGAAGAAATAGAGGAGAAGAAGAAGAAAAAATAGAAGAAAAAAAGAAGAAGAAAAAGAGGAGAAGAAGAAGGAATAGAGGAGAAGAAGAAAAATAGAAACTGTTTTTCTTCTTCTCCTCTATTCCTTCTTCTTCTCCTCTTTTTTTTCCTTCTTCTTCCTCTTCTTCCTCTCTTCTTCTTCTCCTTCTTCCTCTTCTTATTTTCCTTTTTCCTCTCCTTCTTTTTCTTCCTTCTTCCTCTTTTCCATATATATAAAAAGTACATACATGCATACAAAAAATACATCTAAAAACTACATATATATAAAAAAAACATACATACATACATACATATATGAACATCTAAAAAACATCTAAAAGTACACACATACATATGCAAATACATACATATATGAAAAATCATATATAAAAAATGCAACGAGGCGGCGGCGGCGGGGGCAGGGGCGGAGCGGTGCTCACTGAGGGAGGCATCAGGGCAGGGGGCGCACGGCAGGGCCGAGGGCATCGGCGGCGATGGCGTCGAGGCGGCGAGGTCGAGCGGTGGCGCGGGGCGGCGACGGTGTCGGGGGTGACGGTGACGGCGTGGGGTGGCGTGCGGCGACGACATTAGGGCGACGACGATGGGCGCGGGCAACAACGACGGCAGCGACGGGGCGGAGGGCAGCATCAGGGCAAAGGGCGGCTGGAGAATGAGGAACTGGAACAAAAGTTTCACAAGTGTCGCTTATATACATAGAGCATTCGTCCTGGTTCGTGGCACAAACCGGAACGAATGCACCCCTTTAGTCCCGGTTGGTGCCACCAACCGTGACCAAAGGTCTCTTTTCAGCAGCCCAAAGGGTGGGAAATAGAGGCCTTTGGTACCGGTTGGTGGCACCAACAAGTACCAAAGGTGTGCATTGGTCCCGGTTGGTGCCACCAACCGGTATGAATGCCGCCCTTTGGTACCGGTGGGTGCCACCAACCAGGACCAAACGACTCATGCTGCCCTTGGCCAAAACTTTAGTCCCACCTTGCTAGTTGAGAGGGGCGGGCAGTGGTTTATAAGCCCCACTGCCGCACCCTTCTCAAGCTCCTCTCTATTGCAGGCTTATGGGCCTAATTGTCACTGCCAAGCCTGATGGGCCTACTGGGCCTTCTGCGGGCCTGAATCCTGTCCCATGGTAGGGTTTCTAGTCGTATTCAGGCCGTAGTGGCCCAGTAAGTGGCATTTTTTTATTTTTCCCAGTTTTTTTCTATTTTTTGCATTATTTATTTTCTTTTGTTTTTTGCTTTATTTTCCCAGTAGGTGGCAAAAAGAATGAACGAATAGCAAAAAGAATGAACTAAAAATAATCAATTAAAAAATATAAACTTTCTGTTAGTGCCATTTCTTTTCCAATTTGAATAGTTTAAATTTGAATTTTTTGAAATTTGTGTGAATCACTAGTTTTTGAATAACTTTACTATAAACATAGATTTTTGAGCGATTCTTTTTCCTGCTATTTAATATTACTGTGTTTTATCATTATATTAAAAAACAGATTTTGTTATTTTAGTTTCTAACACAAAAATTCTTTATGATAATTCTTTTTGCTATTAAAGTTTCTAACAAAAAAAGTCTTTATGAAAATTCTTTTTGCTTTTAATGTGTTGAATAAAAAATACTTTGATATTTTGATGCATAAATTTTATATAATTTTAGTTTCAATAATACTAGAGGTTTATAAAAGTTTTTGAGTTGATTCCTTTTGCTATTGGAGTTTTATAAAAGCTTTTTAGTTTATTCTTTTTGCTATTGAAGGATATTATAGTTTTGTTTTAGTTGATCATGACAAAATCTTTTAGCTGATTATTTTTAGTTCATTCTTTTTGCTTTTAGTTCATTCTTTTTGCTTTTAGTTCATTCTTTTTGCTATTAATTCATTATTTGAGCTAAATGACCCTTAAATTGAAAAGCAGTACAAATGAACTCTGAAAAGGTTGAAAGTTGGCATGATATCATCATTTCACCTATATAGCATGTGCTAAAAAGTTGAGAGGGTTACGACAAAAACTGGATACAAAACAGACAACCTCTTTGGAATTATCAGGGTTTCGGACGAAAACTCATCTGTTACAAAGGGATTTCATTTGTTCAAATGTAAATGTAGTGATATTCTACATCAAAGGCATCATCATAATAGTTGTTGATAGAAAGTCTTCAGTTTTTCTTCGCTTGTGTTCTTTGCTTATTGCACCGTAACCATGGATAATCTTCATCGTTTAATAGGATGCTTGGGTCAGCCTTGACTTTGAAGGGAGGAATTTCATGAAACTTTTCATAATCTTCAGACACGTCTGTCTTGCCCTCCAATCCCAAGATGTCTCTTTTTCCTGAAAGAACTATGTGGCGCTTTGGCTCATCGTATGATGTATCCACTTTCTTATATTTTTATTTTCTCGGTTTGGTAGACATGTCCTTCACATAGAAAACCTGCGCCACATCATTGGCTAGGACGAATGGCTCTTCTGTGTACCCCAGATTGTTCAGATCCACTGATGTCATTCCGTACTATGGGTCTACATGTACCCCGCCTCCTGACAGATTGACCCATTTGCACTTAAACAAAGGGACCCTAATATCATTTCCATAGTCAAGTTCCCATATGTCCACTATGTAACCATAATATGTGTCCTTTCCCCTATTGGTTGTTGCATCAAAGTGGACATCACTGTTTTGGTTGGTGCTCTTTTGATCTTGGGCGATTGTGTAAAATGTATTGCCATTTATCTCGTACCCTTTGTAGGTCATTACAGTCGAAGATGGTTCCCTCGCCAACGAGTACAAGTCATCAAAAATAGTGTTGTCACACCTAACACGTGTTTGGAACCAACTGCCGAAACTCCTGATGTGTTCACATGTAATCCAGTCCTCACACTGGTCCGGGTGTTTGGAGCGTAGAATGTTCTTGTGTTCATCGACATACGGGGTCACCATGGTGAATTCTGTAGAACCGTGCAGTGTGCTTGAGACCAAGAATGCCCGTCCCTACATACTATTGAGTCCCCTCCTAGTGTGCCTTTTCCACCCAGTCTCCCCTCATACCGCGATTGAGGGAGACCTATCTTCTTAAGGTCAGGAATGAAGTCAACACAAAACCCAGTGACATCCTCTGTTTGATGGCCCATGGAGATGCTTCCTTCTGGCCTAGCGCGGTTATAGAGATATTTCTTTAGGACTACCATGAACCTCTCAAAGGGGAACATATTGTGTAGAAATACAGGGCCCAGAATGACAATCTCGTCGACTAGATGAACTAGGACGTGCGTCATGATATTGAAGAAAGATGGTGGGAACACCAGCTCGAAACTGACAAGACATTGCGTCACATCACTCCTTAAACTTAGTAGGATTTCTGGATCGATCACCTTCTGAGAGATTGCATTGAGGAATGAACATAGCTTCACAATGGCTAATCGAACGTTTTCCGATAGAAGCCCCCTCAATGCAACCGGAAGCAGTTGCGTCATAATCACGCGGTAGTCATGAGACTTTAGGTTCTGGAACTTTTTCTCTGGCATATTTATTATTCCCTTTATATTAGACGAGAAGCCGGACGGGACCTTCATACTGAGCAGACATTCAAAGAAGATTTCCTTCTCTTCTTTGGTAAGAGTGTAGCTGGCAGGACCTTCATACTGCTTTGGAGGCAAGCCGTCTTTTTTTCGTTCAAACTTTGCAGGTCCTTCCGTGCCTCCACTGTATCTTTTGTCTTCCCATACACGCCCAAGAAGCCTAGCAGGTTCACGCAAAGGTTCTTCATCACGTGCATCACGTCGATCAAAGAGCGGACCTCTAGGTCTTTCCAGTAGGGTAGGTCCCAAAATATAGATTTCTTCTTCCACATGGGTGCGTGTACCGCAGCGTCACTCGGAACAGATAGTCCGCCGGGACCCTTTCCGAAGATTACTTTTAAATCATTGACCATAGCAAGTACGTGATCACCGGTACGCATGGCGGGCTTCTTCCGGTGATCTGCCTCGCCTTTGAAGTGCTTGCATTTCTTTCAACATTGATGGTCAGTCAGAAGGAATCGACGATGCCCCAGGTAAACATTCTTCCTGCATTTGTCCAGGTATATACTTTGGGTGTCATCTAAACAGTGCGTGCATGCGTGGTATCCCTTGTTTGTCTGTCCTGAAAGGTTACTGAGAGCAGGCCAATCATTGATGGTGACAAACAGCAACACATGCAGGTCAAATTCCTCCTGTTTGTGCTCATCCCACACACGTACACCTTTTCCAGTCCACAGCTGTAAAAGTTCTTCAACTAATGGACTTAGGTACACATCAATGTTGTTGCCGGGTTGCTTAGGGCCTTGGATGAGAACTGGCATCATAATGAACTTCCGCTTCATGCACAACCAAGGAGGAAGGTTATAGATACATAGAGTCACGGGCCAGGTGCTATGATTGCTTCTCTGCTCCCCGAAAGGATTAATGCCATCTGCGCTTAAACCAAACCATACGTTCCTTGCGTCACCTGCAAACTCCTTCCAGTACTTTCTCTCGATTTTTCTCCACTGCGACCCGTCAGCGGGTGCTCTCAACTTCCCGTCTTTCTTACGATCATCTCTATGCCAACGCATCGACTTGGCATGCTCTTTGTTTCTAAACAGGTGTTTCAACTGTGGTATTATAGGAGCATACTATTACGTCTTGATCTTGCGTTGGTTTTCCTTGAAGATAAAAGGGTGATGCAGCAATAGAAGCATAAGTATTTTCCTCAGTTTTTGAGAACCAAGGTATCAATCCAGTAGGAGGCTCCTCAAAAGTCACACGCACCTACACAAACAAACAAAGAACTCGCAACCAACGCAATAAAAGGGGTTGTCAATCCCTTCACGGCCACTTGCAAAAGTGAGATCTGATAGAGATAGTATGATAAGATAAATATATTTTTGGTATTTTATAATATAGATTGGAAAAGTAAAGATGCAAATAAAAGTAGATTCAAAGCTTATATGATAAAAGATAGACCCGGGGGCCATAGGTTTCACTAGTGGCTTCTCTAAAGATAGCATAAGTATTATGGTGGGTGAACAAATTACTGTCAAGCAATTGATAGAAAGGCGAATAATTATGAGATTATCTAGGCATGATCATGTATATAGGCATCACGTCCGTGACAAGTAGACCGACTCTTGCCTGCATCTACTACTATTACTCCACACATCGACCACTATCCAACATGCATCTAGAGTATTAAGTTCATAAAGAACAAAGTAAGAAAGATCACATGATGTAGAGGGATAAACTCATACAATACAATATGTGCCTTGCTGCCCTTGTTGTCACTGGGAAAGGACACCGCATGATTGAACCCAAAGCTAAGCACTTCTCCCATTGCAAGAAAGATCAATCTAGTAGGCCAAACCAAACTGATAATTCAAAGAGACTTGCAAATATAACTCAATCATACATAAAAGAATTCAGAGGAGATTCAAATATTTCTCATAGATAAACTTGATCATAAACCCACAATTCATCGGATCTCGACAAACACACCGCAAAAAGAGTTACATCGAATAGATCTCCAAGAAGATCGAGGAGAACATGGTATTGAGATCCAAAAAGAGAGAAGAAGCCATCTAGCTAATAACTATGGACCCGAAGGTCTGTGGTAAACTACTCACAACTCATCAAAGGGGCTATGGTGTTGATGTAGAAGCCCTCCGTGGTCGATTCCCCGTCCGGCGGAGCGCCGGCGAAGGCTCCAAGACGGGATCTCGTGGATACAGAAGGTTCCGGTGGTGGAATTAGGTTTTCGTGGATTGTTCTGATGTTCTCGGGGTACGTGGGTATATATAGGAGGAAGAAGTAGGTCGGTGGCCACCCGAGGGGCCCACGAGATAGGGGACGCGCCTTGTAGGGGTGCGCGCGCCCTCCACCCTTGTGGCCACCTCGGCTGCTTCTTGACTTGCACTCCAAGTCCTCTGGGTCACGTTCGTTTCAAAAATCACGCTCCCAAAGGTTTCATTGCATTTGGACTCCGTTTGATATTCCTTTTCTTCGAAATACTGAAATAGGCAAAAAAACAGCAATACGGGCTGGGCCTCCGGTTAGTAGGTTAGTCCCAAAAATGATATAAAAGTGTAAAATAAAGCCCATAAACATCCAAAACAAGTAATATAATAGCATGGAACAATCAAAAATTATAGATACGTTGGAGACGTATCAAGCATCCCCAAGCTTAATTCCTACTCGTCCTCGAGTAGGTAAATGATAAAAACAGAATTTTTGATGTGGAATGTTACCTAGCATAATTCTCAATGTAATTTTCTTTATTGTGGCATGAATGTTCAGATCCAAATGATTCAAAATAAAATTTCATATTGACATAATAAATAGTAATACTTCAAGCATACTAATCAAAGCAATCATGTCTTCTCAAAATAACATGGCTAAAGAAAGTTATCCCCACAAAATCATATAGTCTGGCTGTTGCTCTATCTTCATCAAACAAAGTATTTAATCATGCACAACCACGATGACAAGCCAAGCAATTGTTTCATACTTTAGCAATCTCAAACTTTTTCAATTTTCACGCAATACATGAGCGTGTGCCATGGACATAGCACTATATGTGGAATAGAATGGTGGTTGTGGAGAAGACAAAAAAAGGAGAAGATAGTCTCACATCAACTAGGCATATCAATGGGCTATGGAGATGCCCATTAATAGATATCAATGTGAGTGAGTAGGGATTGCCATGCAACGGATGCACTGGAGCTATAAATGTATGAAAGCTCAACAAAAGAAACTAAGTGGGTGTGCATCCAACTTGCTTACTCACGAAAACCTAGGGCATTTTGAGGAAGCCCATCATTGGAATATGCAAGCCAAGTTCATAACGAAAAATTCCCACTAGTATATGAAAGTGACAACATAGGACACTCTCTATCATGAAGATCATGGTACTACTTTGAAGCACAAGTGTGGTAAAAGGATAGTAGCATTGTCCCTTTTCTCTTTTTCTCTCATTTTTTTTTCTTTTGGGCCTTTTTTTTTCTTTTGGCCTTTCACTTTTTTTTTAGTCCGACTCATCCCGACTTGTGGGGGAATCATAGTCTTCATCATCCTTTCCTCACTGGGACAATGCTCTAATAATGAAGATCATCACACTTTTATTTACTTACAACTCAAGATTACAACTCAATACTTAGAACAAGATATGACTCTATATGAATGCCTCCGGCGGTGTACCAGGATATGCAATGAATCAAGAGCGACATGTATGAAAATTATGAAGGTGGCCTTGCCACAAATACGATGCCAACTACATGATCATGCAAAGAGCAATATGACAATGATGATGCGTGTCATATAAATGGAACGGTGGAAAGTTGCATGGCAATATATCTCGGAATGGCTATGGAAATGCTATAATAGGTAGGTATGGTGGCTGTTTTGAGGAAGGTATATGGTGGGTGTATGGTACCGGCGAAAGTTGCGCGGCACAAGAGAGGCTAGCAATGGTGGAAGGTGAGAGTGCGTATAATCCATGGACTCAACATTAGTCAAAAGAACTCATATACTTATTGCAAAAATCTACAAGTCGTCAAAAACAAAGTATTACGCGCATGCTCCTAGGGGGATAGATTGGTAGGAAAATACCATCACTCGTCCCCGACCGCCACTCATAAGGAAGACAATCAATAAATAAAATTGTGCTCCAACTTCATCACAAAGTGGTTCACCATACGTGCATGCTACGGGAATCACAAACTTCAACACAAGTATTCTTTAAATTCATAATCACCCAACTAGCATGACTCTAATATTACCACCTCTAATATCTCAAAACAATTATCAAGTATAAAATTGATCATAGCATCCAATTCACTTTCTATGATAGTTTTTATTATACCCAACTTGGATGCCTACCATTCTAGGACCAATTTTACAACCATAGCAAATACCATGCTGTTCTAAGAGACTCTCAAAATAAGATAAGTGAAGCATGAGAGACTAGCAATTTCTACAAAATTAAGCCACTGCCGTGCTCTAAAAGATATAAGTGAAGCACTAGAGCAAAAACTATCAAGCTCAAAAGATATAAGTGAAGCACATAGCATATTCTAATAAATTCTAATCAAGTGGGCTTCTTACCAAAAGGTGTGTACAACAAGGATGATTGTGGTAAAATAAAAAGAAAATACTAATATCATACATGACGCTCCAAGCAAAACACATATCATGTGGCGAATAAAAATATAGCTCCAAGTAAAGTTACCAATGAACGAAGACGAAAGAGGGGATGCCTTCCGGGGGCATCCCCAAGCTTAGGCTTTTGGCTATTATTGAATATCTTTGGGTGCATTGGTCATCCCCAAGCTTAGGCTCTTGCCACTCCTTATTCCATAGTCCATCAAATCTTTACCCAAAACTTGAAAACTTCACAACACAAAACTCAACAGGAAATCTCATAAGCTTCGTTAGTGAAAGAAAGCAAAACCCCCACATAAGGTACTGTAATGAACTCATTCTTTATTTATATTTGTCTTAAACCTACTGTATTTCAAGTTCTCTATGGTTCATACCACTTAATACTAGCCATAGATGCATCAAAATAAGCAAACAACACACGAAAAACAGAATCTGTCAAAAACAGAACAGTCTGTAGCAATCTGTAACCCACGAATACTTCTGGAACTCTAAAAATCCTACAAAAATAGGAAGTCCTGGACTATTTGTCTATTGATCTACAGATCAAATCAACTATCACCATAGGTTATCCTATAGGTTCTACTTGGCACAAACACTAACTAAAACATAAAACACATCTAAACAGAAGGTAGATGCAAAATTTATTACTAAACAGGAACAGAAACAAAAACACAAATAAAATTGGGTTGCCTCCCAACTAGCGCTATGGTTTAACGCCCCTAGATAGGCATAAAAACGAGGGTACATCTAAGTAGTGACATCTTTGGCACTCAACTCACAAGTAGCTCGCATGATAGATTCATAAGGTAATTTAACTTTCTTTCTTGGAAAGTGCTCCATGCCTTTCCTTAATGGAAATTGGAATCTAATATTCCCTTCCTTCATATCAATAATTGCGCCAAACGTTCTAAGGAAAGGTCTACCAAGAATAATAGGGCAAGAAAGATTGCAATCTATATTAAGAACGATAAAATCTACGGGCACCAAATTTATATTTGCAATAATGAGAACATCATTGATCCTTCCCATTGGCTTTTTAATGGTGGAATCCGCAAGGTGCAAATTTAAGGAACAATCATGGAAACCTAGAATATCACATATAGTTTTCGGAATCGTGGAAACACTAGCACCCAAATCACACAAAGCATAACACTCATGATCTTTAATTTTCATCTTTATAGTAGGTTCCAACTCATCATTAAGTTTTCTAGGTAGAGAAACTTCCAAATTAAGTTTTTCATCAAAAGATTGCATCAAGGCATCAACGATATGTTTGGTAAAAGCTTTATTTTGACTATAAGCATGAGGAGAATTCACAACGGATTGCAACAAGGAAATACAACCTTCTAAAGAACAATTATCATAATCAAATTCCTTGAAATCCAACATAGTGGGTTCAATGCTATTTAAAGTCTTGACCTCTCCAATCCCACTTTTACCAAATTTAGCATCAAGATCTAAAAACTCCGAATTATTGGGATGCCTTTTAACTAAAGTTGACTCATCTCCAGTCCCATCATTATCAAGATTCATATTGTAAAATAAAGATCTAATAGGGGACACATCAATAACTTTAAGATCTTCATCATTATTTTCATTGAAACTAGAAGAACACGCCTTTACAAAGCAATCTTTCTTAGCACGCAATCTAGCGGTTCTTTATTTGCACTCACCAATGGAAATTCTCATTGCTTTGAGAGACTCATTGATATCATGCTTAGGAGGAGCAGATCTAAGTTTAAGAGAATCAACATCAAGCGAAAGTCTATCAACGTTCCTAGCCAAATCATCAACTTTGAGCAACTTTTCTTCAAGCAAAATTCTTTTGAGAGATCATAAATTCTTTCGCACTATTCTCAAAATCATAGGGCATCTTATTAAAATTACCATAAGAATTATTGTAGGAATTTCCATAATTATTAGAGGAATTACTAGGGAACGGTCTAGGATTAAAGTTTCCTCTATAAGCATTGTTTCCAAAACTATTCCTACCAAAAACATTCACATCCATAGATTCATTATTATTCTCAATCAAAGTAGACAAAGGCATATCATTGGGATCAAGAGGAGCACTCTTAGTAGCAAATAATTTCATAAGTTCATCCATCTTTCCACTCAAAACATTACTTTTTCTATAGCATGCACTTTTTTACTTGTAGATCTTTCGGTGTGCCATTGAGAATAATTAGCCATAATATTATCAAGAACTTTTGTAGCATCTCCTAAAGTGATTTCCATAAACGTGCCTCCCGCGGCCGAATCTAAAAGATTTCTAGAAGCAAAGTTCAATCTGGCATAAAATTTTTGTATGATCATCCATAAATTCAAACCATGAGTAGGGCAATTGCGAATCATCAATTTCATTCTTTCCCAAGATTGGGCAACATTCTCATGATCAAGTTGTTTAAAATTCATAATATCGTTCCTAAGAGTGATAATCTTAGCAGGAGGAAAATACTTAGAGATAAAAGCATCTTTGCACTTGTTCCAAGAATCAATACTACTTTTAGGCAAAGATGAAAACCAAACTTTAGCACGATCTCTAAGTGAAAACGGAAATAACTTCAATTTAACAATATTGTTATCCGTATTTTTCTTCTTTTGCATATCACACAAATCCACAAAGTTGTTTAGATGGGTAGCGGCGTCTTCAGTAGGAAGGCCGACAATTGATCTTTCATAACAAGATTCAGCAAAGCAGTATTGATTTCACAAGACTCAACATCATTAAGAGGAGCAATCGGAGTACTAAGGAAATTATTATTATTGGTATTGGAGAAATCACACAATTTGGTATTATCTTGCGCCATGGCGACAAGTAATCCGCAGACAAGCAAACAGAAAAAAGGCAAACGAAAGAGAGAGGAGATTGGCAAAGAGAGGGCAAATAAAATGGCAAGGGTGAAGTGTGGGAGAGGAAAACGAGAGGCAAATGGCAAATAATGTAAATGCGAGGGAGATGAGTTTGTGATGGGTACTTGGTATGTCTTGACTTGAGCGAAGACCTCCCCAGCAACGGCGCCAGAAATCCTTCTTGCTATGTCTTGAGCTTGCGTTGGTTTTCCTTGAAGAGGAAAGGGTGATGCAGCAATAGTAGCATAAGTATTTCCCTCAGTTTTTGAGAACCAAGGTATCAATCCAGTAGGAGGCTCCTCAAAAGTCCCACGCACCTACACAAACAAACAAAGAACTCGCAACCAACGCAATAAAGGGATTGTCAATCCCTTCACAGCCACTTGCGAAAGTGAGATCTGATAGAGATAGTATGATAATATAAATATATTTTTGGTATTTTGTAGTATAGATTGGAAAAGTAAAGATGCAAATAAAAGTAGATTGAAAGCTTATATGATAAAAGATAGACCCGGGGGCCATAGGTTTCACTAGTGGCTTCTCTAAAGATAGCATAAGTATTATGGTGGGTGAACAAATTATTGTCGAGCAATTGATAGAAAAGCGAATAATTATGAGATTATCTAGGCATGATCATGTATATAGGCATCACGTCCGTGACAAGTAGACCGACTCCTGTCTGCATCTACTACTATTACTCCACACATCGACCGCTATCCAACATGCATCTAGAGTATTAAGTTCATAAAGAACAGAGTAATGCATTAAGAAAGATGACATGATGTAGAGGGATAAACTCATGAAGTATGATATAAACCCCATCTTTTTATCCTCGATGGCAACAATACAATACGTGCCTTGCTGCCCTTGTTGTCACTGGGAAAGGACACCGCAAGATTGAACCCAAAGCTAAGCACTTCTCTCATTGCAAGAAAGATCAATCTAGTTGGCCAAACCAAACTGATAATTCGAAGAGACTTGCAAACATAACTCAATCATACATAAAAGAATTCAGAGGAGATTCAAATATTTCTCACAGATAAACTTGATCATAAACCCACAATTCATCGGATCTCGACAAACACACCGCAAAAAGAGTTACATCAAATAGATCTCCAAGAAGATCGAGGAGAACATGGTATTGAGATCCAAAAAGAGAGAAGAAGTCATCTAGCTAATAACTATGGAGCCAAAGGTCTGTGGTAAACTACTCACAACTCATCGGAGGGGCTATGGTGTTGATGTAGAAGCCCTCCATGGTCGATTCCCCCTCCGGTGGAGCACCGGCGAAGGCTCCAAGATGGGATCTCGCGGATACAGAAGGTTGCGGCGGTGGAATTAGGTTTTCATGGCTTGTTCTGATGTTCTCGGTGTACGTGGGTATATATAGGAGGAAGAAGTAGGTCGGTGGCCGCCCAAGGGGCCCACGAGATAGGGGGCGCGCCCTGTAGGAGTGGGCGCGCCCTCCACCCTCGTGGCCGCCTCGGCTGCTTCTTGACTTGCACTCCAAGTCCTCTGGGTCACGTTCATTCCAAAAATCATGCTCCCGAAAGTTTCATTGCATTTGGACTCCGTTTGATATTCTTTTTCTTCGAAATACTGAAATAGGAAAAAAAATAGCAATACGGTTTGGGCCTCCGGTTAGTAGGTTAGTCCCAAAAATGATATAAAAGTGTGAAATAAAGCCCATAAACCTCCAAAACAAGTAATATAATAGCATGGAACAATCAAAAATTATAGATACGTTGGAGACGTATCACATACCACATCCCCTTGGCAGGAACCCTCTTCTGGGGGCGCTCGCCTGGGGGCGCTCGTCGTCAACATCACCAGGGTCATCTCGTCTGATCTTATACCGGAATGCACCGCATATCGGGCATGCGTTCAAATCCTCGTATGTACCACGGTACAGGATGCAGTCATTAGGGCATGCATGTATCTTCTGCAGCTCCAATCCTAGAGGGCAAACAACCTTCTTTGCTGCATACATACTGTCGGGCAATTCGTTATCCTTTGGAAGCTTCTTCTTCAATATTTTTAGTAGCTTCTCAAATCCTTTGTCAGGCACATCATTTTCTGCCTTCCACTGCAGCAATTCTAGTATAGTACCGAGCTTTGTGTTGCCATCTTCGCAATTGGGGTACAAACCTTTTTTGTGATCCTCTCGCATGCGATCGAACTTCACCTTCTCCTTTTGACTTTCACACTGACTCCTTGCATCAACAATGACCCGGCGGAGATCATCATCGGGAACATCGTCTGGTTCCTCTTGATCTTCAATAGCTTCCCCCGTTGCAGCATCACCGTATTCGGGGGGCACATAGTTCTCATCGTCCTCTTCTTCTTCGCTGTCTACCATCATAACCCCTATTTCTCCGTGCTTGGTCCAAACATTATAGTGCGACATGAAACCCTTATAAAGAAGGTGGGTGTGAATGATTTTCGAGTCAGAGTAAGACTTCGTATTCCCACATACAGGGCATGGATAACACATAAAACCATTCTGCTTGTTTGCCTCAGCCACTTCAAGAAAATCATGCATGCTCTTAATGTACTCGGAGGTGTGTTTGTCATCATACATCGATTGTCGGTTCATCTACGTGCATTATATATAATTAAGTGTGTCAAAAACCATTACAAAACATCATGAATAGATAATTAAGTGACCAAATTAATAGAAGTTCATCATCCCACATTAAAACCAAAGTACATACATAGTTCTCATCTAACAACATATAGCTCTCCAGAGCATCTAATTAATTAAACCATTCATTGAAACTATGTAAAACATTTCAATGCCAAAACAAATGCGATCATAATCGCAACCAAGGTAACAACTGATCCAACGGCATAATAATACCAAGCCTCGGTATGAATGGCATAGTTTCTAATCTTTCTAATCTTCAAGCGCATTGCATCCATCTTGTTCTTGTGATCATCGGTGACATCCGCAACATGCAACTCCAATATCATCTTCTCCTCCTCAATTTTTTTAGTTTTTCCTTCAAGAAATTATTTTCTTCTTCAACTAAATTTAACCTCTCGACAATAGGGTTGGTTGAAATTTCCGGTTCACATACCTCCTAGATAAATAAAATCTATGTCATGTTGGTCGGCATAATTGTCATAAATAATAAATGAACCAAATAGTTATAAAGATAATATATACCACATCCGAATCATAGACAGGACGAGGGCCGACAGGGGCGGATACCAAAACCATCGCACTAAATAATAAGAAGCAATAATAAAAGTAAGAAAATTATACAAGTATCTATATAAACATACAAGTAAGAATTTTTTTCCTTTCAGAAAGAAGATAAGAACAAGAGGCTCACCACGGTGGTGCCGGCGACGAGATCGCCACGGGCGATCGACGGCGGTGAAGACGGGGACGGGACGGGACGAACCACTAAACCTAGACAAATATTGAGGAAAATGGAGCTTGGAGAGGAGAAAGCTTAAGTAGTGTGGCTCGAGTATTCCATCGAACACCTGGTGTGCATAGGAGGTGAGCTAGAGCACCACAAAGCTCCCCCCTCGCCGGCCAGGAAAAACAGAGCACTGGGAGTGCTCTGCTCGCGGGCGAGGGGTATATATAGGCAACTCAATGGTCCCGGTTCGTGGCACGAACCAGGACTAAAGGTCAACCTTTCGTACCGGTTCATGCCATGAACCGGGTCCACTGGAGGTGGGCTAGGAGCGAGGGCCATTAGTCATGGTTCGTGCCACCAACCGGGCCCAAAGGTCCCAGACGAACCGGGATCAATGCCCCCACGAGTCCCGGCAGGCCCCTGGCCTCACGAACCGGGACCAATGGGCCCATGGGCACCGGTTCTTGACCGAACCAGGACTAATGGGCAAACCAGGCCCAAATGTATGCCCTGTTTTCTACTAGTGCATGCTGGAATCAGCCGACGGCAGAGATGCAGCCATGATAACACAGTTGTAACCATGGTGGTAGAAGCTGCACACCCTTAGAGGTTGTGCTACAACGTCGGTGGGTTGCTGGAGCGGTGATCCTGCATGTGGTGACGGGTGGTACACGATGAAGAGAGGAACACATGGTGCAATTGGCGCACATTGGATGTTGGAGGGAGAGGCGACCTTGCCAGTGCTACAAGATGGGTCCACACGTCAACGACAAGGTCAACTATTTGGAGCAGCCGACGGGCTGTGGTGGCGACCATGGCGTCAAGGACACTGCAACCAGCGTGCGTCCGTGCTGGAATCAAAGCATGTGATGATGCTAGAACTAGCGACGTCTGGTGCTGGAACAGGGTGTGCGATAACGATACAAGAAGGGGCGGTGGGCATGCCGATTTCGACTATCGGTTGCTGCAAGTGGCGCCACTGATGCGATGAACAACGAGGATGGTGATGCAAAGGCGCAATGATGGCGTGGTGGGTCATGGGTCGTTGACTACATGAGCTACGAGCCAACCAAACGCAAGTTGGGCGAGATCATTGCCTCTTGCTCGTGCATGGGAGGGAGGTTGGTTAAGCGTGACGAGAGAGGTGTGAGGCGAAGGCGACTCAAGGGAGGGGCATCCAACAGTCACGACCATCCCATCCCGATGATGAGGAAGGCGACGAACAACGCTTCGCTTCGTGCGGGTCGACCAACGCCTAGTGTCGACCTTAACTTTAACTTTGCGACATTTTTGGGGGTATGCACTATGGATTTCCCCTGCGAATTTATTTTGGATCCGTGTTGCCGATCTTCGTGTGCCGTGTACCGCGTGTCAGTGCTAAACAGTAGCCACTCTGTGCCAGCTTGGCCGTGTTAGGCCAACAAAGCTGCCTGACTGCCTCGGCTCCTCCTTCATACACTATGTTTAGAGAATTTGTGCTTTCTCAAAAGCAAGAACCAATGGTACGAGTCGGGAGCTCCTAATCCCCACACTACACGCCGCGCGCGCTTTGGGCGGGCGTCCGACCCATTGCGGGGTAGGGCGCCCCTATTTCCTTATACATACTTTTGTGTTTTTTCTTTTCCATTTTGCTTCTTTGTTTTGTGGTGGGATTTCAAAATGATTGCAACTTCCAAAACAATTCACAATGTTGAAAAATATCATGATTTAAAAAATATTCCAAATTTGGAAAAAAATATGATCATAATTTGAAAAAAGTCCCCATATTTCAAAAAAAACATTCTGAATTTCAAAAAAATGGTCATGGATTTAAAAAATGTCCCTAGAATTCAAAAACTGGCACAATTAAAAAAATGTTCTGAATTCGCAAAAATATTGGTGAATTCAAGCAAAATTTCATGAATTTTAATTTTTTTTCCAATTCATAAAACTTTCATGAATTCCAAATTTTCCTGAATTTCAACAAATGCTGGCAGATTCATAAAATGTTCAAATTGTTTTGAATTGCTCCCATATTCTCGTGTTTCAAACATATTCATGAATTGAAAATATATTATCAGGTTTCATTAAAAAATTCTCGAATTTGAAAAATAGTGCTTGCTTTTAGAAATAAAATCAAGAATTTGGAGAAGTGTTCGCAGATTCAAAAAATATTCATGAATTTGAAAAAGCTCATGGAAAAGAAAACATAAAAAACTTGAAGAAAAATAAAAGGAAAACCTGATTCAGTGAAGGGTCTATAACCTTCCCAAAACCGATGGGGAGAAAAACCGGAATGGGCCAATAGAGAGGATGGGGCGCACATGGGGCACGAAATAGAAACCACTGTAGGTTGAGGCTTCACCTAGGAAAGTTATGGCCAAAATGGCCCAATTAGCTCAGGCTTCTCCGGAGTGGCTACTGGCTTCGGATTTACTGTTTTTTTATCTTGTTTTGCATCATTTTATTTTTTATTTTCATAAAAATGTGAACAAAAGTTAGTTATATAATTTTTGAAACTGTATAGTTTTTTTATAAAAAGAATATTGTTTTTCTATAAAAAAATCTTTGCCTAAAAATGTTCAATTTGTGTTTAAAATGTTCTGTGTGTATTTAAAAAAATTGTCAGAATATATAAAAATTGGTCATTGTATAATTCCAAAATATTCAGTGTGTGGTTGAAAATGTTCACCATATATAAAAAATCCATCTTATATCTAAACATTATTCGCCACATTTTAGACAAAATGTTCAGCATATACTAAAAAAATGTTCAGCATATATTGGTAAATGTTTTTTATAAATAAAAAGGTAGATTTATAAATGAAAAATAAAATAAAAGCTAAGCACACTTGTCATGCCGTGTGCCACGATGGGCCACAAACGTCATCCACAACATGACCGCCTACCTGACCCACTATCACACCCTGATTTTCATGGCACAACACTTAACATAATAAATCATGATAAAATGTGGTTTTACAAAAAAATTGAGTGTTTTGCTTGATTGGATTGTCGTCTATTGTTTGCAAGTGCTCTTAAAATCAAATAAATCCTCCAACTCTTATACTCCTTCTCCTCGATCCAAAACTTTGCCCAATGATCATGCCATGTGTATAGGACAAAATATTATTTTATTACAAAAATAATTTTGCCAAAAAGTATTTTCTAAATTAGGTTTTTCAAAAACCCCTGAATTGTGGCTTGAACTACAAGTACTTAATTTAGGGCATGAAAAATCTTTCAAAAAGTATATCTGAATCCTATTAGATATAGGACTTCGTAAAACCAAAATTTATAATTTTAAAAGTTATTTTGCTATTTTATTTAAAGGATTTTTCTTTAGGCCAGAAATGGTCTTTAATAGGTTAAAATTATTTTAATGTTTCAAAATTATTTGAGAAAATTTAGGGAAACTCAGTGGATATATATTTACCATATATATGAGTTTAAAAACATGGTCATGTTCATAATATTGGACAAAACCCTCCAAAACCATTTCTGCTCATTTTAAGTATTTTGAAATATTTATATAAGAAAAATCTTCAAATAAATCCAAGAAAATTGTAGCAAGTGTGATGATCTTGCCAAGTTTCGTTCCCATCCAAATAGTTCCGGTACACAAAAGTGCCCCAAAACCCTCTCTGACCAGATCCAAGTTTGAACAACTTTACATTGCCAAGTGTCTCCTTTTGATCTGAATTTTTGTGGACATGGTCAAATCCTCAAATGATGAGACTACACCAAGTGGTGCATCAAGGAGAAAAGATTTGCATGACTAAATCTTGGAAAATCCATTTCTGTTGATTTCTAGGGTTTGCCAAAGTTACATTGGCAACTTTCTTCAAATGAGCTCAAACTTGGTGACCGACCTTATTTTTGTATGCCATTTTATCCTGTTACATATCATGTCAAGGAGAATCTTGTTGCTTGCCCAAACTTGCATCAAACACCTTCTGACATTTTACCAAAACCACTGTTTTGACCCCTTCCACTATTCTCCATGAGCTCAACTTTTTACTAGAGCTTCCTCTAGTCACCCTCTACCTCTAGTAACCCCCTTCCAACCAGAGCTCCATGATTGAGGGGTAAAACCCTCTCTTTCTCTCCCTGGTCACTCATGGCAGGATCACTTTCTCTCTCTCATTTCTTCTCTAGCAAGCTTGGCTAGCCCCTATACTCTCTAGAGCATCTAAGGAAGCTCCAGGGCACTAGTGGACATGCTCCTACCCATTTTAAAATAGCCATGCCGGCTATATGCACGCTCTGGAGCGCGCTACAGTGTGCTCCCGCACTGTAGCCGTCCTCTGCCCGATGCTCCCGTCAACCTCAGGCCTCTCGAGCATGTCTCCCGAGGTCACCTCGGCGTCCGGGACATGACACGCTGTCGGGCCCCTCCTGAACCTCTCTCCTCTCCCCTCTGTGTGCTTGGTCGAGCGTGCCCTAGACCGTGCCCACGGTGCATCGGTTCCCCTCCATGTAAAGCCACCCCCGAGCTCTCCCTCACCTCGGCTGGATCCCTCTCTCTCCCGAGCACCTGCCAGACAAAGACCGCTCTCACTCTCGTGCTCTTAATGCACCTCCATGGCCGAGATGCCGCAGTCGGCCTCCACCAAACTTTGAGCTATTTCGAGCCCCCTCTCTCCCCATGACCACTCTAGTGCCCTCTCCTAGCCACCACGAAGCCCCCCATCACCGCCATTCTTCCCCGGGACGCCCCTGCGGTCGAAGCCCGCAATGGCCGATGCCATCCTCTGCCGCGGGCGAAGACCCGCTCCCCTCCGATGACGCTGGCACTCATAGTGTGGCCTCCCAGATGCGGCTCGTCACCCCGAGCACGCCGGTGGCCGGATCACCAGAAACGGTGGCCGGTAGCGCCGGCAGCCGTAGTCAACATCTCCCCTGCCTCGCCTCCTCTGCTTCGGGCGGGAGGTTGAGGACGACGCCGCGTCAGCCAGCCGGCCCCGCCTGTCAATGCCTTGGTGTAGGGCCTGAGCCACAGACGGGTGGGCCCGTCTCGTTTAAGTGGACATGGGTCCAGCTGGGAGCCGCCTCCCATGCGGGAACGCGTAGTCCGCGAGTACGCCTTCGACGTCGCCCGAGCCTCGCGCGTAGCTGAGCTGCTGGGCCGGCCCAACAGCTATCCTACAGCCAGTGCATAATATTAGGTATACCCTTACTTTTTTCCTTTTTGTTTTCCAGAGAATTGTAAAATCTCCCAAATATTCATATTAGCTCCAAATTTTATGATTCAAATTTCTAGCTGTTCCTAAATTCATGATTTATCACAGGGTGCTATTTGAACATTTTTTCAGAAACATTTCCTTCACAAATATTTATGAAATCCCATTTTTCCATTTCTGTGATAAACTTTAGAAAATCACAGAGAGCCCATTGTTGATCCAAATGCCATGATTCAAATTCCTAGATACTTATAAGTTCAAAACTTAGTTCTTGAAAAAAATCCGAATACTTTCTATGCCACATGAAATGTTGGTCCATTTCTCCATATATTGCCAACTTTTCTAATTCATAAGAAAATCATTTGAACTCCAAATCCAGTGAAACAGACTCCTAGATGCTTATAAAATCATTCCTTGTTAGATGGGTGCCTTTGCTCATTTTTCAAAATAATTCTTCTATACACTTCTTGCAAGTCCACTATTCTCTTGATTCCATCATATTGAAATATTCAAAGGAATCCATCGATCCACTTCCAATGAAATCACTTTGGTCATTCCTCATATGGCCAGCGGTATCCTAGAAAAGTACAACTCACATTTTTAGAGCACTTTTATTTTTGCCTTGTTGTGTTGCTTATTATGATTATTTCCGACGTTTGTTGACGAAGTATACGAAATACTCGGAGATGGTCCAGAAGGACTGAAGATCTCGCGGAGCCAGGCAAGCAGCCCTTTGACCATGATGAACCATTCTTACATCGTAATAGCATTTTTGTTGTTTCATCGAGTGCATGATATATCTTGAATGGCAACCTTGCTAGCCTTGCCTCCGTTGCATACCCCATTGATATGTGCATTGTTCATGACTCTATCCTTGTTTAGAGGTGTATTGGGGGTTGTAGAAATAGGTTGTAGTAGTTGGCTACGCAAAATGCGTCAGGTTTATGCATGGAAAGAAACAAGTGTGGTTTGACATACTTGCAAATAGCCCCAGTGGGTGCCACTAATGCCCTTGGGAGATGATGATGAACTAGGTCACTACTTGGTGGAGAGGTAGTATACCGAGACTTGATGAAAGTGTTGTTTATAGAGATGGATTAGATTTAAAATTTGTCGACCGTCCCAACCCTACATGCACAACCACTCTACCCTTATATGGGAAAGAGCATTATTGATTACCTAGTTCGTGCTAACATGGATGCCTACATAACTAATAACGGGAGTGGCGTGGTTACTCTCGGGACGGGGTCGTGCCAGGTAGGGCGGCCATGACTGTTTTCACACGGCACTGGACACACCGTTGGTACCCCGTGCTTGGTGTTATATGATGAATATGGGAACATGGCTCCACAAAAATTTATTATGTAACTATGTTGGCACAGGGCTGCTACCAATCGAGTGGACTCCTTGTTAGTCACGGCTAGGGAAAGGTAGTGATCGGGTGCTTATGCCGGGTAACTGAGGTACCGCGGGTCGTGAATGGCACAAAAGCTTCCCGGATCTTATGGGTAAAGTGTGCAACCTCTGCAGAGTGTCAAACTATTCGAATAGCTGTGTCCATGGTCAAGGACAGTTGGGTGGTGCTGCTTAGACTATGTCCATATGTTTCTGAAAAACAACACGGTTTAGTAAATATGATGTGATTCATGAGGAAGTCACGATGAGATTGAGGATGAGTTGTTCACAACTCTTTCTCGATGTTGATATTTGTAACCTCCTAATACTTGTTGCAGACGCATTCATGTCCTTGATAAATGTTGATCATACTTGCATGAGCAAACCTAGCTTTCCGTAGAAGTGCCAATTTAGCAGTAGAGCCTTGCATAATTATTCTGTTACCACTCTTGGGTTGCTTGCGAGTACATTCAAAGTACTCATTGGCTTGCCAGTCCTAATTTTATTGGCTAGGCATGAAAGAACGGGATATAATGAAGAGTACAATAGTGATGAACATGCGAGCTAGGATGCTTCCCAGTTAGAATGCCTTAGGGTTAAGGCAGATGGCATGGGTCCAAGTTGTCGACGAAGAGTTCTGTTGCGATGATATACTCAAGACCTGACCGTAATGGTCATAATTTGTGTAAACCGGTACGTATGAATGTAAGACTCTTGTTATTCAGCTTCTGTGTGTTCAGTGAGAATTGATCTCTAGGATCACTGTACATGTGCATTCGGTGATCACGACTTATAAGTCGGAGTCCCCAAAGAGCTGGTATCAGATCCATCCTGACTGTAGGAAGCCTAAGTTAGCATGGTCGTTAGTTAGGGCAAAACTGATTTCAAAACTATCACTAATTTTCAAAACTATATATACTTCTTTTTCCCTTCTTAGTTTTTCTGAAAAACGAAGATACATTTTCCTTATCGACCTCTTCCCCTTCAAATCTTTTGTAATGGTCGCTAGTACCCTTATGCCCCGGACTACTGGATTCCTTGTAATCCTCGTGGATAGCCTAGAAGGAATATGCCTTGCCAGACGGTCACCCACGTCTTTTGAACACAAGTTTGGCGACACCACGACAAGACAGAAGACACCATCTCAAGGGTTGAGGAAACCAAGACTCGAAAGGTGGTGACACCCTTGATACTGCCCTTGGATGATGCAACATTGTCCTACGATGACCAGGGTGTAAGATATGCAAGATCATGATATACATTGCTAATAGAGCATCCTTGTCCTTACCGTTGTTGCACCGGCAACCACCGATGGATGAGAACCTCGCCATTTGGTCCGCCTCACTATAGTGAGCAGGAAAACGGTTCTCGGCATCCCCCGCTCTCATTGACGATACTGTCAACAATGTGTCTGACAGTTTGGACCTCTATTATGCCTTGTTAATGTCATTGCATAAAGGATTGCCTACCTGGTACCATCGACGCCTTAGACGGCAAAAGGGATTGTCATGATTAAGAAGACAACAGAAGACCGAGTCGATGACAGGTACGAGGAACCACCTTCAACTCGTCAGCTCATCAGGCGAGAAGTTGATGAGGATTCTCCAGGCCCAACCTGGATTGTTTCATCAAACAACTACAAGAGACATAGCGACACTTGAGGAAAAATCCAGAAGACTACAAGAGGCATGGAGCAAAGCACGACTACTAAGTCCGAGAACCCTTAGGATAGGATGAGTCGTGTACCCCCTATGCACAGTTGAGTCCGTATGATGGTTCGAATGGAACCATTTTCTGTGTTTTTGCTTGTTTTTATTTGTTTGTGTTTTGATATAAGTCGCCCTTTTTCCCTAGGCAACAAGTACGCAACTATATCACCTTGCTTATCTTAATGCTCGTGTTTGGCCCTTTCGGCACTTGTTTCTTTGCACTTGCACTATAGAACCCCCTTTAGGCATTCCCCTCCTCTATGCTACTTTTCCCCTCTCATCTCTCTCATCAACTGAAGACCAGCAAGACAAGATGCTCCAAGGATTCCACCTCGCCGACCAACTAGCACTGAAGACTTTTGCTACAACCTCCTCGACCAAGTGCAACCCCATAGAGTTATGTTTACCCATCCGTAGACCCTTTGAGACTTCAAGAGATACCCCAACTCAAATCCTTAACCATGTGCTTAACTACGGAATTGCAAGAGAACCAATTAAGCCTCTGTAACCTTGCTCAGCACTGGGTTCATTATGGAACTAGTGGACATAGTGAACGAGCAAATTATCATCTTAAGATAGCACCAAAACTGGCGATGCCATAGGAAAGACAAATTTGAGGATATAGGAATAGTGGACTAATGACTTGATGTGTTTATATCAGTGACCTTGAGAAATTATCTGAGACTCTTTGGTGGATTATGAGGCTTTCATGTTGATAGATGAACTTGGTGGGATCATATTAATGGAATAGCATAGCTTTCATCACCCTAGAGTAAACTGGATTTAGTAGGACAATTATGATGACAAGCTGAGATTCTTGGAGGAATAAGAATTTGACTTGATCAGATGATATCAATAGGAGATTGTTAACATTACAATAATGACTTGGAGTAACATGTAGGAATTCACGTTGGACATGAGATTTGGATAAATAGGTGATCCTAGTGGGGTCTGGATGCTGAGTAAGTATACATGGTTCGGAGTAAATTGTATTTAGACTGATGATCTCGATCATGATACCATGTTTCTCGGTGGACAATAAACTAGGAGATTGGATTAATTGTCGGGGTTAATTTAGGGATATCTATGAGCTTGACCTTGGAGTTTACTTGATCGTGATAATGGGAATTGGTGCATTGAGTATAGTAAGGATAGCCTTTCAAGGATTAGGGGATTATAGGACATTAGAAGGTCATATGGAACACCATAGATATTGGATTTGTAGAATTGATGGATCATGTAGTGATTGATGGAGTAAATAGGATGTTGGAGTTGATTCATCGGAAGGAAACAAGATCTTGGAGTGGTATAGGACGTGTTTCCTTAGGATAGAGATGCACTATCTTGGACCTTGGAAGAATAGGTTGAGCGGTTGGATTGTCATGTTTAATTCAAACATAGCCGCTGTATGTTCTACCCATGGATTTTTTTGCATATATATGAGTTTGGAGATAGTTGACATATGTGGTTTTGTTAGACCTTCTCTCGGGAGCCATGAGGATATGAATAACATGAGTGATGATTGGAGTTGACCTGTACGGTATGATTCTTTCGATAATATGATGTGATTTGTTTGAAGGACTAGGTAGCTATTGCCATCTCAGAAACCGTGCTTAAGGATAAGATGATAAACATTCACCCGCACATTAGAATCCTTGAAACCCTTAAGAACTACCAAGCCACAACATGGTTGGATCATGACAATGGTTTTTGGCTCTAGGTCAAGAAGACACTGGCCAATACTCAACCATGGCCACCACCAATACCCCAACCTACCTTATGTACCCCATAGACTTCATGGAGTACTTGGACAAGTTGGTTTTCATCTTTACTTGGTGACCTACTCGTCTACCCAAAGACGGAAGAAGAGGCATTCAACTAGTTAGGGAACATTTGAGGACCGCCATGTCAAGGAGGAAGAACTATACCAACCACCGCCGCCAAGAAGTAAACTTCTGCATCGAAGACCATGTGTATCTACGAGACACTCCTCTCAAAGGAACCAAGCATTTCAATGTCAGAGGGGAGCTCACACCAAGATCTATCGACCCTCTTCGAGACCACTGCAAGACGAAGAGTAGAGGGCTACCAGCTAGGGTTGCCACCTAAACAAGCTTTTAAATAGCATTATCTACCTTCGCTATTGCAGCCACAATAGCGGTAGCGTCAGCCTGCCGCTATTAGTTTAAGGTTGTGTTAGAAAATAGCATGTTGTCATGATGTGGGCGCAATATCACTTGTTAGACCGCTATATCGTCCGTTATCCGCAATATCGCGCGCTATATAAGTCCTTGTTGTTATATCGTGTAATCTATTTTGGTAAATGTGTCTTGCTTGCATGGTTGCATGACCAAATATTGTTCAATTATAGTTTATATTCTTATATAAATGATGATTTCTCAAATTAAGTGTCATATTTTTTGTCAATGGCCTAGAAATATACACAACAATCTCAAATTTATGAGTGTTTTTTTAAATTGGCTATGTGGACATAGCGCCCACAATATCGCCTGCTATTTGCATTCCGCTACGCGGACCTTAATCCGCAACCAGTCCGCTATCCGCTATTTAAAAGCTTGCACCTAAATTATCCTATGTGCACAACATTTTCCACATACCACAACTCCGAAAGTGTTTCCAACTTCCTGACAAGCATGATCCCTATAAGGACATCAATCACCAAACCATTGACCTTTAGCCCGATCTGACCTACCACAAGCTACCCATTAGCCACCTGGATCAAGCAGAACATCATACACAAAGCCACACCGTCAAGTACTTCAATGTTCAATGGAGCACCACACAGAAGCAGAAGCAGTATGAGGACGTGAAGACTACCCCACATCAAAGTTTTCGTATTCCTTTCCGCGCCTAGTTTGGGAATCTCAGGCACGAGATTCTTGTAAGGGGGGTAGGTCTGTCACACCCTGATTTTCATGGCACAACACCTAAGATAATAAATCATGATAAAATGTGGTTTTACAAAAAACTTTTGAGTGCTTTGGACATTGCTTGATTGGACTGTTGTCTACTGTTTGCAAGTGCTCTAAAAATCAAATAAATCCTCCAACTCTTATACTCCTTCTCCTTGATCCAAAACTTTTCACAATGATCATGCCATGTGTATAGGACGGAATATTATTTTCTTACAAAAATAATTTGGCCAAAAAGTATTTTCTAAACCAAAAACCCCTAAATTGAGGCTTGAACTACAAGTACTTAATTTATGGCATGAAAAATCTTTCAAAAAGTATATTTGAATCCTATTAGATATAGGACTCCCTAAAACCACAAATTATAATTTTAAAAGTGACTTTGCTATTTTATTTAAAGGCTTTTTCTTTAGGCCAGAAATGGTCTTTAATAGGTTAAAATTATTTTAATGTTTCAAAAATATTTGAGAAAATTTAGGGAAACTCAGTGGACATATATGTACCATATATAAGAGTTTCAAAACATGGTCATGTTCAAAATATTGGACAAAACTCTCCAAAACCATTTTTGCTCATTTCAAGTATTTGAAATATTTCTATAAGAAATACCTTCAAATAAATCCAGGAAAATTCTAGCAAGTCACACATGTCTAATGTGATGATTTTGCCAAGTTTCATTCCCATCCAAATAGTTTTGGTACACAAAAGTGCCCCAAAACCCTCTCTGACCAGATCCAAGTTTGAACAACTTTACATTGCCAAGTGTCTCCTTCTGATCTGAATTTTTGTGGACATGTTCAAATCCTCAAATGATGAGACTGCACCAAGTGGTGCATCAAGGAGAAAAGATTTGCATGGCTAAATCTTGGAAAATCCATTTCTGTTGATTTCTAGGGTTTGCCAAAGTTACATTGGCAACTTTCTTCAAATGAGCTCAAACTTGGTGACCAACCTTATTTCTATATGCCATTTTATCCTATTAAATATCATGTAAAGAAGAATCTTGTTGCTTGCCCAAACTTGCATCAAACACCTTCTGAAATTTTTCCAAAACCACTGTGTTGACCCCTTCCACTATTCTCCATGAGCTCAACTTTTTACTAGAGCTTCCTCTAGTCACCCTCTACCTCCAGTAACTCCCTTCCAACTAGAGCTCCATGATTGAGGGGTAAAACCCTCTCTTTCTCTCCCTGTTCACTCATGGCAGGACCACTTTCTCTCTCTCCTTTCTTCTCTAGCAAGCTTGGCTAGCTCCTATACTCTCCAGAGCATCTAAGGAAGCTCCAGGGCACTAGTGGACATGCTCCGGCCCTTTTTGAAATAGCCATGCCAGCCATATGCACGCTCTAGAGTGCACTACACTGTGCTCCCGCACTGTAGCCGTCCTCTACCCGATGCTCCCGTCGACCTCGGGCCTCTCCAGCATTTGACCTGAGGTTACCTCAGCGTCAGGGACATGGCACGCTGCCGGCCCCCTCTTGAACCTCTCTCTTCTCCCCTCTGTGAGCTCGGTCGAGCGTGCCCTAGACTGTGCCCACGGTGCACCGGTTCCCCTCCATATAAAGCCACCTCCGAGCTCTCCTTCACCTCGGCTGGATGTTGGGGAACGTGGTAATTTCAAAAAATTTCCTACGCACACGCAAGATCATGGTGATGCATAGCAACGAGAGGGGAGAGTGTTATCCACGTACCCTCGTTGATCGAAAGCGGAAGCGTTAGAACAACGCGGTTGATGTAGTCGTACGTCTTCACGACCCGACCTATCAAGCACCAAAACTACGGCACCTCCGAGTTCTAGCACATGTTCAGCTTGATTACGTCCCTCGAACTCCGATCCAGTCGAGTGTCGAGGGAGAGTTCCGTCAGCACGACGGCGTGGTGATGATGATGATGTTCTACCGACGCAGGACTTTGCCTAAGCACCGCTACAGTATTATCGAGGTGGACTATGGTGGAGGGGGGCACCGCACACGGCTAAGAGATCCAAGGGATCAATTGTTGTGTCTCTAGGGGGTGCCTCCCTCCCCGTATATAAAGGAGTGGAGGAGGGGGAGGGGGCCGGCCACCCTTGGCGCGCCCCATGAGGAGTCCTACTCCCACCGGGAGTAGGACTCCCCCCTTCCTTGTTCGAGTAGGAGAAAGGGAAGGGAGAAGGAGAAGGAAGGAAGGGGGCGCCCCCCTCCCTAGTCCAATTCGGACTAGTCCATGGGGAGGGGTGCGGCCACGCTTTGGGGCCTTTCTCTCCTTTCCCGTATGGCCCATTAAGGCCCAATACGAATTCCTGTAACTCTCCGGTACTCCAAAAAATACCCGAATCACTCGGAACCTTTCCGAAGTCCGAATATAGTCGTCCAATATATCGATCTGTACGTCTCGACCATTTCGAGACTCCTCGTCATGTCCCCGATCTCATCCGGGACTCCGAACTCCTTCAGTACATCAAAACTCATAAACTCATAATATAACTATCATCGAAACCTTAAGCGTGCGGACCCTACGGGTTCGAGAACAATGTAGACATGACCGAAACACGTTTCCGGTCAATAAACAATAGCGGAACCTGGATGCTCATATTGGCTCCCACATATTCTATGAAGATCTTTATCGGTCAAATCGCATAACAACATACGTTGTTCCCTTTGTCATCGGTATGTTACTTGCCCGAGATTTGATCGTCGGTATCTCAATACCTAGTTCAATCTCGTTACCGGCAAGTCTCTTTACTCGTTCCGTAATACATCATCCCGCAACTAACTCATTAGTTGCAATGCTTGCAAGGCTTAAGTGATGTGTATTACCGAGAGGGCCCAGAGATACCTCTCCGACAATCGGAGTGACAAATCCTAATCTCGAAATATGCCAACCCAACATGTACCTTCGGAGACACCCGTAGAGCACCTTTATAATCATCCAGTTACATTGTGACGTTTGGTAGCACACAAAGTGTTCCTCCGGTAAACGGGAGTTGCATAATCTCATAGTCATAGGAACATGTATAAGTCATGAAGAAAGCAACAACAACATACTAAACGATCGTGTGCTAAGCTAACAGAATGGGTCATGTCAATCACATCATTCTCCTAATGATGTGATCCCGTTAATCAAATGACAACTCATGTCTATGGCTAGGAAACATAACCATCTTTGGCCAACGAGCTAGTCAAGTAGAGGCATACTAGTGACAATCTGTTTGTCTATGTATTCACACATGTATTATGTTTACGGTTAATACAATTCTAGCATGGATAATAAACATATATCATGATATAAATAAATAATAACTTTATTATTGCCTCCAGGGCATATTTCCTTCAGTCTGTCACTTGCACTAGAGTCAATAATCTAGTTCACATCGCCATGTGATTCAACACCAATATTCACATCTATATGTGATTAATACCCATAGTTCACATCGTCATGTGATCAACACCCAATGGGTTTACTAGAGTCAATAATCTATTTCACATCGCTATGTGACTAACACCCAAAGAGTACTAAGGTATGATCATGTTTTGCTCGTGAGAGAAGTTTAGTCAACGGGTCTGTCACATTCAGAGCCGTATGTATTTTGCAAATATTCTATGTCTACAATGCTCTGCACGGAGCTACTCTAGCTAATTGCTCCCACTTTCAATATGTATCCAGATTGAGACTTAGAGTCATATGGATTGGTGTAAAAGCTTGCATCGATGTAACTCTTTACGACGAACTCTTTTTATCACCTCCATAATCGAGAAACATCTCCTTAGTCCTCACTAAGGATATTTTTGACCGATGTCCAGTGATCTAATCTTAGATCAAAATTGTATTCCTTTGCCAAACTCAGAGCAAGGTATACAATAGGTCTGGTACACAACATATCATACTTTATAGAACCTATGACTGAGGCATAAGGAATGACTTTTCATTCTCTTTCTATTTTCTGCCATGGTCGGGTTTTGAGTCTTACTCAACTTCACACCTTGCAACACAGGCAAGAACTCTTTCTTTGACTGTTCCATTTTGAACTACTTCAAAATCTTGTCAAGGTATGTATTCATTGAAAAATCTTGTCAAGCGTCTTGATCTATCTCTATAGATCTTGATGCTCAATGTGTAAGCAGCTTCACCGAGGTCTTTCTTTGAAAAAACTCCTTTCAAACACTCCTTTATGCTTTCCAGAAAATTCTACATCATTTTCGATCAACAATATGTCATTCACATATACTTATCAGAAAGGCTGTAGTGCTCCCACTCACTTTCCTGTAAATACAGGCCTTTACAAAAGTCTGTATAAAACCATATGCTTTGATCAACTCATTAAAGCATATATTCCAACTCCGAGATGCTTGCACCAGTCCATTGATGGATTGCTGGAGCTTGCACACTTTGTTAGCACCTTTAGGATTGACAAAACCTTCTGGTTGCATCATATAAATCCATTAAGGAATGTAGTTTTGACATCCATTTGCCAGATTTCATAAAATGTGGCAATTGCGAACATGATTCAGACAGACTTAAGCATCGTTACGAGTGAGAAAATCTCATCGTATTCAACACCTTGAACTTGTCGAAAACCTTTCACAACAAGTCAAGCTTTGTAGATAGTAACACTACTATGAGTGTCCGTCTTCCTTTAGAAGATCCATTTATTTAACTTGGCTTGCTGAACATCGAGCAAGTCAACCAAAGTCCATACTTTGTTCTCATACATGGATCCTATCTCAGATTTTATGGCTTCAAGCCATTTCACGGAATCTTGGCTCACCATCGCTTCCTCATAGTTCGTAGGTTCATCATGGTCTAGTAACATGACTTCCAGAACAGGATTACCGTACCACTCTGGTGAGGATCTTACTCTGGAATACCTACGAGGTTCGGTAGTAACTTGATCTGAAGCTTCATGATCATCATCATTACCTTCCTTACTAATTGGTGTAGGAATCACAAGAACTAATTTCTATGGTGAACTACTTTCCAATAAGGGAGCAGGTACAATTACCTCATCAAGTTCTACTCTCCTCCCACTCACTTCTTTCGAGAGAAACTTCTTCTCTAGAAAGGATCCATCTTAGCAATGAATAATCTTGCCTTCGGATCTGTGATAGAAGGTGTATCCAATAGTGGTAAACTGTCTCTAATGCATAACCCCAAAACGATAGTGGTAAACTAATAAGAGACATCATAGGTTGCACAATATCTAATAAAGTGCGATTACGACGTTCGGATACACCACAACGTTGTGGTGTTCCAGGTGGTGTGAACTGTGAAACTATTCCACATTGTTTTATATTAAGGCCAAACTCGCAACTCAAATATTCTCCTCCACGATCAGATCGTAGAAACTTTATTTTCTTGTTACGATGATTCTTCACTTCACTCTGAAATTCTTTGAACTTTTCAAATGTTTCAGACTTGTTTTTATTAAGTAGATGTACTCATATCTACTCAAATCATCTTGTGAAGGTCTGAAAATAACGATACCCGCCACGAGCATCAATACTCATTGGACCGCATACATCAGTATGTATTATTTCCAATAAGTCACTAGCTCGTTCCATTGTTTCAGAGAACGGAGTTTTAGTCATCTTGCCCAAAAGGCACGGTTCACAAGCATCAAATGATTCATAACCAAGTGATTCCAAAAATCCATATTTATGGAGTTTCTTCATGCGCTTTACACCAATATGACCCAAACATCAGTGCCACAAATAAGTTGCATTATCATTATCAACTTTTCATCTTTTGGCATCTATATTATGAATATGTGTATCACCATGATAAAGATTTAATAAACCATCAACATTGGGTGTGTGACCATAGAAGGTTTTATTCATGTAAACAGAATAACAATTTATTCTCTCTCTTAGATGAATAATCGTATCGCAATAAACATGATCTAATCATATTTATGCTCAACTCAAACACCAAATAACAATTATTTAGGTTCAACACTAATCTTGAAAATATAGGAAGTGTACGATGATGATCATATCAATCTTGGAACCACTTCCAACACACATCGTTACTTCACCCTCAACTAGTCTCTGTTTATTCTATTACTCCTGTTTTGAGCTACTAATCTTAGCAACCGAACAAGTATCAAATACTCAGCGGCTACTATAAACACAAGTAAGGTACACATCAATAACCTGTATATCAAATATACCCTTGTTCACTTTGCCATCCTTCTTATCCACCAAATATTCAGGGCATTTCCGCTTCCAGTTACCATTTTCTTTGCAGTAGAAGCACTTAGTTTCAGGCTTTGGTCCAGCTTTGGACTTCTTCACGGGAGTGACAACTTTCTTGCCATTCTACTTGAAGTTTCCCTTTCTTTCCCTTTGCCCTTTTCTTGAAACTAGTGATCTTATCAATCATCAACACTTGATTTTCTTTCTTGATTTCTACCATCGTCGATTTCAGCATCATGAAGAGCTCGGTAATCGTTTTCGTCATCCCTCGCATACTATAGTTCATCATGAAGTTCTACTAACTTGGTGATGGTGACTAGGGAACTCTGTCAATCACTATCTTATCTGGAAGATTAACTCCCACTTGACTCAAGCGATTGTAGTACTCAGACAATCTAAGCACTTGCTCACTAGTTGAGCAATTCTCCTCCATCTTTTAGGCGAAGTATTTGTCAGAGGTCTCATACCTCTTGACACGGGCATGAGTATGAAATATCAATTTCATCTCATGGAACATCTCATATGTTCCGTGATTTTTCAAAAACGTTTGTAGTACCGGTTCTAAGCCATAAAGCATGGTGCACAAAACTATCAAGTAGTCATCATATTGAGCTAAGCAAACATTCATAACATCTGCATCTGCTCCTGCAATAGGTCTGTCACCTAGCGGTGCATCAAGGACATAATTCTTTTGTGCAGCAATGAGGAAAAACCTCAGATCACGGACCAAGTCCGCATCATTGCTACTAACATTTTTCAACTTAGTTTTCTCTAGGAACACATATAAAAACATAGGGAAGCAAAAACATAGGGAGCTATTGATCTACAACATAATTTGCAAAATACTACCAGGACTAAGTTCATGATAAATTAAAGTTCAATTAATCATATTACTTAAGAACTCCCACTTAGATAGACATCCCTCTAATCCTCTAAGTGATCACGTGATCCAAATCAACTAAACCATGTCCGATCATCACGTGAGATGGAGTAGTTTCAATGGTGAACATCACTATGTTGATCATATCTACTATATGATTCACGCTCGACCTTTCGATCTCCGTGTTCCGAGGCCATATCATTTATATGCTAGGCTCGTCAAGTTTAACCTGAGTATTCCGCGTGTGCTACTGTTTTGCACCCGTTGTATTTGAACGTAGAGCCTATCACACCCGACCATCACGTGGTGTCTCAGCACGAAGAACTTTCGCAACGGTGCATACTTAGGGAGAACACTTATACTTTGATAATTTAGTGAGGGACCATCTTATAATGCTACCGTCAATCAAAGCAAGATAAGATGCATAAAAGATAAACATCACATGCAATCAATATAAGTGATATGATATGGCCATCATCATCTTGTGCTTGTGATCTCCATCTTCGAAGCACCGTCGTGATCACCATCGTCACCGGCGCGACACCTTGATCTCCATCGTAGCATCATTGTCGTCTCGCGAATCTTATGCTTCTACGACTACTGCTACCGCTTAGTGATAAAGTAAAGCATTACAGGGCGATTGCATTGCATACAATAAAGCGACAACTATATGGCTCCTGCCAGTTGCCGATAACTCGGTTACAAAACATGATCATCTCATACAATAAAATTTAGCATCATGTCTTGACCATATCACATCATAGCATGCCCTACAAAAACAAGTTAGACGTCCTCTACTTTCACTACAAAAAAATACACTTCCGTGATGATACGTGTTTGTCACAGTAGGCCGCGTTTTTTTCATGCATGTACATCCATGACAAATTTATGACAGAATCAAGATAGTCATACCTGTGCTGTCGTAGAAGTGTTCCATGACATTACCAAAATTATCATCACGGAAGTGTCCACTTCCATGACGATAAATCGTGCGTCACAGAAGTGCTTTCATCAAGGGTGACCGACACGTGGCATCCACCGTAACGGAACACCGTTAAGCTACCGGGTCGGGTTTTGGATCCGATAACCCGTTAATAGCCCCGACCAATGGGGATTTTCCACGTGTAAAATCATCATTGGCTGGAGGAAACACGTGTCGGCTCACCGTTGGGATAGATGTCATCCACTCATTGGACAGAAGGCGCCTATGATACATCGACACGTGGCACGGCCCAACAGAGGCCCATTCCTGTGAAAAGGCCGGCCCATTTGACTTGGTCAAAAGGTGGCGGGCCGGCCCATGTAAAGCCTATTAACGGCCTGTTCGCATATAGCCCATTTGCAGCCTGCTAACCCAAGGACCGTTACGCCCTATCCGAATTAGGCCCAACAGCGTCATCTGGGCCACCCAATATGATTCCAGCCCGTTTTCACTTCTGGCCCATCTATGGCCCATGATGTCTTTCGGCCCATATGAGGCCCTATGTAACTCTTGGCCTATTAACAGCCCGTGGTGAAACTGGCCCGTAATGAACAGTGTATTACTTTACACCCATTAACGGCCCGTGGTGAACTGGCCCGTAATGAACAGTGTATCACTTTATACCCATTAAGGGCCCGTTATTCCGTTGGGACGTTTCTAGCCCATGTTATCTTTCGGCCTTCTCAGAGCCCATTTATTCTTGGGCTCATTTCCAGCATTCATTTACTTACGGCCCGTTACTGTCATTTCCTGCTTATGGGCCAAATTCAGCCCGTGGTTACAGTTGGCCCGTTTGTGGTCCGTTAACACGTTGGGCCGTTTTCATAGCGTCATGAAATACGGCCTATTAACGATGGCCCGTTATGGTCAGACCATGAACGGACGATTCCAACTCTAGCCCGTTTACGGCCATAATGCGGCCTGTTATTGGCCCATGTTTGGCCAATCGATCATACTGCCCGTATAAGGCCCATTGATGATACGGCCCGTAGAAGGCCCATTGTTTCTGCGGCCCGTAGAAGGCCCATTGTTTCTGCGGCCCGTAGAAGGCCCATTGTTTCTACGGCCCGTGGAAGGCCCACTATTTATACGGCCCGTAGAAGGCCCACTGTTTCTACGGCCCGTAGGTGTAGTGTCACTATAGTTAATATTAGCCCATGGTTATTGTGGCCTAGTTTTAAAAAATAGGTTATTGCAGCCACTAGCAAACCGCAGAAAAATAGTTGCACTGACTACAAGCAAACAAATAAACAAGACAACAAGGAAATAAATAATCAAGCAACTTACACTAGGCTATCACGGCTATTACACATATTACATCCACTGGGCATCAAAGTTCGCCACCAGTGCAAATATAGGGAACACAACAGCATATAAACGCCATAGCAAAACAAGTCCAGAACTGAAACCACTTCAGAAGAGCTCAAGAAACAATATCCTGGGTACTCATAATGCTGGCAAGATGCTTAGCAAGCTTATTAACTTTCTCTTGTTTGGCGCTTAAGTCCTCCAGCGCCTGCTGTTGCACCAGAAAGTATGCATCTGAATTCCGCAGGGACTTCCTCAGTCCTTCGGCTTCCTGTCGCATAACATCTGATCGATGTCTTTCAACTTGAAGTTGAGACTCAAGAAGCCGAACTGATTCAGGCAACGAGTTCGAAGAGCTGATGCCAGCAGTGGTAGCCAGTAACTCGAACACTACATCAAGACATGACTTTGGGGTTGTCTCAGTGTCCTCAATATAGTTTTTTATCAGCTTTCTTGGAGACCAACAGGGATGTCTCACTATCTTGAACCTTATCTGCATTACTTCCTTTACCATTGCATAACAGGGTACTCTTCTCCAATATTTTATCCGCGTTCTAAAAGGGAAACAAACAAACACATCTCAGGTTTACAATGTAGTATATGAAACTCATTTTGGTAAACCAGTTCAGTAGTAAGGTGGACAGGATAACAGCATGAAACAAACATATATCTATGTAGTATGGTCACTGTATGGTCTATATCATTCTAGTTTATGTTGCCAAATCAAGATAGATACAGTTCGAATCATATCTATTTAAGACAAAGCAACATAGACAGAATATAAGTGTGGGAAACTACACAGCAATAACAACACTTGTAATGTGCATGGCATGAGAACATAACTGTTTATTCAACTGAAACTGAAATCAACATAGAGCAAGTTACAACAGCAAACAGCCAAACACGTTGAAGAAACAGGTTTAAAACATACCTATTGCACCATTGGAGTTTCAATTGCATCCTTCAAATTTGAAATTGGTTGGTATTAGTAAATACAGTGATGCAAGAGCAAAGTAGTATGAACCATAGCTACGGAACCTGACCTGAGAACAATTCTTCTTCTGCTTTAAGCGTTGACTTCGGGTTCAGAGTGGTGGTCCTCGTGATTTGGGCACTGCAGTTGCCTTACTAACTGCTCGTGTTTGGGTGCTCTGTGGTGGAGACGGTGCTGTGTCAACGGGAACTGGGTGTCTATCTGCTGGGGTTGGGGTTAGAAGGGGTGTAGCTGGTTCTTTGTCCAACTGGGTAGGGGTACAATCTGCATGAGTGTGGGTTATGTGTGGTGGGGCTGATTCTTGGGCAAGTACAACCGTGGTTCTATCTGCATCGACAGGTAGCACGATCTTTTCTGAAGACCATGTTTTTACCCCCCATAGATACTGCCATCACTCCCTCCAACTGAAATGGCTGATAAACAAGAAAAGTAATTGAATGTACAGACATTGTAAGATAGACAGGTGCAATGGATAGTACGGAAGAAAACAGGGCATGAAATAATTCACATTTATGTTGTCTAAGCAAACAGAATAGCAGGACATAGTTTCACATATATGATGGCTAATTAAACAGGATAGCATGACACAGTTTCACATGTATGATGGCTAACTAAACAGGATAGAATGACATACTTCAAAATATGATGACTATGTAAACAGGATGACATGATATAACTATACGATGTGTCTATTAAAGTGGTTGGCATGCCATAAATCACAAACATGCCGTCGATGGAAACATGATGGCATGATATAATTCACGGATAGAATGACATAATTTAAAATACGATGACTATGTAAACAGGATGAGATGATATAACTATATTATGTCTTTAGAAAATGGGTTGGCATGCCATAATTCAGATACATGCTGTCTAGGTAAACATCATGGCATGACATAATTCAAATATATGATTTATATACTGAGGAAGTGAGCAGAGGGCAATTGCATATATGATGTGTCAACTAAGGAGATGGCATTCAATATTGTGTATATGATGTAAAAACTAAGCATTGCAATACAACATATGCATTATATGAGTAATATAACCCTGCCAAGTTTGAGCATACACCTCAGGGGGATAATAGGACTGGTCATCTACCTCTGAATCCTCCTCTAAAGAGCTATCTGTAACCAGCAAGATATCTGCTTCAGCCAGGTAGCATTGTCTGCTCTGAAGACCTTTTTTTCACTCCAGATTTCTCCATCACCAATTCAAATGGCTGATGCACAGGAAGAGCAGTTGAATATACAAAGATTGTCGACAAAAGTAATGAGAAATACAAAAAAATGACGGCATGATATAATTCACATATATGTCGCTTGCCTAAACAACATGGCATTGCATAATTCACATACATAATGCCTTGCAACAAGATAACATTGCATAATTCACATATATAATGTCTTGCAACAAGATGGCATTGCATAATTCACATATATGGTAATTAGACACTAAACATGTGGCATTCACACAAAGCATGTCTAAACTCAGCAAATGGCATAGCAATGCAAGATACCATACACATGATATGAGTAACATAACCCTGCCAAGTTAGGGCATGCACCTCAGGGGGGAAATATGACTGGTCATCTATCTCTGAATCCTCCTCTGAGGAGCTATCGGTAACCAGCAAGACATGCGCTTCGTCAGATAGCATTGTCTGCTTTGAAGACCTTGTTTCCACTCCAGATTTTTCCATGACCGTGTCGAATGGCTGATGCACTGGAAGAGTAATTGAATGTAATAAAATTGTTGACAAATTTAACACATAATAAAAAAATGATGGCATGATATAATTTACATATAAGATGACTGGCTAACCAGGGTGGCATTGCAAAATTCACATATATGATGCCTGGCTTGACAAGATGGCATTGCATGATTCACATATACGATAAAGAAACAAAACAGATGGCATTGACACAAAGCATGTCTAAACTAAGCAGATGACATCTTTAATGTATACAGTAAGCAATGCAACGCACCATATGCATGATATTACCAACATCAGCATGCCAAGTTAGAGCAAAGACCTCATGGGGTAAATCGGAGTGGTCTTCTCCTTCTGAATCCCCCTCAGAACAGTTATCTTCCTCTTGATTACGACCCGAAATGGGTGGAGGGGGGATGCCTTTGCGCCCACCATGGAACAACGTCTGCATGAAATTTTATTGCCAGGCAAGGCTCGTCTCTTTTGCTCTACATGATCAGTTCCATTGTGTACAATAACTGGCATGCATAGGAATAAAACATAGTGAGATTATGTAAGGAGTGCATGCACAAATCCAGAGTGATGGTAGCAAACTGTGGATTGACCCAAAACCAATGATAGCAGGCAGATAATAGCTTTAGTTAAAAAATACAGATAATGGCTCCTTTAATGTTTGTTTGCACCCAACATGAAACTCATAGTAGACACCGGAGATTAACCAGATAGTACTAATTGCTGCCCCAATATGTACCCCACAACCATTTAAAAACTCAAGTTTCAGCATTAGTTTGGACCTGACTCGGAGTCTAACAGATGAACACGATGATAATGTAGCATGTCATCATATTAAGCGACGCATAACGTAAGCAGACACGGAAGAGTGCGACCTCTCTTGCGGACCCGTGTAGTCCTCAAGGTCATCTGCTCAGTTGATGATGGTAATGCAGTTGTCGTGGCTGCCGGCGGCGGGGAAGAAGATCTGAGGCGACGAAAGACAGTTTGGAGAGCAGATCCCTGCTGTGGTGAACCCTTCCATCGTTGGAGCAGCTGAGCTGGGGTGGAACACAGCGCCGCAGGAGCAGTACAAACCACACAAGGTTTTCTTTGACACATATCTGTAACAGAAGTAATTGAGTAAGGGCTTGTTTGAATTTGAGGATTCTAACAATGCAGGGATAGGAAATAGACATGAATAGGATAGGAATGCACGTGCAAAACAGAGAATTTAAAAACACAGGATTTCTGCCAATCTGGGTGTTTGATTCACAACAATTGGAAGATCACAGGATGCAAAAAAGCATGGTGAGATTAAGTCAAACCACAAGAAGATGTACGGTTATAATGCTATTATGCTACTATCTCTTAGTCTTGTGCTTGATGAATAGGAATATGAAAAGGAGGAGAAGTGGAAATTAGAATTCCTACAGTTTTTGTTTCAAGGAGACACTAAAGGAACAAATCCTACAGTTTTCCTTTGCTCCATTCCTTTGCACCAAATTCATGAAAAGTAGTACCATAGGAAACTTTCCAATTCCTATGTTTTTCATTCACTTTTCCTTTCAAGCACTGGCGATTCTAGTAGGCAGGCTTGAGCAAGGAAAATCCTACACTAAAAAATGTTTTTGTGCTACTTCTATTACTTTGGACCCAGGCCACTGCCATACTAGCTCAACTCCCAGGCCCATCGACAAATGCCCAGCTCAAACACGCAGAGATAAATAATGATGGCGTTCAAGAGAGTCCATCACGGATAGCTAAGTTGCTTGGTACCTCACTGCTTGTCAGATAGTAGGATAAAATAATCGTATTTCCCGTTACTACGAGTGCTCAGTGGACAATATATATAACATGTAGAGTAAAAAAAGAGATGCAACAAGTGTGCAACCTCTTTGGTGAAGCCATGTCGATCTCAGCATGATTGGGTTGGCCGGTGAGGATGCTCCGACTGACTTTGCTGTCGGAGGAGGGGAAGAAGATCTTAGGCGTCTAGAGATGGAGCCCGAGGTACTACTCCGCTGTGATGGAGGCTTTCGTCGTTGGAGCAGCTCCGATGAGTTGTACGACGTCGAGGCTGAAGTAGGACAAGAGAGACAACGAACAACATTAACGTGAGTGGAATTCTAATAGCATCTCCAATACATGACGTAAAATACATAACCACAAAGTGCTAGATGTAAAATACATTAGCCGCTCATCTCTGAACTTAACTGTTGAAACTGAACTTAACTATCAAAACTGAAATTAACTGTCGAAACTGAACTTAATTGTCGAAACTGAACCTAACTGTCCAAACTGAATTTTGCTGTTGAAACTGAATTTTGCTGTTGAAACTGAACGCACTAGCAAGGTGAGGCTACACGTCGGTCGACTAACTTTTTCATCTCCGGTGACTCGATTTTGCAGCCGTTGGATACAAAATCAAGGGCCTGCGGTTCATCTTCAACCTCCACCCCCCTGAGCCGCCAGCCACCACCGACCAAACAGCAGCCCCCCACAGCTCGCGGCCGGCGGTGCGCCGCCTCGCCCGCCCCGAAAACACTCCCCACTGCCGGTCTGCCGCCGCCCCGGCCATCCCTCTAGCCCCCCCTCTGTGCCGAGCTTTTTTCTCCGGCGATCCCCACACCACCGCCCCGCCAATGCCCCGCCACCGCCGGCGACCACCGCCCCCATCCTAAACCCTAAGATAGATAGTGGGGTACCTCTCCGGCGAGCCCCCCTCCCCACTGCGGCTGGTTCTTCCTTCACCCCGGCGAGCCCACCCCTTGGAAATCGACTGACCCAAAAGTCGATTCAGTCGACTGAAGTGTAGCCAAATCGGAGCAGCATCACAAGCAAGAGCAAGAGCGAGAGCAGCAGTACGAGCAAGAGCAATAGCAAGAGCAGACCAGGCAGGGGACCAAGAGCAAGAGCAGAGAATCAGTGCGAGCGAGAGCTAAAGCAGCAGCAGCTCCTACTAATGTGGACGTCGCCGCCGAGGGAGCGACGCTGTGGAGGAAGTGGCCGGTGACGCCGCCGTGGATGGAGCCGCGCCGTGTCGGCTCGAGACCGAGCGCCGGCAGCACCGTGAGATCGAATCAAGAAGAAAATGCGGCGATTAGTGTACAACCTCTTTGGTGGCGCCGATTAGGCCGCAACTTCATCCGAGGAAACGGTGATGATGATGCTCTTCCGGTGGTGTAGGTGAAGACGGCGGTGTGGGAATGGAGGTGGCACGAAAGATGAGGGGAACATCGGGGCAACTCCTTGGAGGTGGAGGACGGGGTGGCTGAACCGGCAGGACGATGAGATCGACGACGGATCCTCATACGGTACGGTGGATGAGGGACGTCGAGGTGTTGCTGTGGACGACGTCATCGGGGAAGAAGCTCCGGCTGGGTGGCGGACGGAGCAGGGTGTGGGGTTTCGTCGCGGGTTTTTGCGGCCTTGGTGTACGAATGGGTGGGCGGATGGGATGGCAGTGGGGAACCATGGCTTAGAGACGCGCTTGTCCGAAATGTGGGGTAAGTTACGAAAGTACCCCCCATGGATTTGAGGCAGTTCTTTCGGTTCAGGGGTACCACGGGCATTTCGCGTGTCGGGATTTCACAGGAGGTGGGAGTTTTTCCGTGTGTTGTAATTTTGGAATAGCAAGGCGCAGGTTGAGATGGGGGGAGTGGTCGGAGCACAACGAGACAAAGATATATCTTAAATATTTTGGGCTAACAAGGCGCGGGTTGAAGAGGCGGGAGTTTCGCAGCACGATAGACAGAGACGCTAGCTTCAATTTTCGGCATAACAAGGCGCGGCTTGAAATTTCGCAAGAAACAAGCTTAACGTGTACCCAAAAAAAGACAATTAGCACCTCAACACGCACAAAACACACACAAACACCATTTAGACTAGAGTAAGGTACATATGCATTGCACGCATGAGATTTGGCAACCAAATTATGAATAAATACCACATTATAGCATGCAAGCTTTGAGTCATATATGCATGATGTAGATGTTCGTTTAATTCTTATAGTTCATTTCATTCAAAATCATCTAGTTTTTATAAGAAAGCTAATCTATTTTAAGATTCATGGAATTGTGCATTGTAAGACATAAAGTAAAAAACAAATAATGGCAAATCATGTAGAAAAACATTTGGGCAATTCTGATACGGAAGATTCTAGAAAAAATAAGAAGTGCTTGTGTTTTGATGTTTGTGCATTATTCTTAAGTTCAACCATGGAGTCTTCTAGATTATACATGTGGCGAAATCTGGTGTAAGGGCCCTGCCCCCCCCTAACATCACTATATATCGAGGCTAATATGAATGTGATCATTAGACAATTGCTGCTAAAAAAGGTTTAATTTCATGAATTGACCCTCCTCGTAAAGGATTAGCAATGCTTGCCCCCCTAGCTCATTTATTTTTCATGGCTCCGCCACTGCGTGCAACAGCGCACGTGTTCGCCCCCTCTCTCTAAATATCGATCTCACACTTGTGCATTCCTTCATAGTCTCCCTCCACTCGGCCCCTCGCACCATCTTCTAGCCCCCCACCGGATTTTGCCACATGTACAATCTAGCAGACTCCATGGTTGAACTTAAGCATAATGCACAAACCTCAAAACAACAGTGGTTCTCTTTTGTTCTAGAATCTTCCGTATCATAACTGCTCAAACTTTTTTTCTAGTTGAATTGCCATTATTTGTTTTTACTTTATGCTTTACAACGCACAATTCCATGAACCATAAAATAGATTAAGGGCTTCTTTGATTCAAAGGATTCTCAAAGGAATTTTGGAGGATTCTAATCATTAGGAATTTTTCCTATCTTGGTTTTTTGATTCGTAGGATTGTAAACCATAGGAATTTTTCCATATGATTCATTTGCACTAGATTTCATAGGAAACATCCCATCCACTCAAACCTCTTTGAAAGAATTCTGCATTTTTTCTATGCACAATCAAACACCCGTACAATCATGTATGATTCAAGACAACATTCCACTATAATCCCATGTTTTTCCTATTCACACGTTCTTAGCTTTTTTATAAAAACTAATTTGATTTTGAATGAGATGAACTATAAGAATTAAACGAAGGGCTACATCACGCATATATGACAAAGAGCTTACATGCTATAGTGTGGTATTTATTCATAATTTGATTGCAAAATCTGATGCGTGCAATGCACGTGTAAATTACTAGTACTTCGAGTATGTGCAAAACACGTAAATTAGAATACCAATGGCATGCTACACAGTGTCTCTCTTACGGTTCATGAAGCCACGTGGCACATGTGGAGGCGTTGTCGTGACCTCCTTGCGTGGATTGATCACAGTGACGTGTTGCTGGTTCCAGAAGAATGTACTCGTCCTCCCTGAGCCATACTGGCGGTACATGCACGAAGCGAAGATGTGCACGCACACCACGCACGCACTCATTCCCTCGCACGCACACACGGGTACATGGGCGGACGCAATTTTATACCAAGATCCACCCCATGTGATAATTTGACGCGTGTAAAGTTGTTCACTTCATTGATGGTCAATTAATACAGCGCATGCAAATTGAGTGGACGTGAGTGCGGAAGAAAGACATTATTACTCCACTGCGCGCATGCGAGTAGTTAAATCGTGGGTTGGTAGTAGTACTTCCATTGGTCTCCTTCGTATTTTGTGCCAATTTTTGACAGTAACATAATATTTACGGATTTGAGCAGTGTAGTCTACTTGAAATTTATGTTCCACTAAACTCATTGGGAGCCGTTTCGGGCCTCGAAACCAAAACCATCAATTAATCTTTACCTTGTTCCCATCACATTCGAAATCCTGCTCACACCTACTAGTACTGCGTACCAAACCTGAACGTGTTGCCAATATGCAGGTATTAGTACTACTAGTGCTAGTACTTAGGTTATAAAAAGGGGAACTACCTAACCAAAAATTACTCTACCTTTCCTCCTCATAAGTGCTTATTCTTTGTCCGTCGTTGCCATGGCCGGTGAGCAGAGCTCTAGGTCGAGAACTACTCGTAACAAGGGAGCGGCAACCAAGGCTGTGGAAAAAAAGAGAGGGCTCGCCGCCACACAGAGACCTCGAAAGATCTCTCACGGGCAGGCGATGGCTCCTAGGAGTGCCCTAGCCGTGGAGGCGAACATGCCGAGCCGGCGGAGCTGGAGTCGTTATCCCTCGACGGCATGCCCGATCAGCTCAATAAGCACCTCAATAAGCAGAAGGAGTTCATCCAAGGCTTGACGGAGTTGCTGAAGGAGAGCCTCGACGACATGCCCGCTGAGCTCAATCAGCAGGGGGAGTTGACCGCCGGCTTGGTGATGCTGCTGAAGAAGAGCATTGCCTCGGAGAAGAAGGCGACCGGCGAAATCCTGCGACTTCAGGAGGACAAGGCGAAGCTCTGCCACGATATCGACCTATTGAAGGAGAAGAACGCCGGCTGGAAGAAGCTGCATGAGAATAGTAGTTCCTCGATGAAGATGCTGCAGGCCCTCGTCATGGAACAGAAGGAGGAGTTGGCGAAGCTCCGCATCGAGCACCCGGCTGCTGTCAAGGTATGTAATGCGACCGTGGAACAGATGATGAAGGCTCGCGTCGACAAATCCCGCGTCATGGACAGAATGAAGAAGATGGCGGAGGAGACGCGCAAGGAGATGGAGGTCGTGGAGGCGATGAAGAAGCAGTTACGACTCCACGACGAATTAGATCATTTGGGGTGATAATCTTCCTTCTTCTTTTGCTGCTGTGTTTCATCTTTTGCTTCGGGTGTTTCCCCACACGTGTCACGTTCTCTGCGAGGCATGAATAGAACAATGGTTTTTGTTTTTTGAGGGAATGAATAGAACAATGCTAACAATGAGATGACTAGCAAATTAGATCATTTTTATCGCCATATGGCACTGGGCTGCCGTGTTTCGTGCTCCTCCGTCGCAGTACTACTCCAGTGGAAAACTTGAGTATACCGCATGGTTCTTTGCTCCTCCTCGATGAGGTCGTCGGCGCATTTATATGAGCAGTCAAATCACAAGGCCCCTCCTTCCAGCAGTAATGAGCCATCAAATCAGAAAGGCCCTCGCCTCTCGTGAAACCGACCAAGCTAGACTGCCCCGCCCTCTAGCCTTTTAAAAAATGTATACTTTTGTACATCAGTAGTATCGATGGATTGCGCCATGGAGCAAAACTTGAAATTAAAAAAAAGGTGGTACATATAGAGAGCGCTCATCGCCAAATTATGCATATAGTACTATTAAAAAGGTTAGTCACAATAATGGTGTCCAGCACAACCCACCCCTCAAATAAAACTAAGCACCCTGGAATTCTTTAACAAAACTAAGCACCCTGAAATTCTTTGACAACTAAACTGCTGGCTATATGATGTTGGCCATATATATTGTACGTATATAATGTGAATAAACGAGTGGTAGTACTATACCAACTAAAAGATGAAATGTAAGAAATACTAGTATGTACTTACTGAAGAGTTAAAGTAACAAGAAGAAACATAACATAGTCCTGCTGGGGGATCAGCACAACACACCCCTCAAATTAAATTAAGCACACCTGAAATTACACTTTGCAACTATTCCGGTAGACACTGCATTAGAACCACCAAGAGCAACGACACTGCCACCTTACTCGGAGTCCTCGTCCACGTCCTCGACTTCGTCCTTGTCCCTCTTACTCTTGGCCGATACTTCTTTGCTTGAACCGCCAACTTGGCTGTTGCTCTTCATCCAACCCTTGTAGATATTGAAACAAAGGTAGCCATCCATTGCAGCGTACTGGATGTGGTCTATATCAAGTACATTCCGCTGCCATGCATGACGATGAAATGTGTATGGAGGTTTCTCCAGTTTACCGTACGAAGGATGAACCATGGCTCCTGCCAGGGTCAGCATTGAAGGCTGACGAGAGGACACCAGCCGATTCTTTTGGAGGTCAAAGGTGTTGCCTACAACGAGGCCTATCCGACGCAGGACTTCTTTGTCATTACCAAAGTCTACAGTAACGAATTTGACTAGGTTGCTCTCGAGGAAGTCCTTAAAATCCTGGCACTCAACATCGGCATGGCATATGTGGTAGACCAAGCATAAGTCATGCACGCAAACCTGGATCACGGCGGGCTTCTTCCTCTCTTCATCCTTTAGATCCTTCTCTCATCCCACGACTGTGGTGTACTCAACATCTAGCCCGGTGACCCACTCATCATGTGAGCCTTCGAACATGCGTCTGAAGCGAGAAAGGCATCCTTTCACCGTCGCGGAAGAACGGGTGTAGATGACGCCGAACTCATCGCAGGTGATGGTTCTAACCTTGTATTCACCGTCGATCGGGGAGATTTGGGATGCCATGGATTTGGGAGGAGGGTCGGGATTAGTGGAACTGCCGTAATGTGAATGGACGGGACGACTAGGAGCGAACCGCCGTAGTATTAAAGGACATGCGGGGATGAGTAGCAGCGAACTGCCAGCGTGCGAACGGTAGGGTAGTGGCTTTCCATTCTCCCATGATACGTGCTTCCGAGAGCCCTTGGATCGGAGATCGAACGGTTGCATGGCGTGATTCTAGACCAATGGGTGAATATCCTATCCTGGAGGGTTATTCTGCAAATTTTCAGCAACTTAGCATGCGACCGTTTGATCTCAGATCCAAGGGCTGCCAGCAGCCCGTATCATGGTCGCGCCTACCACAACCGTTGCGTCGCTCGCGCGGTCGCGCCCTTGGAGATTTAACATGGTGCATTAGGCTATCTGATGTTGGCATGTCATACATAGTCATCACTTAGTCACTCATACTACAACAAGGTTGGCTATAAGGTTGGCTATAAGTGTATTTTTTTACTCCTCTCTATCTCTTTCTTCGTACTCCCTCCGTCCCATAATATAAGAATGTTTTTGACACTAGTGTAGTGCCAAAAACGTTCTTATATTATGGGACACAGAGAGTACTAGTATTTATTCCATTTGCCAAGGAGTGACCTCTTCCAATGAAATGGTGTTGCTAAGTTTGCTTCATTTAATTAGCTATAGACTCAAAATTGTCTTTTCATGTAGGTACACGCGCTTAGCACCGTTTCTTCCTTGGGTCACCAAACTAGTCTCTCTCTTCTTGATTAACTTTCCACATCAAACTTTATGCCTATGTGGCAAGCTTAAGCACCTGTAGGAGCAAGTAATGTGCCCGTCCGTTGCACGTAAGAGTGAAATGCATTGACCGGGGTGTTGTTTATTTTGACAAAGGATGTGGGGGTCATCTCATGTGCAACTGGGTCGACGTGTCAAGCAACAAATACTCCCTCCATTCCCTTATACAAGGCCACTATGAAAAATACATTTTGCATCTATACAAGGCCACTAACAGTAAACGAGGCAAATTTAATGATATTTTCTCGTACTGACAACTTGTTTAATGCTTGCATGTATATAGTCATAATGATATTGTGCTACTTCTTTCTCATTCCATCCTTGCATGCATGTGGGTGTATTAATGATTCCAGTTAACGAGAAGAAAAGTTGGCTTGCAAAGCAGCCATTAACTTTTACCTTGGTACCTGTAAATTGAGTTTGTGGCCTTGTATAAGGGAATGGAGGGAGTAACAGTCCAGAACAGCAGGGGGGACACACCCCACTCGTACCGGCCCAGTGTTAGTAATGAGCAATGAGACGTCAAATCACAATGCCGCACTTTCCCAGACGGACGAAGCAACCATTATTTCACACTTCGGTTCGACATCATTTCAAAACATGTACTAGTATTGCTTCTGCCTCAAGAGGGACACGCGCATCGCCTTGGTACATCATGACACATGGGACCGCATGACAGGCCATGCTCCCCCGCTGATCGCTGGGTAAAATCACCTCATTTTTACTATACTTCCTTCGGATCGGTTTACTACATGGCATGCACGTCGTTCTAGGTTGAGAATTTAACTGGCTATATATATATATATGTGATGAACAGTACGCTAGCCTTTTAAAAAATGTATACTTTTGTACAGTAGTACTCCACTATCGATGGATTGCGCCATGGAGCAAAAATTGAAATTTTTAAAAGGTGGTACATATAGAGTGCGCTCGTCGCCAAATTATGCATATAGTACTATTAAAAAAGCTAGTACGTGCTTAATTGGGGTGCTAAATTCTATTAAAGAAATACTAGTACTAGTATGTACATACTGAAGAGTTAAAGTAACGAGAAGAAACATAACATAGTTCTGCTGGGGGCTCAGCACAACACACCCCTCAAATTAAACTAAGCACACCTGGAATTAAACTATGACTAATCCGGTAGACACTGCATTAGAATTTTAGAACCGCCATGAGCAACGACACTGCCACCTTACTCGGAGTCCTCGTCCTCGTCCACGTCCTCGACTTCGTCCTTGTCCCTCTTCCTCTTGGCCGATACTTCTTTGCTTGAATCGCCAACTTGGCTATTGCTCTTCATCCAACCCTTGTAGATATTGAAACAAAGGTAGCCATCCATTGCAGCATAGTGAATGTGGTCTATATCTAGTACATTCCGCTGCCATGCATGACGATGAAACGTGTAATGAGGTTTCTCCAGTTTGCAGTACGAAGGATGAACCATGGCTCCTGCCAGGGTCAGCATTGAGGGCTGACGAGAGGGCACCAGCCGATTCTTCTGGAGGTCGAAGGGGTTGCCTACAACAAGGCCTATCCGACGCAGGACTTCTTTGTCGTTCTTAAAGTCTACAGTAACGAATTTGACTGCTTTGTCCTCGAGGAAGTTCTTAAAATCCTGGCACTCAACATCGGCATGGCATATGTGGTAGACCAAGCAAACGTTATGTATGCAAACCTGGATCACGGCGGGCTTCTTCCTCCCTTCGTCCTTTAGATCCTTCTCTCGTCCCATGACTGTGGTCTACTCAACATCTAGCCCAGCGACCCACTCATCATGTGAGATTTCGAACATGCATTTGAAGCGAGAAAGGCATCCTTTCACCATCGTGGAAGTACGGGTGTAGATGACGTCGAACTCATCGCCGGTGATGGTTCTAACCTTGTACTCACCGCCGATCGGGGAGATTTGGGACGCCATGGATTTGGGAGGAGGGTTAGGATTAGTGGAATTGCCGTAATGTTAATGGACGGGACGACTAGGAGGGAACCGCCGTAGTATTAAAGGACGTGCGGGAAAGAGTAGGAGCGAACTGCCAGCGTGCGAATGGCAGGGTAGTGGCTTTCCATTCTCCAATGATACGGGCTTCCGAGAGCCCTTGGATCTGAGATCAAACGGTTGCATGGCGTGATTCTAGACCTATGGGTGAATATCCTATCCTGGAGGGTTATTCTTAAAATTTTCAGCAACTTAGCATGCGGCCATTTGATCTCAGATCCAAGGGCTGCCAGCAGCCCGTATCATGGTCACGCCTACCACGACCGTCGCGTCGCTCGCGCGGTCGCGCCCTTGGAGATTTAACATGGTGCGTTAGGCTATCTGATGTTGGCATGTCATACATAGTCATCACTTAGTCACTCATACTACAACAAGGTTGGCTATAAGGTTGGCTATAAGTGTATTTTTTTACTCCTCTCTATCTCTTTCTTCGTACTCCCTCCGTCCCATAATATAAGAATGTTTTTTACACTAGCTAGTGTAGTGTCAAAAACGTTCTTATGTAATGGGACACAAGGAGTACTAGTATTTATTGCATTTGCCAAGGAGTGACCTCTTCCAATGAAATGGTGTAGCTAAGTTTGCTTCATTTAATTAGCTATAGACTCAAAATTGTCTTTTCACCTAGGTACATGCGCTTAGCACCGTTTCTTCCTTGGGTCACCAAACTAGTCTCTCTCTTCTTGATTAACTTGCCACATCAGACTTTAAGGCTATGTGCCAAGCTTAAGCACCTGTAGGAGCAAGTAAGTACAATAGTGCGCTTTACATGGCATTTTTGCATATGTGGAGGAAAGAGAGGCAAGGAAAAAGTGGAGAAGTGGGCTCTCATGCAAGAGCCAGCCTCTACTACTACATGGTGGAGCATTGGGAGAGGCACCTGTATGGAGGTGGTCAGGAATCAGGAGACTCACGCCGGTCGTAGCGCCGCAGTTAAATGATAATGGAAAGTCAAATCACGGGGCCCCACCTGTCCAGCAGTAACTCACTATCAAATCACACAGCCCTACGTTTGCAGCAGCCTACTCCCTTGTCTTCTCGCGTCTCTGTCGAACCAACTAGGCGGAACAGTCCCGCCGCCTACCGGGCAGGAAAAGCCCCGCCCTCGACAGTATACTAATTTTGTATCCATGGATTGTGCCCGCGCCATGGAGCAAAGCGTCTAGAAAACGGCGGTACACATGTACGAAGTATACAACACGCATGTCACGTTCGCGTCGCACCCCAGACGGTTGGTCGGTCTGGCACGCTGCTCTCCGAATGGAACGTGCGTCATATTGCGTTCGCACACACATGTGGGATGACAATTGAGAACCGACCATAGGCACACTCCCTGGCCCCGCAAGTCAGGTGACTTAATAGAAGAGGGAGACGAGCGATAGTACTAGAGAAGTGTTGTACTACGTTGGTGCCTGGACGATCCCTACAAGACACGAAAGATCAGTTCGTCCATGCATGTGACCAGACTCCAGCAGACACGCCTGGATTGGCTATCGTCTACATATCGTGCAGGCTATGTTGTACATGGCTCTAGTTGTGGTGAGAAATCTAAAAAAGGTTTCTTGTCATCTCGCAAAATTATGTGTCATGTGCTTCAGATCACTGCGAGAGTTAAACAGCGACAACTGAGTTTGGTTAGTCATTGGGGGCACATGCATGAACAGTGACTACTCGGCTGCCATCTATGTCAAGCCGGCTATGTTAATTAGGACATCTATCGACGGACCCCTTTTCTACGAGTTTATCTTTAATTTGAGCTTTGTTCCTTGTCTAGTTTGTCCGTCGGGATTCATGTTGTCTCCTTTGGGCAGTGAGGTTATGATTTCTTGTCATGTGGCATTTTTTCGTGTTATATGTTATAATCCGGTGCTTCAAATCAAAATGACGACAAATGCGCCTCCGGGCCACGTGCATGAAGACTTCTCGACAGTCATTGACGAGGTTAAGCCGGCTCCGGTAGACAAAAGAAAACTAAGTACTACTCCACTATATAGGAAGGAGCCTCCGTGCTTGCTTGCTAGTGTTGCTCTCTTCACACCATCTCGGCCTCTCCAGATCTAAACACGACAGTGGTGGCCACTCTCTCTCTCTCTCTGCTCACCGCTGGTCACAGATCCAGCCAGATCTTCTCCGCCGGGGAAGGTGAGAAGGTGCAACGTTCACGCGGTCATCCTCGGCGACGGCTCTTACCCACTGTTGGGCGCGTGCCGATCAGCCTGCCTTGCTGTTCTCTCCCAAGCACCACTGGCGAGGGAGGGCCTCCGACCCCTTCTTCCTTGCTACCATAGTGTGGGCAGATCCGGCCTCCCGCCGCCCACATAGTGACATCCCGGCGACCATCAGGTATAACTTCCTTCGAAACCGGCCTTGCTCTACTACCCGAGCTCCTGACGTCGCTGCATTTGTAACTTTTACTATTTCTCGGGCCCCCTCGTATATAGGACCGATCGGCTGTTTGAAAACCACCTAATTTTTTTACGTTTAAGAGGTAAAACTAGTTCATGCACTCGAATCTAGTACTACTTGGTTCAAACAAGGAAGAAAGGGGGTGGCGGTGGGGGAGGATCTGTTACCTGAATCTAGGACTTGGTCGAAAGAGGAAATAATGGGGGCGAAAAGTAGCAGAGACTGGCTATCCAACTGGTCTCTAGGTCTAATAGGGAAATAAAGGGAAACACAGTACAAACTCAATATAAACCCGATCTATTGGTTGAAAAAGGAAAGAAAGTGAGGACTGGGGGACAAGTCAACAGAGTAAGTCCAACACTAGATTTGCGAGCCTCACACAGTATAAGGTGGCTATACCGAACAAAAATGGGACCAACCCAGATATCCTGTTATGATGTTTGTTGCCCCGAGCCACTCTTATGTAATGCCACTGGTAAAATGTAGCAATCGCATTGTTAAAAGTAAGGACACGTTAAACCAATGTTGTTTTCAATGTAATGCCTCCAGTAATATGAATCAATGGCACTTCTTTACATGTCCTGCTAAAATTTCCCATTAAGATAAGTTGGTTCTTTTCCTTAGAAATGCAACTGTCCTGGTCCGCCTACTCTCCCGTGCCCAAAGTAATGTCGTATTTAACGGTTGTCATAGTTAATCCTAATGCCCACACTAATATCTAGCAATGCCACTTCTTTAGAAATTGCTACTGTCCTTGTAGGATTGCCAATCAGATAAGGAACATGCTTCTTTTCATTTGATGCATGTTTCATCACTTGTTAGTCACCCTCCTTTCCACCTTTTTTGTGCAAACAGAGATATACATTTCACGCTCGATCTTAGTTGAACTACACAAATGCTATCCAAATTATAGTTGAGCATTCTAGGAGCTTCACAACCAACCTTGATGTTGCTCAATTTTATTGCAACTAATGAAGAAGAAGCTCTGTGGGTTTCGTTTTCTGATGGAAATGGAACCGGGGCTGGAGCCCAATTTTATTGCTCACGGGACATTGCTTCATTTTAGGTGAACTGCACCAAAAGGTCCCATGAATTGAATTATCCATGTTGGTGACTGAAAGAGCCAGCTTCAGCATCCCAGTCTAAGCACCCCCGGCCTCCATCCTTGCGACGCACAGTACACCTCGTTTGCCACCTGCTCGACCCTAGTGTCACTGATAAAATGAAGTAATAATACAGTTAAAATAGAGCGAGTGTCATCTCTATCATTTCATTTCCAATGTAGATAAAGAAAGTGCTTCTCTTTGTTAAAGTATGTTTCATCAACTAGTCCCGTTGTTAATGTTTAAGCATTTCTGCAAACTGGGGTGCTTAATTTTAGTTGATATGTACAAAAATAGAGATTTGAATGTCTCAAGGCGCCTCCTTGTACTACTGCTATACACTGATGTTCATCACTGGCAGAAGGTTTATCTGGGAGACTTGGGACGATGTCCAGTATGAGGCGTACCGTATGAGGCGTCACAGGGCCCATCTCGCCTTGGCAGCATGGCATACTATGATACTATCGCAATATTTTCTTCTATTTATTTTGTGTGTTTCATCAACTAGTGCCACTATAGTGTAATCACGCTTTTTCATTATCTGTGCAAACAGGGTTATTCAGCTGCATTTTGGTGGAACTGCACAAATGTACGTATGGAACCGGCATATATGCAGAGTGCGAGGTGTGCCAAGTAAAAATTACCGAAACCAATCATGCTGCATGCACGCATTGGCATCCACCACAACCAGTGGGATGTGTGGCACTCTCTATGGACGGATCTTTCTCGGCAGCAAATCCTCTATCCAAATACTAGTAGCTTATATTGGCAGTTTTCTAGGGAGTACTCTTTTCTGAAAGAAGCACCAATCTATTTTTCTTTATTTGTACACTGTGTCACAACTTTGACCCAAAGGTCCAGAGCTATTTTAGGGTGATTGGCGTAGTACTCGGAGACTGATTGTAAGCATGATTTTCATTAGCTGTCACACTGATTGTACGCATGAGTAGGTGGAAGATTAGGTTAGTGTGAAGCTTACCTTAAACCCTACCTCCACCGTTAAAACAAGGCGAGCGTCGAGGGAACCGTGGAGAACATCGGGGAAGCGACGTCGTGCCATCCGGCCTCCTCTTGCGGTGGGAGAACGAATACTCATGTGGCTCCGGCTGGCTCTGCACCCTCACGAACGGCACACCATACTCGATCGATTCGTTATCCTCTGGGTGCTCGACCTTCGACCTGTACGCCCACCACCTCCACCTGACTGTCTCCTCGGGCGAATCTGTCAGCTCCATCGCCCATAGGAGATACTCGATGAACTCGGAGGACTGCTGCGTGACTGCCGCCGAGGAGTACATGTACATCGCTGCCCTGATCGCCGCTGTCTTGCTCTTTCGCATACATTGCCACATGGCCCGCACCGTCCTCGAAATCTCCCACTCATTGTCAAACCAACTAAGGATCTCCTTCAACCTGGCTAACTTTGCCTGGTCGCCGCCGGCGATCTGCTTCATTCGCTGCTGCATCCTCTCCATAGATGTCATTCTGAGTGGTCTGGTGCTAGCTTTGGAAGATGGGAGGAGAGACGGTGGTCTTGCAATAGAGAAGAGGGAGAGGAAGGGAGGTGGTTTTGGAATGGAGATGATGGAGAGGAGAGGAGGTGGTTTTGCAATGGAGAGAAGATCAGAAGAGGGAGAGGCGAGACGGTGGTTTTGGAATGGAGATGATGGAGAGGAGAGGAGGTGGTTTTGGAATGGAGATGATGGAGAGGAGAGGAGGTGGTTTTGCAATGGAGAAGATCAAAAGAGGGAGAGGCGAGACGGTGGTTTTGGAATGGAGATGATGGAGAGGAGAGGAGGTGGTTTTGCAATGGAGAAGAGGGAGAGGAGCATGCGGCAGCGATTTAGGATTGGGCAAGAGGGCCGGCGCGCTGTGACTGGATCAAAATCAAAATCAATTTACCCTTCACTTAAGAAAGCGACCCCACATTAACTAGTCTCCCTTTTATTCTGGGTCATAATTGACCATGATTTTCGCACATAAAATATATGTTATACGTTGCAAAAATAATATAATTTGAAAGTACATTCAGATACGAACCAAACGATACAATTTTTGGTGACATGCATTCACATTTTGCTTGTCACATACAGTACGTGGTCAAACTTTGACCCAAAATACGCAAAACAACAAAAAAAATACTTCCAAGACCAGCGCCGCTCTTCCGCTCTTCTCCTCTTGAACCACTGCCGCTCCTCTCCTGTTCCAATCTAAATCTAGTGCCGCTCCTCTCCTCTTCCATTTCAAAACCACCGCCCCTCCTCTCCTATTCTAATCCAAAACTAGTGTTGCTCCTCTCCCGTTCTAATCCAAAACCAGTGCCGCTCCTCTCCTCTTCCATTCAAAAACCACCGCCGGCGAGTGAAGGTGTTGTGGAGAAGTAGATCGATGGAGGAGTACAACCGATACATGAGGATTGCAGACGGTGACCCTGTGAAGCTAGCTAGGATGTTGGAGATACAGTCTTGGTTTGACAACAAGGACCAACTAGCGGCGACGACGACATCCATGGCCAAATATTTGCAACAGAGCGAAAAGGCGGCGATACTCCCGAAGGGAGTCGTGCCGGAGTACATAGAGCTGCTGCTCTGGGCCATGGAGCAAATAGATTCACCGAATCCGATCGTGAGGGAGCAGTGGTGGGAGTATCGATCCCAAATGGAGCATCCACCAGAGATTGAAGGATCGAGCATCTACAGGGTGCCGTTTGTGAGGGTGTCCTGCCAGAGCGAGCCGGTGGAGTCTTCGTCGACCGAACCCAACTGCAAGAGGAGAAAAGCAGTTGGCCCGACGACGCTTCCCCGCCATCGTCTCCCTCGCCGTTCACATTGTCTCACGGGGCGGCTGTCTGCCGCCGAGGAATAGGAGGGGACTGCCCCCCAACCCAATAGTCGGGCAGGTTGTGAATTGTCAGGAGGAGTTTAGGGTTGTCAGTATTTGCTGGTTGTGAATTGTGTTTTGTGTTGTGTATTTTGAGAGTACTTATACATATGAATGTCTTTTGAATTTCAGATTTGCAGTATTGAGCATATGAAGAATTTTATGAATTCTAGAGATCTATTTTTAGCACTTAAAAAAATGTAGTGCAACTTTCAGTTTCAGTTTCAGATAAGAAACTACAAGTTCAGTTTCAGATAAGAAACTGCAAGTGCAGACGAGAAGAAACTGCAAGTTTCAGTTTCAGATAAGAAACTGCAAGTTCAGTTTCAGATAAGAAACTGCAACTTTCAGAGGCAGAGCATTTATATTAACACGGCCTTTTCAAACAGGGTTAACATCATGTTGGAAGTTTTATTCGTGGTCGAAAATGGAACTACCAGCCAGTTAACATCATGCTGATCAACATTCATGCATAGCACATCTTGATATGATGCACATTCAAAATGCCCACACAATGTTGAGTGTGTGAAACATAGAGAAAACGAGGGAGGGAGTTTTGGCAAGTGTTGGACGTGGTTTTGGCTGCCCCGTCTAGGCTTTCATTTTTAACATGCGCAGCCCACGACCTCGGATGGGAGGGCCTGTTTGTATTTTCTTAGGGCCGTCATGTATCGATCAGCCTATGGACCTCCCCATCCCAGGTTTTTTTTGGCAGCCAATTTATGTATTTTTTTGAAGAAAACGCAGAGGTCTGTTCTATTTTTCTATATAAGAATAGGAACGCCAGGTACAACTTATGTTTCCCTTTTAACTATATTATATATATTTAAATTATTTTATATGTTATTATATATTATTTTTATTGTCATCATATATTTAACAGATACTTACATATGTAAGAAAACAATATCCCACATCTTATTAACTTATAAAAATAATTTCTTAACAAAGAAAATCCTGGATTGTTTTGGCACGAAAATCCTAGTGATTGTGTACAAAAGCTTGGTAAGATTTAAGGACGAATGTAATAATATCACTTATTATTTAAATATATTTATAACAAAATGCTCAACCCTTTTTTATTTTCTGATAACATTGTTGGCCCAACCCAACATTATAATTAGAATCAGCCCAGCAAAATCGTGTATCTAGATAAAGTGCAAATGGCCTGTAATTTTTTAGGAAATAAAATAAATGGGCCGCATGAAAGCTACATTAATTGTTCACCCAGCCCAGCTAATGGCTGTAATTCAAAAAAAAGATCAAATTGACTGTAAATTCTACCGCGCAAAAAAAACTGTAAATTCTGAAAAAATGGGTTGAATACGTGCCACATTTTTGGAGGCTGAAATGTGGGCCAATAGGTCGAAGCCAACGCAAGTCGTTGTAAATTTAGTCAACAAATGATTCTGACATGTTAGCCGTTAGATTTACATGCAACGGCCGGCATCCATCTTCAATCTCTCGTCTTCTTCCTCCAGCGCCGTCGGGACCACCTCCCGCCTCCTGCTGCTAGCAGCTCTGCTTAGCACGCTTTGCTATGAAGCGCTACTCCACCATTGGCCAGGCCATCCCTCCAACCCTCCACACCTCCCGTTCTTCTCGACCGACTTCCGAACCACACCGCACTAGAACCAGTTAACCCTCGTACACCTCTCCGTCTGTGACTCTACTCCCACGTCTTCCCATCTCTGGCTCGTTGCTGTCCGGGGCCTCACCGTCATCCACCACTTTGGATGCGCTCGGCGCAGCGTGGTCAACGTGGTCAAAGAACAACACCATTTGAAGTAGACTGTGCATGGAGAGGCTGACAGCTGGGTCCACGGCCGCACACAAGGAAATGCCTCCTTATTACGCGCAAAATAATGATTCCTCCACCTGACATCTGGGGCCCACCGGAAGGGCCTCTGTATTTCGCGAAAAAAACGTGCCCCCCACTGACTTGTCGGACCCACCAGCTATCTTCACACGCAAGGAAGTGCCTCCTTATTACGCACAAAAAAATGAATACTCCCCCTGCCAGCTGGAACCCAGCATACTGGGAGGCTGACTTGTGGGCCTACCAAGTTGACGGGGACGGAGGGCTTTGTCAACTTAGTCAATATGAACGGTTCTAGGTCCTGTTACCGTACGATGTTCATCTAACGGTTGTAGTGCTTCTTCAACCTCTGGTCTTCTTGCTACAGCCGCCCAAACCAGCGCCGGTCGTGCCGCGTGCTCCTGCCTCCCGTGGCCGGTTGTGATGCCGTGAAGGCCTCACCGCCCCCTACTACTCCCACCGCTGGCCAGGCCATCCCTCTACTCACCCACACCCCCTGTTAATCTACGGCGACAACAGCCTCACACCGCAACTGAACCAGTGAACCCTCGTACTCCTCTTCCCGTGGGCATCCATTGCTGCGTCTTCCCCGGCTCCGAGTCGTCCCCTTCCTAGGCCTCGCGGTCGTCCACCGCGGTGGTGCTCTCGGCGCGGCATGGTCAACGTGGTCAAGGAACGCCTTCCATCGGACGTGGACTGTACGTGGAGAGGCTGACAGCTGGGTCCATGGCCGCAGCATGGAAGTGTCTCCTTATTACGCGGAAAATAACGATTCCTTCACCTGACAGCGGGGACCCACCGGACGGGCCACCGTATTTCATGAAAAAAAGTTCCCCCTGACTGCTGGGACCCACCAGCTACATCTTCGCACGCAAGGAAGTGCGTCCGGGCAAAAAAAACGATTCGCCCCCCTGACTACTGGGACCCACCAGCTACATCTTCACATGCAAGGAAGTGCGTCCGGGTAAAAAAAACGATTCGCCCCCTGACTGCTGGGACCCACCAGCTACATCTTCGCACGCAAAGGAAGTGCGTCCGGGTAAAAAAAATGATTCGCCCCTCTGACTGCTGAGACCCACCAGCTACATTTTTGCACGCAAGGAACTGCCTGACAGTCGGGACCCACCTGGTCAAAGCGTATGTAGCGTTGTCATTCTGGTCGTGAACGTGTACGTACATATATACTGGTCGATGTAGAGGCGCACACGTGTCGTATTAGGGGCGCGTACGTGTCGTAGTAGAGGCGCGCGCATAGCATGTACACGTACGTACAACGGCCAGGGTGCAAGAAAGAAAATACGGCCACGTATGTGTACATACGGGCGGGGTCTCGAACGCCTAGTCGCGCATACGTACGGCGAGGGCTCATGTTCATGGGGAGGCAACGGAATGCGTCGTGTTCATGGGGAGGCAACGGAATGCGTCGTGTTCATGGGGAGGCAACGGTATGCATCGTGTTCATGGGGAGGCAACAGAATGCGTCGTGTTCATCAGGAGGCAACGGAACGCGTGGGAGCCAACCGGCTTGGATGGAACAGGCGATGGAAACGAGGCCTGGCGTACCGCATAACGGAGGAAACAGACCTCCTACGGTCGAAACAGGGGTCCTATTGATCGGGAGGGGTGTGGCGTACCGCAAAACAAAGGAAACGGACCTCCTACGGTCGAAACGGGGGTCCTGTTGATCGGGAGGGGTGTGGCATACCGCAAAACGGAGGAAACAGACCTCCTACGGTCGAAACGGCGGTCCTTTTGATCGGGAGGGGTGAGGGAGTCCTGGATTAGGGGGTGTCCGATGGCCGGACTATGACCTTTGGCCGGACTCCCGGACTATGAAGATACAAGATTGAAGACTCCGTCCCATGTCCGGATGGGACTTTCCTTGGCGTGGAAGGCAAGCTTGGCGATACGATATGAAGATCTCCTCCCATTGTAACCGACTCTGTGTAACCCTAGCCCTCTCCGGTGTCTATATAAACCGGAGAGTTTTAGTCCGTAGGACGAACAACAATCATACCATAGGCTAGCTTCTAGGGTTTAGCCTCTCTGATCTCGTGGTAGATCAACTCTTGTAATACCCATACCATCAATATTAATCAAGCAGGAGTAGGGTTTTACCTCCACCGAGAGGGCCCGAACCTGGGTAAAAACATCGTGTCCCTTGTCTCCTGTTACCATCCGCCTAGACGCACAGTTCGGGACCCCCTACCTGAGATCCTCCAGTTTTGACACCGATATTGGTGCTTTCATTGAGAGTTCCTCTGTGTCGTCGCCTTTAGGCCCGATGGCTTCTTCGATCATCAACCACAACGCGGTCCAGGGTGAGACTTTTCTCCCAGGACAGATCTTCGTATTCGGCGGCTTCGCACTGCGGGCCAACTCGTTTGGCCATCTGGAGCAGATCGAAAGCTATGCCCCTGGCCATCAGGTCAGGTTTGGAAGCTTAAACTACACGGCCGACATTCGCGGGGACTTGATCTTCGACGGATTCGAGCCACGGCCGAGCGCGCCGCACTGTCTCGATGGGCATGATCTAGCTCTGCCGCCGGACAGCGCCCAGAGTGCCGCTCAGGAGTCCGCTCCGACCATTATTTCAGAGCCGACTGCGCTAACCAGGGACGGACGGTTGGACGCCGCCCCAGGAGCCACAATCTCTACGGTGATAGAGCCGAATACCAGCCTAGTCCTTTGCAAGGCCCGTGACTCCAAGGTGCCGGACTCCGTTCTGGACTCCGAATCTTCTGCACCCCTCCCGATCAAACCCGATTGGGCTCCGATCATGGAGTTCACCGCCGTGGACGTCTTTCAGCACTCGCCCTTTGGCGATATCCTGAACTCCCTAAAGCCTCTCTCTTTGTCAGAAGAGCCCTGGCCGGACTATGGTCAGCAGGGTTGGGATACGGACGACGAAGAAATTCGAAACCCACCCACCACCCACTTTGTAGCCACTGTCGACGATACAACCGACATGCTCAACTTCGACTCCGAAGACATCGATGGTATGGAAGCCGATGAAGGAGACGACCAAGAACCAGCACCTATAGGGCACTGGAAAGCCACCTCACTACACGATGTATACATGGTGGACACACCCATAAGGGATAACGACGAGGATCAAAAGGGCACAAACAGGGATCGTTCCCTCGAAAAACAGTCAAAGCGGCGACGTAAGCGCCACGCAAAGCCCCACCTCGACAAAGACCCAGCCATAGAGCAGGGCGAATCAACGGAAGACGAACACGCCATCGAGAAACCATCCAAACAGGGCGGACAATCCGAACAACCCATCCCCGAAAAAGATAATAGTCCGGATGATCTCACGCCGGACAAATTGCTGGAGCATCAGAACCTCCACCAAAGGCTCATCGCCATCACACGTAGCCTGAAAAAGCAGAAGCGGAAGCTCAAAACAGTGGAAGATGCACTCAGAATCAGATGGGCCAAAGTACTCAATACCGCACACAAGTACGGCAATAGTCGTCCCACAAAGTGCTATCCTAAGCGGAAACTACTACCGGAATTTGATGAAGAGGCCATAAAGCCCCCACAATCAAAAAACAAGGAAGCCACCAGGTCGGATAGACGACCCAACGACAGATCTAAAGCGACAAAGGGCGCCGCACTCAATACGGCGCGCGATCCGCCTAAGGATTCGCATCAAACAACCGGCCCAACCAGATCCATCTATGGGCCAAGAAAGCAAGCTCAAGCGAGCAATGCAATGCAGAAAATATCCGAACATCGCGGCTAACCCACATACAGGGGCACCGCACATCCCCTGTGTTTTACCAATGAGGTGCTGGATCATGAATTTCCAGTGGGATTCAAGCCCGTGAACATAGAAGCATACGACGGAACAACAGACCCCGGAGTCTGGATCAAGGACTATATCCTCCACATACACATGGCCAGAGGAGACGACCTCCACACCGTCAAATACTTACCCCTTAAGCTCAAAGGGCCAGCCCGGCAGTGGCTTAAAAGCCTTCCCGAAAACACCATGGGAAGTTGGGAAGCGCTCGAGGAGGCTTTCCGGGCAAATTTTTAGTGGACCTATGTTCGACCTCCGGACGCAGATGATCTGAGTCATATAACTCTGCAACCCGGAGAGTCAGCCCGGAAACTCTGGAACAGATTCCTCACTAAAAAGAATCAAACAGTCGGCTGTCGGGACGCTGAGGCCCTAGCAGCTTTCAAGCATAGCGTCCGAGACGGATGGCTCGCCAGACACCTCGGCCAAGAAAATCCAAGGACGATGGCCGCATTAACAAGCCTCATGACCCGCTTTTGCGTAGGAGAGGATAGCTGGTTGGCAAGAAGCAGCACCAGCGACCCGAGTACATCCGAACCTAGAGATGGAAACGGGAAACCGCGCTGTAACAAAGAACAGCGCCGAATCAAGGATAACAGCCCAACGAGCACGGCAGTCAATGCCGGATTCAAAAGCTCTCGGCAAAATCAGAAAAAGCCGCCGCCCAAAGATGATAGGGACGAGCTGTCCAACCTCAACAAAATCCTGGACAAAATATGTCAAATCCACAGCACCCCCGGGAGACCTGCAAACCATACCCATAGAGATTGTTGGGTTTTCAAGCAGTCCGGCAAAATTAATGCCGAACACAAGGGGCTCGACACACCAAGCGAGGATGACGATGCACCCCACAAATAGAACACCGGAGAACAAAAGAAGTTCCCACAAGAAGTCAAAACAGTAAATTCACTTCATATGACAAAAGGGCAAAACAGAACGGCGCTAATGAAGACACGTGCCACACGGCCAGCCCCAGAGGAGCACCGCCACTGGATGTTACAACCAATCACCTTTGATCATCGGGATTACTCCAAGGGAGCCCGGAACGCGGGCTGGACTGCCTTAGTCTTGAATCCGGTTATTGACGGACTATAATTTACACGAGTCCTCATGGACGGCGGCAGTGACTTAAACCTGTTATATCAGGACACAATCCACAAACTAGGGGTAAACCCAGCGCTAATCCGCCGTGGCAAAACTTCCTTTCGAGGAGCCACGCTGGGTCCAGATACCCAGAGTATGGGTTCCCTTTTGTTAGAAGTCACGTTCGGCTCACCCGACAACTTCCGAAGCAAAAAGCTAACCTTCCACATCGCCCCATTCGTAAGTCGCTATCAAGCGCTACTGGGACGTGAAGCTTTCGCTCGCTTTAACGCAATACCGCATTATGCATCCCTTACACTTAAAATGCCCGGCCCACGAGGCATCATCTCATCACAGGGGAATGACAATTGACCCCCAAAGTACGGGTAAGGGTGCGGCCGCCTGGACAGCCGCACACTAATCTAGCCCTACTATTTCGGACACGGCTAGACGAGTCCGGCGTCAACACACTTGGACTTAATAGCCGCATAACCCTGTACAAGGGGCTCCGCGTGTTTACGCCAGGAGACAATGCGGCTTCCTTCTTGCTCCAACTATGTTTTGTTTATTCTAATATAGATTTCTCGCACGACTATTTACTAAAGTTCCTCTTTTTCGCAGACGAACACCGTGCTACGCCCATCCAGGATACGACACAATGGAGACACAGGCGTAGACGTGCAGTAGGGACCCGTTCCAAGGATTCTTTTCAGATTAAGACCCTGCATAAACCTTTTTTACTGTCTCTTGTTGAAAACATCCCCCGGTTTTCGCCATAACCGAGGAGGAGGCTGGCATTTTGGCATATGGCCACGCCAGAATTTTGCACGTACCTGGTCACCAGGGGCTTTTTTTATCAAGGGCTCTGTATCGGCCCGTCTTCATAAAGACCGAATACCTTAGGGAGTGTTCGGCGTCGCGAGTTAGGCCTTATATGCATCATCTCCGAATCATGTCTTTGGTCAAATGTTGGGTTTGCCCGGCTCCTGTGTTTTGCTGCCTTACGTTCCATTATATCAGCTAACGCGGCACCAGGAGCACTACTGCGATTGTGCCCCGGTTCAGCCAGGCGAGCACCTCAGTAGAGAAAGCCGAAAACTGACTATCATGATATAGCGAGAGACTGGTCAACCACTCGATGACTCTCGAAATCTCTAGGATTCCTCCACATTAACGAAGGACCGCTTCCCGGTCAGGCACACACGCGCCCCGGATTCGGGAGAGCGCGGTGCCTCCAGGGGCTATTGAGTAGCCCCAATGTCAAACTCCTATGGCTAAGTGAAAGTGATAAAGCATTATAGTCCGTTTGCCTCGTTCGCCGCGCTACCACCTCCTTTGTAGGACCAAGACATTGGATTAAGTGTGAAAAGGCGCATTTTTTGCGAACACCCCCGCATTATATGCGTGGGGGCTGAAGCCAACGACTGCCATCTTTCAGGTTATATACACATATACACTAACGGCCACACAGGAGGCGTTATAATTCTTGCAAGCACAAGTATAAAAAGCTTTTATATTCTATCAAAATATTTATTTTACAATAGCACCTGCTATTCGAACAAAACATCCTTCGAGCACTGCGCTTCTATTAAACGAGCGCCTGGAAGAACCTCCTCAAGGTAGTGCTTGGCAGACACCCGGCCTTCGCCCGGATCCTTGGATGCAACAACTCTGGCCTGCATATCCGCCCAATATGTCTTGACACGGGCAAGAGCCATTTATGCACCCTCTATACACGCCGACCTCTTCATCGCATCGACATGCAGCACAGAACCAAGGAACTACTGCACCAATGCAAAATAACTTTTTGGCTCTGGCTCCCCCGACCACAAACGACTCGCAACATACTTCATGGCGAGTCCGGATAACCTGTTCAGCTCCGCAAAGGCGGCCAAACGGTCGGGTACCGAAAGTGGGCGCTCGGGCTTGTGGAATTGCGACCAAAACAGTTCTTCCAACTTATGGTCACCTCGACCTCGGAAGTGTTCGGTTGCGTCCACCGCACTCGCTGCCACATCCAGATAAGTGTTTTCCGCACTCCACTGCCGGTCTAATGGAGCATACCTAGGATCCCCCAACTTCATCCGCAGCATATATAGGGCTTTCCAGCCGTGATATCTCCGGCCTGACACAGCTCCTCCTTCATAGCTCTCATCGCAGAGCGAGCATCCTTGGCCTCGGTAGTGATCTTCTCAAGGTCCTTCTGAGCCGCCCTTTCTTCTTGTTCGGGAAATTTACAGCGGTCGGCAGCATCCTTCAATTTTACAGCCATCTCGGCTATTGCCTTCTTACTCTGGCAGTGAGAAGCCTGTTCGGCTTTCAGCTCTTCAGCCGCCTTAACGGCAGCCGCATCACTTTTTCTTGCTTGCTCCTTGGCTCGGGCAAGTTCCGCCCGAAGGTCCTCCACGGAAGCAGCACTATCTGCAATAAGCATATATATTGTAAGAAACGAGTACCGAACTCCTCTTATCAGATATCTGTGGAGCATACCTTGTGCCTCGTCTAGTCGCTTATTTACAAGTGCGATGTCGGCATCTGCCACGTCCAGTTGCCGCTTTAACTCGGCAGATTCATCAGTCCGGCTAGCCACCGAACTCCTCGCCACCTTCATAAAAAGGTAACATTTTATACCCGGGGTTTTGATCCTCTGTGCGCCATCACTCTTGACGACACACAGAGTCTCAGGGGCTACTATTTATACAGGGCGAAGTCTATGCGGCTCTACCAATAGGTACACCTTTTCACGTACCTCAAAGCCTGTCAGTAAACTCCTGGCGGCCTCGTACAATCTGCTTTCCGCGGATGCAATCCTTCCTATCACCATGTTCATCAACATACGGTGTTCTTCTGAGATGGATGCACGCCCGAGCAGATCCCTCAGCCTCTCCGACCGCGCACCAGAGGGCACCGGACTAGCCCGACTACCTTTTTCAGGATCCAGACTTGGAGAAACCTGCTAGGACGACACCTCGGGGTCGCCTGCCTCGTAAGTCGGTGCAGCTAGGGGAGGCGTCTCGCTCTCTATCATCTCCGGACGGAGATCCCCTGAAGACGAGCTCTGCTGAGAAGGGTTGAGATCCGAACTGCAAGGTAATATTTCGGTTATCTTCCTCAGAAATAAAACAGGGATGCCACTAATTTTTGAGCCCCTCTCTTTACTTACGGCTCGGAGGAAAGCTAATCCCTTTGAAGGCGCAATGTGGCCGGGGCAGTCTCCGGCGCCGGATCCTCTGACAAAGATTTCTTCCCCCATTTCGAGGTCATCTCCTCTGGGTCATCAGAGGCACTACTTTTCTTTCCCAGGTTGGGGGAATTATCGATTCCTCCCTTCTTAACGGTCTCCTTCGTGGAGGCGGCAGCTCCTTGGTTCCCCTCTTCGACCTCTGCCGAAAGCATAATCTGCAGCATCCTAGTTAACACGGGATCCGGTGCAGTCTCGGGCAGGGGGGCTGGACACCTGATAAGCTTTGCCTTCACTATCCACTCATGTTTAAAGGATAGCTCTGTTAAAAGGCCACTTTATGATAAAAATACGGATGGCGCATCCAAATATGGAGCTACTTACTTTGACATCCTGACGATTGCAGCTCAGACCTGCGTCCTCGGATAAGTCCGGACACCTTGCTTGTGGACTGAAGAACAATTTGTACATCTCCATGGGCGTTGCGCCCATAAAATGTTGGAGGACTCGCAGTCCCTCCAGATTAAATTCCCACAGGCGGAGAGGGCGACGTTTGCAGGGCAGCGTGCGGCGAATCAGCATAACTTGCACCACTACGATCAGGTTAATATCTCTTCCTAGGAGATCTCGAATGCGGTCCTGCAGTAGGGGCACGTCTTTGGACGGCCCCCAGATAAGCCCTTCGTTGACCCATGACGCTCGCCGTGGTGGGGGACCCAAGCGAAAAGCAGGAGGCGCCACCCATGTGGTGCCCCTGGGGGCTGTGATATAAAACCAGTCCCGTTGCCATAAGCCGAACTCTTCTTGGAAAGTGCCCTCGGGCCATGGAGCGCCGACTATCTTGCTTATAATAGCTCCTCCGCACTCTGCGTGCTGCCCCTCGATCATCTTCTGCTCCACCTTGAAGGTTTTAAGCCACAATCCGAACTGAGGGGTGATATGGAGGAAGGCTTCGCACACTACGATAAACGACGAAATTTGGAGGATGGACTCCGGAGCTAGGTAGTGAAATTCCAGCCCGTAATAGAACATCAGCCCCCTCATGAAGGGATCAATCAGGAAACCTAGCCCCCGAAGGAAGTGAGATGTGAATACCACGCTCTCACCGGGCTGACGAGAAGGAATGGCTTTCCCTTGAGTAGGCAGCCTGTGCGAGATTTCGCCGGTTAGGTATCTGGCATCTCTCAGCTTTCGCACGTCTTCTTCCGTAACGGAGGAAGGCACCCACCGGCCTTGAAGGTTGGAGCCGGACATCGTCGGAGGTCCGAAGCACCTGAAACTAGAAACCTTGAGTGTTGGAACTCGAGGCGAGGGGCGGATTCGATTGGATTGAGAGAAGAGGGAATCGAGCCTTGGTCTCTTTATAAAGGAGTTGAATACCAAGAGCCCTCCCCGTAACCGTGTAGGACTCGCTTTCAATTAGAGAGTCATACCAAAAGGCGCAGTTGGGTTACCCACGCCCGTATTGATGAGAATCCCAGGATAAAAGGACACGATCTCTGCTTCGACAAGACGTGCCAAGGAAACCGCCTCGCTAAGCGCGCTGAGGTGGAACGGTAAAATGAATAAAGGCTTGGCCGTGGCATGATGTCACGCCGCGGAACACATCAGCAGATTAGATTTGTGTAAATATTATTCTCTCTACGGTGGCATATGTAACTTATTTTTGCAGAGCCAGACACTATCCTGGTGTTCAATATCTTCTATGAAGTATTCGGAGGAGGAACCCGCCTTACAATGCCGAAGACAATTTGCGCGCCGGACTCGTCGTCATTGAAGCCTGGTTCAGGGGCTACTAAGGGAGTCCTGGATTAGGGGGTGTCCGGATGGCCGGACTATGACCTTTGGCCGGACTCCCAGACTATGAAGATACAAGATTGAAGACTCCGTCCCGTGTCCGGATGGGACTTTCCTTGGCGTGGAAGGCAAGCTTGGCGATACGATATGAAGATCTCCTCCCATTGTAACCGACTCTGTGTAACCCTAGCCCTCTCTAGTGTCTATATAAACCGGAGAGTTTTAGTCCGTAGGACGAACAACAATCATACCATAGGCTAGCTTCTAGGGTTTAGCCTCTCTGATCTCGTGGTAGATCAACTCTTGTAATACCCATACCATCAGTATTAATCAAGCCGGAGTAGGGTTTTACCTCCACCGAGAGGGCCCAAACCTGGGTAAAAACATCGTGTCCCTTGTCTCTTGTTACCATCCGCCTAGACGCACAATTCGGGACCCCCTACCCGAGATCCGCCGGTTTTAACACCGACAAGGGGTGTGGCGTACCGCAAAGCGGACGAAACGGACTTGTGTTGGAGCGCTACGGTCGAAACGGGGGTCCTGTTGATCAGGAGGGGTGTGGCGTACCCCAAAACGGACGAAACAGACTTGTGTTGGAGCGCTACGGTCGAAACGGGGGTCATGTTCATCGGGAGGGGTGTGGCGTACCACAAAACGGGACTCCACGGGATACTGTTCATCTCCACCGTCGACCTCCTCCAGCCTCCACGGGCTACTGTCGACCTCCTCCAGCCTCCACGGGCTACTGTTCATCCAACCTCCACCGCGCTCTACTCCACCGGCTACTGTTCAACCACCCCTCCACGGGCACCCCTCCATCATCTACTGTTCATCCAGCCCTCCACACCACGGGGTCCTGTTCAACCACCCCTCCACGGCCACCCCTCCATCGTGTACTGTTCATCCAGCCCTCCACACCACAGGGTCCTGTTCATCTAGAGGCAACGCCACCG
>NC_041383.1:152013393-152054557 GCF_002162155.2 Triticum dicoccoides | reverse complement strand
CTCACTGTTCAGCCTAGAGGCAGCATCGATCGGCTTCAGTTAGCAGCAGTAGCGAAGGAATCGCTCCATCGGGTTCAGTTAACAGCCATCGATCGATCGCTCGGGTTCAGTAACGCGTAGCCTGCAGTGCAATCGCTCGGGTTCAGTTACAGCCCAATGCCTCGCTCGGGTTCAGTTAGAGCTAACGCCTCGCACACACGCACGTACCTGTACGAGAGAAACTTGCATCGCTCTCCCACCGTAACCGGCAACTCCCTAAAAGTTTCCTCCCCCTCGCTTCTACCACGGTTTTTTCTGTCATGGACGGCCCAAAGAATGTCATGCAGCTGCATCTCCGGCCCGCCCAGGACGAAAAGCCTATTTTCTGTCATGATTTTTTGTCATAGAAGTAGGAGCCCACCACATCTATGATGATACCGGGTTTTGTCACAATTATCGTCATAGAAGTGTCATATGTATGACAGAAAAAAATTTCGTTCGGCCCAAAATGTCACGGATGTGTCTTTTTTTGTAGTGTTTGTTGTTGCAAGTTTTACGTGGCTGCTACGGGCTGAGCAAGAACCGTTCTTACCTACGCATCAAAACCACAACGATAGTTTGTCAAGTTGGTGCTGTTTTAACCTTCATAAGGACCGGGCGTAGCCACACTCGGTTCAACTAAAGTTGGAGAAACTGACACCCGCCAGTCACCTATGTGCAAAGCACGTCGGTAGAACCAGTCTCGCATAAGCGTACGTGTAATGTCGGTCCGGGCCGCTTCATCCAACAATACCGCCAAACCAAAGTATGACATGCTAGCAAGCAGTATGACTTGTACCGCCCACAACTCACTTGTGTTCTACTCGTGCATATGACATCTACGCATAAAACCAGGCTCGGATGCCACTGTTGGGGAACGTAGTAATTTCAAAAAAATTCCTATGCACACGCAAGATCATGGTGATGCATAGCAACGAGAGGGGAGAGTGTTATACACGTACCCTCGTAGACCGAAAGCAGAAGCGTTAGAACAACGCAGTTGATGTAGTCGTACGTCTTCACGGCCCGACCGATCAAGCACCGAAACTATGACACCTCCAAGTTCTAGCACACGTTCAACTCGATGACGTCCCTCGAACTCCGATCCAGCCGAGTGTCGAGGGAGAGTTCTGTCAGCACGACGGCGTTGTGATGATGATGATGTTCTACCGACGCAGGGCTTTGCCTAAGCACCACTATAGTATTATCGAGGTGGACTATGGTGGAGGGGGGCACTGCACATGGCTAAGAGATCCAAGGGATCAATTGTTGTGTCTCTAGGGGGTGCCTCCCTCCCCGTATATAAAGGAGTGGAGGAGGGGGAGGGGGCCGGCCACCCTTGGTGCGCCCCATGAGGAGTCCTACTCCCACCGGGAGTAGGACCCCCCCCCCCTTCCTTGTTGGAGTAGGAGAAAGGGAAGGGAGAAGGAGAAGGAAGGAAGGGGGCGCCCCCCTCCCTAGTCCAATTCGGACTAGTCCATGCGGAGGGGTGCGGCCACCCTTTGGGGCCTTTCTCTCCTTTCCCGTATGGCCCATTAAGGCCCAATACGAATTCCCGTAACTCTCCGGTACTCCGAAAAATACCCGAATCACTCGTAACCTTTCCGAAGTCCGAATATAGTCGTCCGATATATCGATCTTTACGTCTCGACCATTTCAAGACTCCTCGGCTAGTCCCCGATCTCATCCGGGACTCCGAACTCCTTCGGTACATCAAAACTCATAAACTCATAATATAACTGTCACTGAAACCTTAAGCGTGCGCACCCTACGGGTTCGAGAACAATGTAGACATGACCGAAACACGTTTCCGGTCAATAACAAATAGAGGAACCTGGATGCTCATATTGGCTCCCACATATTCGAAGATCTTTATCGGCCAAACCGCATAACAATGTACGTTGTTCCCTTTGTCATCGGTATGTTACTTGCCCGAGATTCGATCATCGGTATCTCAATACCTAGTTCAATCTCGTTACCGGCAAGTCTCTTTACTCGTTCCGTAATACATCATCCCGCAACTAATTCATTAGTTGCAATGCTTGCAAGGCTTAAGTGATGTGTATTACCGAGAGGGCCCAAAGATACCTCTCCGATAATCGGAGTGACAAATCCTAATCTCAAAATACGCCAACCCAACATGTACCTTCGGAGACACCTGTAGAGCACCTTTATAATCACCCAGTTACGTTGTGACGTTTGGTAGCACACAGAGTGTTCCTTCGGTAAACGGGAGTTGCATAATCTCATAGTCATAGGAACATGTATAAGTCATGAAGAAAGCAACAGCAACATACTAAACGATCGTGTGCTAAGCTAACAGAATGGGTCATGTCAATCACATCATTCTCCTAATGATGTGATCCCGTTAATCAAATGACAACTCATGTCTATGGCTCGGAAACATAACCATCTTTGATCAACGAGCTAGTCAAGTAGAGGCATACTAGTGACAATCTGTTTGTCTATGTATTCACACATGTATTATGTTTCCGGTTAATACAATTTTAGCATGAATAATAAACGTTTATCATGATATAAGGAAATAAATAATAACTTTATTATTGCCTCTAGGGCATATTTCCTTCACTGGATCCCTCTCTATCCCGAGCACCTCCCAGATAAGACTGCTCTCCCTCTCGTGCTCTCAATGCACCTCCATGGCCGAGATGCCGTCGCCGGCCTCTGCCAAACTTCGAGCTATTTTGAGCTCCCTCTCTTCCCATGACCACTCTAGTGCCCTCTCCTAGCCACCACGAAGCCCCTCATAACCGCCATTCTTCCCCGGGACGCCCTGCGCTCGAAGCACGCAATGGTCGATGCCATCGTACGCTGCGGGCGAAGACCCGCTCCCCTCTGATGAAGCTGGCACCCGTAGTGTGGCCTCACGGATGCGGCTCGTCTCCCCGAGCATGTCGGTGGCCGTCGACGTCTCCCCTGCCTTGCCTCCTCTGCTTCGGGCATGAAGTTGAGGACGACGCCGCTTAACCCAGCTGGCCCCGCTTGTTAACGACTTGGCGCAGGGCCTGAGCCACCGACCGGGTGGGCCCGTTCCATTTTCGTGGACACGGGTCCAGCTGGGAGCCGCCTCCCATGCGGGAAGGCGTAGTCCCCGAGTATGCCTTCGACGTCGCTCGAGCTTCGCGCGCAGCTGAGCTGCTGAGCCAGCCAGGCGGCTATCCTACGCCCAGTGCGTAATATTAGGTATACCCTTATTTTTTCCAGAGAATTGTAAAATCTCCCAAATATTCATATTAGCTCCAAATTTGATGATTCAAATTTCTAGTAGTTCCTAAATTCATGATCTATCATAGGGTGCTATTTGAACATTTTTTCAGAAACATTTCCTTCGCAAATATTTATGAAATCCCATTTTTCCATTTCTGTGATAAACTTTAGAAAATCACAGAGAGCACATTGTTGATCCAAATGCCATCATTCAAATTCCTAGATAATTATAAGTTCAAAATTTCGTTTTTGAACATTTTTCCCAATACTTTCTATGCCACATGAAATGTTGGTCCATTTCTCCATATATTGCCAACTTTGCAAATTCATAGAAAAATCATTTGAACTCCAAATCCAGTGAAACCAACTCCTAGATGCTTATAAAATCATTTCTTGTTAGATGGGTGCCTTTGTTCATTTTTCAAAATAATTTTTCTGTACACTTCTTGCAAGTCCACTACTCTCTTGATTCCATCATATTGAAATATTCAAAGGAATCCATTGATCCACTTCCAATGAAACCACTTTGGTCACTCCTCATATGACCAGAGGTATCCTAGAAAAGTCCAGCTCACATTTTTAGGGCAATTTTATTTTTGCCTTGTTGTGTTGCTTATTGTGATTGTTTCCGACGTTAGTTAACAAAGTAGACAGAATACTCGAAGATGGACCAGAAGGATTGAAGACCTCCCGGAGCCAGGCAAGCAGCCCTTTGACCATGATGAACCATTTTTACATCGTAATAGCATTTTTGTTGTTTCATCGAGTGCATGATATATCTTGAATGGCAACCTTGCTAGGCTTGCCTCCGTTGCATACCCCGTTGATACTTGCATTGTTCATGACTCTATCCTTGTTTAGAGTTATGTTGGTGGGTTGTACAAATATGTTGTACCAGTTGGCTACGCAAAATGGGTCAGGGTTATGCATGGAAAGAAACAAGTGTGGTTTGACATACTTGCAAATAGCCCAAGTGGGTGCCACTAATGCCCCTGGGAGATGATGATGAACTAGGTCACTACTTGGTGGAGAGGTAGTTTACCGAGGCTTGATGAAAGTGTTGTTTACAAAGACGGATTAGATTTAAGATTTGTCGACCCTTCCAATCCTACATGCGCAACCACTCTACCCTTACACTACTAGGGAAAACCCTAGCAGTAGCGCTGGTTTTGTGCTCACTAGTAGCGCGGGTAGGCGCACTACTAATAAGGCGCTACAGCTATTGCTTAGCAGTAACGCGTGCCCGCACGCGCTACTGCTAGGACAAATAGCTGCAGCGTTTGTTCAATCCCACGCTACTGCTAATGTAACTACTGGCAGCGTGTTTTCTCTCCATCGCTACTAGTATTCTTTTTATTTATTTTTTATTTTTAGTGTATTTATGCGCCATCGTACAAATATTGGTACAATACCAGTTATGAGGTTTACATCATTATGTCCATAACAGTGTGTCAAATGAAGGTGGATTAGGTTCAAGTGGAGGCAATATGTGGTGCATGTCAAAAGTATACTACTAATCCAAACTTGATCTAGTTTGGACTAGTAGTACTTTCGATGTGCACCACATGTTGCCTCCACTTGAATCTAATCCGCCAGCACAAGCTATTTAATCATCATCATAGTCACTACCACCAATAGTATTTATTTAATCACCACTAACACTAGCTAATAATAATCATCATAGTCATTACATAGTCATTACCACCAACACTAGCTATTTTATCATCATAGTAATAGTGTAGCACATCATCATCTTCAAACTCATTTCTAGCTAGCTAATCACTCCTGCTGCTCTCTCTCAGGTAAAATAACATAAAACATGTGTAGCTCTCCTTCTTGATCAAGTTGGAGAATGCAGATGAACCTGTCTCCTAATCGTGGGCTACGCTTCTTCTTGCTGCCCCCTAGTACTTGTCTGCGCTCCCCCATCACATATTTGGTCCAGTCTTGCACTATTAAGCATCCATCGCTAATCTTAAATGCACTAGAGTAATATGTAGGATATCTTGGCCATAAGCTAATAATACTCATGGTACCTTTAGTCTCGATCCCATAAGGCACAACATTCATCGAGAGTCCTTGTTGAAGAACATCGTATGGTAACATACTTAGCAATGAAGTTTAGCTTCAAAAATAATGTATGGAAAAGATGCACTAAGGACAAATAGTACAAGTCTTACCATCCTTCCTAAATAGATGTGACCGTAGTTCATTACGAACGCTATTGGTTGCACGTTTTCAGTACTAACATTTCTAAATGCAGGAAGAAAATTTGTCTTGATAGTATCAAGATCCGCAAGCCATGAAACATAATGACTGAGCTCCTCGCAGTTGAGTTCAGCCCCGGCACAGTATATGGTCCTGTCTATCAAGCGTTGGACATGTTTGCTTGCACCGAAATAAGCTGACAATACAAATTAGTTGTCAACTATTTTTGAATAAACAATATCAAAGACATAAATATGGTTGAGAAACTTACATAATGGTATAACTGGAGGTGTCTGCACATCGACCCAAATGTCGGTATTACCTTCAATATCATCTTCCGGACGAATATCAAAGGTGATAACCATATCAGGCTCAAATGCATAAGTCTTGCATAGTGCTCGCCATGTTTTGAATCCAAAATAGGTGTAGTCATCTGTATTGTATAATTTTACGTTGAAAATATAACCATGCTCGGTCTTCAAGTAAAATTTCTTTTCCTCCATAGTACGACTGAAACCTATCTTATCCAATACAAAAACTCTTGCATATAAGTTGAAGCAAATGAAGCAAATGTCATGCTTAATTACGAAAAAGACTTGTCGTTGTGACTTACTGTATCCACTTCGAAGTTCTCGTCCAGCTTGATGCTGAAGCACCTATCATCATGTAGGAAGATTCCGTCGCATAGGCCGCGCCCGTCTTCGCAGTATTTGCAAATACCGAAATCCTTTTCGTCGTCAGACATTTCCTATGTTCATAGTTAAAACATTAAACGAAAATCAATCAAAGACAACTACCAGGATACTCAACACACAAATCCGGGGCACTTGATATTTCCTACATATTCTGGCACAAGTCATGCCAAAATTCACGGAAAAATCCGGCATGACCTTTTCTAAAATAGGACATATCGAGCGCCTAAAATTTGCCGGAATGGAAATGAATCAACACTCCGGCAAAACATAGGCCACTTGGAGGTGTAACCTGCAAACATGACCGGCCACTTGGATATTAAGAAACACAAGATATACATTTCAAAATATCTTATAGGACTCAAATTAGCATGCATTCAATAAGCAAAAGTAAATCATCTCATGCGTCCATACATCGTCGAATATTACCACTAATACATCACGAATTGTGTCATACATATAACATCACTAATACAACTAAAACACTAGCACACGACGGGTATCAGCGCGGGCGGTGGACACCCACAGAGAAGGAACCATCACGGGATCATAGCTCCAGTGAGATCCCTGGAGAACCTGCCAGGTATTGGAGAACCTGTGCTCCAACGCAAACAAGTAGCGACGGACGTGCGCGTCCTCCTCACTGACACGGTGACGCACCACCTCCACGGATTCTCGAGCCTCTGGACCGTCACTGGCCCACGCGACCGCCACCAAAGAAGGTTCGGGTCAACGACAGGCTAGCTCCTCACCAACCTGCGCCCCCCGGTAGGTAGCACCTCCTAGTACCACCCCGGCAGAGTCCAGTCCCGGACATGGCCCATCTGGTCAAGCAGGTGTCGTCCTCCGCTGACTTGATGACGAGTATGCGGGATAGGCATCGTCCATGTCGAGGCGGGAAAAATTGCTTTAACTAAAAAATAGCAACAAGTTCTTACTAACTAGTTCTATTAATTCAACTAGTTCTTACTAAAAATAAACTTACTATAAATAAAAATATTCTAATATCTAATTAGTACCTAGTTCTTACTAACTAATTAGTACCTAGGAACTACTGCCCTAATTACCATCTAATTTGATGAACCTATAGGGGTGGAAAGTGGTAGCGGATATTCCAATTATCCAACTATAAAGTGAAATAAGTGGTCAAATTTTACTCGTTTTATGATTCATCTTAGAAATTTGATTCGTTTCCACCTTTACATGAACCCTAACTCATTTGAGCCGCATCCGCATCCGATTTGTCTCCACTCTTACATGAACCCTAACTAATTTGATACAACTAAAATATAAAGAAACCCTAGGCAGAGGTAGGGGAGAGGGAGGAGCAGGCGTGCTCACCTCGGGTGCCTGCGACGAGGGAGGGGCAGGGCAGCATCGAGGTCAGGGTCGGGGCTCGGGCGCGCGGCGGATGGCGGCGTCGAGGTCGGGGTCGGGGCGGCGTCCGGGGCGGCGTTGAGGTCGGAGGCGGGGGCGGCGTTGAATCTGGGGTCAGGGCGGCGTAGAGGGTGTGCGAAGAGCGCTCGGCTGCCGACGGGCGACGGTGACGGCGAGAGTGGAGAGTTGGATTTGGGGGAAGTGGCCGTGGGGAAGGACAAACCCCGTGGTTAAGTCAGAAGTAGCAGTAGCGCGTTCCAGGAAGAGTGTTGCTGCTATGTTAGCTACAGCGCGTTCTAGGATACACGCTACTGCTACTCCTTTCTCTTTTTCCCCCTTTTTCATTTAGTTTTCTTCACATTTTATATTTTTCCTTTCACCTTATTCAATTTCTTTCATTTTCAATTACCTTTGTATTTTCTTTCCATTTAATTTTATATCCTTTAGCAGTAGCGAGTTTAGATTAAAACGCGCTGCTACAAATAAAGTAGCGGTAGCGCGGTTCGTTATACGTCGCTACTACTATGTGTAGCCTATCGGCTAAGCCGTGGGAATTTTAGTAGTAACGTGTTTAGAGCAAGACGCGCTACTGCTAGAACTTTATTTGCAGCACGGTTTTCTCAGACGCGCTACTGCTACTTAGCACCAGCGTGCTTTTTTGACCCTCGCTACTGCTAAAGTTCTGTGTATAAGATTTTCCCTACTAGTGTTATATGGGAAAGGGCATTATTGATTACCTAGTTCGTGCTAACATGGATGCCCGCATTACTAGTGACGGGAGTGGCGTGGTCACTCTCGGGACATGGTCGTGCCAGGTAGGGCGGCCATGACTGTTTTCACACGGCACCGGACACACCGTTGGTACCCCGTGCTTGTGTTATATGATGAATATGAGACCGTCGCTCCACAAAAATTTATTATGTGACAATGTTGGCATGTGGGCTGCTACCAATCGAGTGGACTCCTTGTTAGTCACGGCTAGTGAAAGGTAGTGATCGGGTGCTTACCCCGGGTACTTGAGGTACCACGAGTCGTGGATGACACGAAAGCTTCCCGGATCTTGTGGGTAAAGTGTGCAACCTCTGCAGAGTGTCAAACTATTCAAATAGCCGTGTCCACAGTCAAGGACAGTTCGGTGGTGCTGCTTAGACTATGTCCATATGTTTCTGAAAAACAACACGGTTTGGTAAATATGATGTGATTCATGAGGAAGTCATGATGAGCTTGAGGATGAGTTGTTCACAACTCTTTCTCGATGTTGATGTCTGTAACCTCCTAATGCTTGTTATAGACGCATTCATGTCCTTGATAAATGTTGATCATACTTGCATGAGCAAAACTAGCTTTCCGCAAAAGTGCCAATTTAGCAGTATAGCCTTGCATAATTATTCTGATATCACTCATGGGTTGCTTGCGAGTACATTCAAAGTACTCATTGGCTTGCCACTGCTTATTTTATTGGCTAGGCATGAAAGAACGGGATATAATGAAGAGTACCTTGGTGATGAACATGCGAGCTAGGACGCTTCCCAGTCAGAATGCCTTAGGGTTAAGGCAGATGGCATGGGTCCAAGTTGTCGACGAAGATTTCCGCTGCGATGATATACTCAAGACCTTACCATAATGGTCATAATTTGTCTAAAACGGTACGTATGGATGTAAGACTCTTGTTATTCAGCTTCTGTGTGTTCAGTGAGCATTGATCTCTAGGATCACTGTACACGTGCATTCAGTGATCACGACTTATGAGTCGGGGTCCCCACACCCACAAACATCCGTGTAACCGCGAGGGATGGCTCTGATACCAACTTGAAATGCCTCAGACACGCCCATCGGTTACTGACCGTTACTCCTGGCGGGATCTAGACTGGCCTCACAAATCAACACTAGTCTTTTGGTCATCCATCTTGAAATTGTTCAAAGTTGAGTGCGCTTAACCTTGGAGTCCTTTCCGAATGCGGCTCCCAGAAAAGAAGGAATTTCTTATTGATATGAGTTATCATCCCTATTAAACTAGGCTCTCGCAGAAAGTCTATCTGACTTATGTATAGATGAGAGGTGACAACTGATTAAAAGAACACACAATCGTCAAACACAGCTAGCACCTTTTATGTTTTATTCAGATCTCTCCTTGTTTTTTTTCCTTCCTTCTTCTTCCTGCTCGACGACCGCAAACTTCGAAGCCCTAGGGGCGACAAGCAGTCCCTGGCGATAAGGTCAACCTATGGAAACTCATAGCCGCCGCGCGCCATGCGGGTTCATCATGGACGTGTGGGGTTCCAGGTCTCCAAAAGAACTTGCTGGCATGTCTTGCCTATCGCGCTAGGCTCCTCGGCAACATCGTCTTGCATGCCACGCTCAATGTCGGGGGTATATGATGACGTGTTCATGTGTGAACAATGTTTGAACTGTGTCCACAGTTTTGTTTGTGCAAAGTAATGTACATGGGTAATTCGATTACGGTGGAAATGTGTACATGGTTCCGGAATGGTGGCTAACCAACGACTGGTGCGTGCTTGCCTGCACGTGGGGGCAATGCTCTGTTGGTGTTGTGTCGCTATACTTGGTCCTGTCATGGTGACACCGTTGTCATGCCGTACGTTCATCGAGAAACAAACAAAAATAATGGTAGAAAACCAAGCTGACAACCCGAGCCGCTCTTGGCCCTCCCGCCAACGCTGGCTGAAAAGTCTGTACTTGTTTCGGCCCTCAAATAGTGTGCGCAATTATTTTGGCCCTCAGATAGTGTATGGTACACGTTCGAGGTCACGGTTCACAAAATTGTGATAAGATTGGTGAAAGGCTGAAAGCTCCTGAGACAGATCTCCCTGAGATGTATGTCTCCATGGATGCCCTTAAAAGTTGGTTGCCGTGGTCCTTCCAATGCCACAGGCTCACAAGTCACAACTAACACTGAGTTCATTGCAGTATGGCAGCGAGTTTGAAGCCAACGCCGGCAATCCTACTCAGCAGCCCCTGCTCGTCACCTGCCTACTCCTCTCGTCTCCCTCTCCAACCGTCTCCCCGGCCCCGCTCTCCCCATGTCCAAGCATCACCTGCCACGGAAGCTACACCGACCTCTAGAATTGAGCACGAAACAAGAGGTACATACAACCATGTGGCCTCTGCTGGCGTTGCCGCTACTCCGAAGACGCTGTCCAGCTATGAGCCCTCTCTGTGGGGCGACTACTTCCTCAGCTACGAGCCAAAACCACTGCAGGTATACACTAGTGCTACCTGTACATATAATTTGTGCTTTCCTCCTAATCCATACTCCCTCCATTTCCAAATATATGACGCTTTGATAGTTCAATACATAAAATTTGTGCTTTCCTCCTAATCCATACTCCCTCCATTTCTAAATATATGACGTTTTGATAGTTCAAATTGAACTACCAAAACGTCTTATATTTGGGAACGGAGGGAGTTATTTTATAATTATTACTTGAAACAGGCTTGCTACACCACTAACCAAGATACTTGTTTCATTGCAATATTCAAAGTTATTCTCACAACTTAGAAATATATGACGTTTCAGCTATTTGGCGTCGTGTCTAGTAGATGTTTCTGACATTATCTTCTATGTGTATATATTACTACGCCTAAAGCTCTAAAAAATAATACCATGTAAATAGTATTCCTGAAAAATCTGATCCACATGTTTACTTTTCAAGTATGCTTGGTTCCTTTCGTTGACCCCAGCTAATTAATCCATGCATGCACGCATGTGTGCAGAGGTCAGAAAAATGGATGATTGCAAGAGCTGATAAATTAAAGGAGGACATCAACATGTTGTTTGAGAGCTGCAAGTGCACCGTGGAAAGAATAACCTTGTTGGACAGTGTCCAACGTCTCGGAATAGATCATCACTTTAAGAAACAGGTTGATATCGCGTTAAGTCAAATTATCGAGGATGAATTCAGTAGCTCTAGCCTCCATCACGTCGCCCTCCGGTTTGGCTTGCTTCGAGAACATGGCCTTTGGGTATCTTCAGGTATATATGTATCTATTTGTAAAATAAATAAATACAAGGCATGAATATCCACAAAGGAGCCACAAAGGAGGCCTCCATTTGCAAAATTCAAAATTCATATTTTTATGTTTCAAAAAATTCTGAAAATATACAAATATACATGGAGGCATAGTGTACATGTGTGTAAATCACTAAATTGTCGAGATGAAATGCGTTGAAATGAGGTCTGCGCAAAAAAATCTGGGGCTTTTCAGAACATGATACTATTCATCCTCAAGTCCAAGAATTTGTTTTTTTTTGTACAGATCACCTTTCAAGGTATTTCAACCTGAATTTTTACACACATATACATTTCATCGTTGTATACTTGCTTTTTTTCCAGATTTTACTGAAACCGGAAAGATTGAATTTTGATTTTTTCAAACTTAAAGGGCTCCATGGAGCTTGGTCACCAAAACGCCCCACTCTGTATGTTGCTACTAGGATAATTAACACAAAGCTTACAGTACTAGCTATACAATGGCATGGTTTGTTTTAACAATGTCTCACCAATATTTATCATGCAGATGCTTTCAACAAATTTAAGAATGAAGATGGGAGCTTTAGGAAAGATATTACCAACGACCCGAAGGGACTTTTATCTCTATACAACACAGCCCATCTTCTCGTTCATAGTGAGCCATCATTGGAAGAAGCTATCTCTTTTGCAAGGCATCATCTTGAATTGATGAGGGACAGTCTCAAGTCTCCTTTAGCCGAGCAAGTTCAGCGTGCCCTTCACGTACCATTGCCAAGGACGTTGAAAAGGGTGGAAACATTGCATTATATCTCTGAGTACAAGCACGAGGAATGGCATAACCCTACTCTATTGGAGCTTGCAAAGCTGGATTTTAACCTTCTACAACATGTACACTTGAAGGAACTCAAATATCTCACTAAGTATGTCTTCGTTATACTCAACTACACAATGAAGATGGAATCAATATAAAATGCATGCCTTCATGTAATGTATTTACAATTTGGATATTGTCCATCCAGTTATGTATTAGGACATATCTATCTTACCAAGATTAATAAAAGTACTTCAGGTTGTGGCGTGATCTGTACAAGTGTGTCGGGCTAAACTATGCTCGGGACCGCCTGGTGGAGGGGAGGGTTACATTTGGTGCTATGCGATATACCATGAGAAAGAATTTGCGTTCTCGAGAATATTTCTTACCAAGCAATTGATGCTTATTTCCCTAATGGATGACACATATGATGCCCATGCCACCATCGAGGAATGTCGACAACTAAATGCGGCCATACAAAGGTTTGAAAGTTTGGATTTTATTTACATGCATGTGTAAAAACTGACATGCAATCAATATTCTATTTAATTTGTCATGGACTGATTTTCATGCGATGTAATCCGACATGTAGATGGGATGAGAGGGCCACTTCTCTTCTACCCAACTACCTTAAAAGGTTTTATACTGAACTATTGAGGATATTTAAAGATGCTACGACTGAAGTGGCAATTTGTGACACTTACCATGTTGCCTATGTCCGAAAAGCGGTAAACCACCATGTACCTTATATCTTTACCATCATTTTTTAGAGTGTTCGTTTTGTGTTCAATTTGTTTTTCTTCTATGAAGTTTCAAGATCTGTCCGCTTATTATCTCCAAGAAGTTGAATGGTTACACCAGAATCACAAGCCAAGCTTTAAAGATCACTTGAGTTTATCAGCCATGTCCATAGGATCACCAACACTATGTGTAGGTTTGATGGTTGGCATGGGAGATCCAATAACAAGGGAAGCGTTTGAGTGGGCAGCTGGTTACCCAAATGTCGCCATAACATGCGGGAAGATAGCACGTCTAATGGATGACATTGCCGCATTCACAGTATACTCTTTTATTTTCTTATTTGGCCCAAACTAGAACAACTCAACCACCAATACGCACTCAAGACAATGTATCTAACTTCTATCATATAAATATGCAGGGCGGGAAGGCCAAGGGGGATATGGCAAGCTCTATAGAGTGTTACATGGTTGAGCATAGGGTCACAAGTGAGGTTGCCATTTCCAAGATCCTATCACTGCTAGAAGATGAATGGAAAACTCTAAATCAAGCTCAATTCGAACATCACTCACACCTCCCAGTGGTGCAGCGGATTATTAACTTTGCCAATAGCATGCTAGTGTTCTATGCTGGGAAAGATGCATATTCCTTCAGCATAAATCTTAAGGAGACTATTGAGAGCCTTTTTGTGAAACCCATTCCCATGTAGTCTAATAGGTTGTGTGGCACTTCAGCAAAGATGCATGCCACCCTGCATCATAACTTGTGAGTTGGAGCTTGTGCACTATCTTTTGTACATACAGTACTAAGTTAATATGGTAAAAATAAGCAATTGTACTTGGAATCGTCGAATGATATCACATACAGTTGTCTACCTCCACATTGCCTCTCTCTCTCTCTCTCTCTCTCTCTCTCTCTCTCTCTCTCTCTCTCTCTCTCTCTCTCTCTCCCCAGTCCAAAATATGTGTTGTTATTTTAGTACAAGTTTGAACTAAAACCACGACATTTATTTTTGAACAGAAAGAGTATTGAGTAGCATTTCACAAAAATCGCCCTTTCCTTTTTTGGGAAACGGCCAAAACCCAACTATTAAGTGGCAGAAATCCTTAAAAAATCACCCCAGTGGAGTATTTTATCCATGTCTGATATACGTAATTGAGGAGCATAGCTTTCAGCTGTTCTAATATATGTTTTCTCTCTCAAAAAGACTAGCCTGCTATTCTATCTTCTTCAGTAACAATGTTTGCATCACATGGGGCTAGCTTGGCCTGTCCCAAATGATGCAAAATAAAACTGTATCGTGGAGGCACACCAAGGAGGGATACAAGAAACCAAATACGTCGTTGTAATAAGGTCGGACTATTCCACCGACGCAATCAGAAGAAAAGTTGAAATATTTACATATTCCAATTATGTACGTAGAAATGATTTTCAAGAGAAAATTATGTACACAAGAATCTCATTTTTGTCGTTGCACCTCTGAGTGCCAACAAGTCACCTTAGCGTTTAGTGAAACTTTCGGTACTACATGCCAACGAGGCAACAAGTGGGCAACGAACCAACCTGTTGTACAAGGCCGTGGTGAGGCCCGGAGACGAAACCGAATGGGTTTGTACGCATGCAAGGCAAAACCGTTGGCGATTATAGTTACTTGCTTTTGTACGCAATCGCCCACCACCATATAACATCTTATATTCATCACCGTACGTTGTTTAAATGTTCAAAAAACAAAAGAACTGTTCAAATTAAAAAAATCATACGTAGCGGGTGTTGTCAGAATATGAACTCATTGTACCAGACACGTGGTGAGAATGGACAGCTTTGGTTTGGTTGTTTTCATCGTCACTATCATGCACACAAGTTTCCGGCCACTGTATGTTTAGCGCTCGCGAGCTGTCCTCTTCTTGGCGCTTTTCCAAAGAAATCACTGTCGAGCGAACCAAAGCTCCCGGAAATCAGCCTCCAGGTGAAAACCTGGAAACTCCAGCACGGGTCGTCGATTATGCGATCTAAGGAGCTGGATCATCCATCCACCATTCTATGTGTTGAAAAAAGTGAAACAAGGCCTGGCCCGAGTAGTTAGCACACAGGCGCACTGCTATAGTCCTTCCTCACGCACATACACGCCGGCGGATCGTGCTGATCGATTCGCTTTGAGGCTCGCAGCCGCCGCCGCCGAAAACAGTCATCCGCCGCCACTTGCCTCCTCTTTAAAATTGATTATTCCTCTACAGCTCTGATCTTTACGAAACCAATCCATCCGTCTAATGGATCTGAAGGAGATATATAAGTACGTCTCCTATCAAAATTCTCTTATTTATCTTAGGGTTTATAGATGTTTCAGTTTTTTGGATCGACCCAAGGTTTAGATCGGCGATTGTGTGGACGACCGAATTATGGCTAGGGGATTCATGTCACCCCCATCACAATTCAAACAAATAGTATAATTATATCAGCTTAGTTTCTCTTCTAATTTCATTTATATTACTGTATTACTATTTTCATTGAGTACTACAGTCCTAATCCTAAGAACTCTTGCTGATTTCGCAGGTAATAACAATATAATACAGCACGAAATCTCGGCTCAATTCCGTGTAAGGATTTGAGATGTCACTTCCTGAAGATGAACGAGGTGCCAAGAAAAGTAGAGAGGTATGTACTTTTCTGAACATATTTTTTGTGATACATAGGTAACTGAGATCTTTAATTACTGTGAGTTTATTAAAATGCATTAGGCATAATATTCAGAAAATATGCATCGTATACATGTTAGTTAATACGAGCTAGTACAACCAAAGTAGTAGCGCAGAGTGTTGCTGCTCAAGCGGGAAGCAACATGACGCCACATGAGACTGGACATGCACGCAGGACGATATGTTACTGCCTCATGCGATGCTTCCTACTCTCCTAAGTCCTGAGCGCCCTCAGGACGTACGTGTCACCAGTCACAACTTTGATATTCAGATGACCACACCCTGTCACTGAGAGGCGAGGGGCTAAGTCGTATGTCCATAGTCACCAAGAAATTATATTATTATATATATAATTATTTTTATGTTTGTGTTAAGGGCCCCATATTCTAGTTTCGCCCCGTGCCCCCGAAACCTCAGGACCAGCCCTGTACGCATGGGTTTCCAGGTTCTCATTGAGTGGTAGGTTTTCATGTGATACTTTCTCATCGACTTTATGGAAACAACGACGCATCGAGCCGTGAGACAAGGGAACCCCAGGAAATTTGCACGGACCACATATGCCTAGTGGAGACTTTGGAGAATGACGTCGTGGAAAAGGTCACAAATGCATGTATGGTAAATGTTAAACGGATGTATGTTTCGACGTGTTTTGTACGTTGATCGTCATTACTGCAACATTCTGCTACATGGTTCTTTTTTGTACGAAAAAGCAAATTTTCCGCATTGTCCCTTAAAGGTAGTTTGAAGTGTCTCTCAAATCATGAAAAGCATGGCATGTCTTGACATTTCAGACGCCCGGGACAAATGTGGTGGACTATTTCCCTCTGCTCAAGAGAATTCAAGATTGCAGGGATGCTCCACTCTGCTCTCATATGGAGATAACCTTGTCTTGATCAAGTCAGTTTTCTCAAGTATTCCTATCTTTTACTTGAGCATCCTATCTATGCCATTAACTATCCAGCAAATCAATAAGCAATAAGTATTTGAAGCAATGCTTCTGGAGGAAATATGGCACCGAGGAGAAAATCTCTGCTCTGATTGCATGGGAAAAGGCTTGCTTAGCAAAAACTCATGGAGGTCTAGGTACACAATCAGGCCCTGCTCATGAAGTTCCTTCACAAATTTCTCAATAAACAGGACCTCCCTTGGGTGAAGATTCTTTGGGAAACCTACTATACTTTGCATACCCCAGGAGAGATATTGATTGGATCATTCTAGTGGAAAGATGTACTCAAACTACTGCCCTCATTCCAGAGATTTGCAAACTCTAAAGCTGTCATTGGTGACACTACCAGACTCTGGAGAGATCCATGGAATCTTCTTCCCCTCCAACGGCAGTTCCTTGAGCTCTACTCATTCACAATCAACAACAGTTCCCGAGCTCACCCCCTGTGCTGGAAATTTCACATGAAGGAAGGTCTTGTTAGAGTTATAGTGCAGATGGCCTTTGGCCTTTCGTATTACTGTCTTTTGGCATTCTTTTGTACTGTATATATGCCGGCTGTTTTGGCCTTCGATAGTACATATGTTGCCTTCTTTCCTACCTTAACATGGTATCGAGCCTGGTTTAAGGTCTCTACCTGAATTTTTTCCGATCTGTCGCTAGATCGATTGCCCTCCAGATCGTCTCCTTCAACTCCATCGACCTCGTCCAATTCCAGGCCGCGGTGGCTCGCGGCCCAGGGATTTTCGTTGCCGGCCGTCGCCTCCTTCAGACCCGCGGCCTTGGGTTTCTCTCCGCCGGCCACCGCCTCGAGGTCGCCGAGGTTTCCTCCGCCACCGGGAAGATTCTCACCACCGGCCGCCGCCTCCTCCCAACCCGCGGCCACGGGAACCTCTCCGCCGGCCACTGCCTCCTCCCGACCCGGAGTCCCGGGACCCTCATCGCTGGCCACCGCCTCGAGGTCGAGGTTCCAGCCTGCCCAGGCCGTCACCGAGGAGTTTCTTCGCCGCCGCCGCTGAACTTCAGGCTGCCGCCGGCTGCTCCTCCGGCCCCGTTTGCCCGTCGCGGCCCGGCTCCTCCTTCGGCCCAGTCTGCCCGTCGTCGCCGGCCGCCCATCCGGCCCCGCCCTCTCCACGCCGTTGGCCTCCGCGTGCGCTCGCGTGGTCGTGTGTGAAGCGATTGGCACTCTGCCTTTGCAGATTGGATAAAAAAATATTGAGAAGAAGAGAGACAGAGAAGGTGCATCATGTCTTCGGTGTCATCAGGCTATGTAGCTGTCCCTCGCTGCCTGGTGATATTTGATGGGGCTAACTATGCTGAGTTTGTTGCCTTCATGCGCATTCACATGCGCGGCCTTCGTCTCTGGGATGTTCTTTCCGGCGAGGTCCCCTGTCCTCCGCGTCCAGTCCCTCCAGTGGCTCCTACCCAACCGCCGACGCCACAGGGTCTTTCTGCAGATGCTTCATATGCTGATAGGGCTGCTGCCAGGGTTGCTGCTGATGAAGCGGCTGCTGCATATGACCGGCAAGTTGTGGATTATTCGGATGCTCTTTCTGTTTATCGTGATGATTTGGCTGCTTACACTCAGTGGTGCGATGATGATGCTCGTGCTGCGGCTGTCCTCACTTCCAGTGTTCTACCTCAGTTTGCTTTTGAGTTTATGGGCCTTAGTACTGTCTTTGAGATGTGGACTCATTTTCGTCGGCGTTATCAGCCCTCCGGTGATGCTTTATACTTGTATGTGGTCCGTCACGAACATGCTCTTCAGCAGGGAGACTCCACTATTGATGAGTTTTACACCCAGAGTTCTGCTATTTGGCGCCAGCTTGACTCCCTTCGCACTGTTGTTTGTGGCACTTGCCCATGTTGCCAGACTGTGAGGTCAGACTTGGAGTTTCAATGGGTCTATGAGTTCTTATTGCGGCTCCGTGGAGAGTTTGAGCCTCGACGTGCTCAGTTGTTTGCTCGTGGTCGTGTTCCTATCTCTGAGGTGCTTTCTGAGCTTCGTGCTGAGGAGACTCACCTCCGTGGTGCTGGTCTGCTTCAGGTTCCCTTTGTGCTCGCTACTCGAGTTGCTGCTCCACCATCGCTTTCTCGCTCCAGTGCTCCGCTGCTACTACCCACTCCTGGTAGTGAGGGTCGCTCTCGAGAGGGCCGCTCTCGTCCTCATACTCATTGCGGCTACTGCAACAGGGATGATCACCCCAAGTCTGATTGCTTCAAGAAGAAGCGTGATATGAGTAATAGGGAGCACAATTCCTCTTCAGGGACTCATGCTTCTTCCTCGACGTCGTCTACTGTCTCTTTGATTGAGCAGGATATTATGAAGCTTAAGTGTCTACTTGCTGCTTCAGGTTCTTCGACAGGTACTGCAGGCTCTGTGACTGGTGCTTCTAGTGCTGAGCTATCACCATCTACACAGTCAGGTACATCCCCATGGGTTCTGGATTCTGGAGCTTCATTTCATATGTCTTCTGATTCTTCTATCTTGTCCTCTCTTAGATCTCTCGATTTTCCTGTTAACGTTCTTACTGCTGATGATACCCCTCTTCCTGTTGCTAGTCGGGGCACTCTTTCAACTACTTCATTTCATGTTCCAGATGTTTCTCATGTTCCTTGCCTTACAATGAACCTATTTTCCGCGAGTCAGCTTACTGATTCTGGATGTCGTGTCATTCTTGACGTTGATTCTTGCACTATCCAGGATCGTCACACGCGGGCTCTGGTTGGGGCTGGCCCTCGCCGCCATGAGTCTCAGGGACTTTGGGAGTTAGACTGGCTTCATGTCCCCTCCGCTGCCACCACACCCGCCAGTCCATCTGCCTTCGTCGCTTCAGCTACCAGCTCTTTCCAGCAGTGGCATCAGCGACTTGGTCACCTTTGTGGTTCTCGACTATCATCTCTAGTTCGTCGTGGTCTTCTGGGGCTTGTCTCAGGAGATGTCTCTTTACAGTGTCAGGGTTGTAGGCTTGGTAAACAGGTTCAGTTACCTTATCCTACTAGCGAGTCAGTGTCTCAGCGTCCTTTTGATTTAGTATATTCTGATGTGTGGGGCCCGGCTCCCTTCGCTTCGAAAGGGGGTCATCGATACTATATTATTTTTATAGATGATTTCTCTAGCTACACTTGGCTTTACTTTATGTCTTCTCGGAGTGAGGTTACACCTATTCATGTGTTTCGTGTTGATTCTGCTGGCGAGTATATATCCAAAATATTGCGTGGCTTTCTTGCTGAGCAGGGTACTATTGCTTAGTTCTCTTGTCCTGGTGCTCATGCTCAGAATGGCGTGGCTGATCATAAGCATCGTCACCTTCTCGAGACAGCTCGTGCGATGATGATTGCCGCCTCTCTTCCACCTCATTTTTGGGCTGAGGCTGTCTCCACTGCCACATATCTCATAAACATTCTGCTCTCGTCTGCTCTACACGGTGGTATTCCTCTAGAGCGTATTTCTGACCGTTCTCCTGATTATTCAACGCTTTGGCTGTTTGGTTGTGTTTGCTATGTTCTCCTTGCCCCTCGAGAACGCACCAAACTGACTGCTCAGTCTGTTGAGTGTGTTTTTCTAGGTTGCAGTGATGAGCATAAGGGTTATTGGTGTTGGGATCCAGTCGGTCGTCGGATGCGCATTTCCCGGGACGTAACTTTTGATGAATCTCGTCCATTCTACCTGCAACCATCCTCAACTTTTTCAGTAGAGGATATCTCTTTTCTTACGTTTCCTGATTCACCTCCCTCCATGCCTCGTATTCCTAATCCTCCTTCTCGTCTCACTATTACAGATCCGACGCCGTCTTCTCCTGTGGTTTCTTCTCCTCCCTTATTGCATGACTCTCCACCTTCATCACCGATGTCTTCCCCATCTCCATCACCTCCGGTCGTTCCTTCTCGTCCCACTTTTCCTTTTTATTATACCCGTCGTTCTTGTGTTGTGGACGGATCTTCTACTGATGTGCCATCTATGGCTGGTGCACCATGCATCTTCCTCGTCTCAGCCGACTTATCGTCTTCGGACTAGGCCTTGTCCTCCTCCTGATCGCTATTCTCCTACTCAATATGGTCTTTCGGTTGTACTTGAGCCTACCTCTTATCGCAATGTTGTTGTTCATCTTGAATGGCAGCTTGCGATGGCAGAGGAGATTGCTGCCCTAGAGCGCACCGGCATGTGGGACCTGGTTTCTCTGCCTCCCCGTGTTCGTCTCATCACCTATAAGTGGGTCTATAAGCTTAAGACTCACTCTGATGGTTCTCTTGAGCGTTATAAAGCTCGTCTTGTGGCTCGTGGCTTTCAGCAGGAGCATGGTCGTGATTACGATGAAACATTTGCTCCCACGGCCCATATGACCACTATCCGCACTCTTCTTGCTGTGGTCTCTGTTCGCCATTGGTCTGTGTCTCATCTTGATGTTAAGAATGCCTTTCTTAATGGTGAGTTGCGTGAGGAGGTTTATATGCAGCCACCACCTGGGTATTCAGTTCCCGATGGCATGGTTTGCCGTCTTCGTCGCTCTCTCTACGGTCTTAAGCAAGCGCCCCGTGCTTGGTTTGAGCGTTTTGCCTTCGTGGTCACTGCAGCTGGTTTTTCACCTAGTGATCATGATCCAGCGTTGGTTGTCCACCTTTCTACTCGTGACCGTAATCTTCTTCTTCTATATGTTGATGACATAATCACCACTGGCGACGATTCTGAGTATATTGCCTTTGTCAAGGCCCGTCTCAATGAGCAGTTTCTTATGTCTGATCTTGGTCCTCTTCGTTACTTTCTTGGGATTGAGATTTCCTCCACCGTCGATGGCTTTTTTATTTCTCAAGAAAAGTATATCCAGGATTTTCTTGCTCGTGCGGCTCTTAGTGATGAGCACACTGTTGAGACTCCTATGGAGCTCAATGTTCACCTTCGCGCTTCTGATGATGAACCATTGTCTGATCCGACGCGTTACCGTCATCTTGTTGGGAGTCTTGTCTACCTTGCTGTCACTCGTCCGGATATCTCCTATCCTGTCCATATTCTGAGTCAGTTTGTTTCTGCTCCCACTTCAGTTCACTACAGTCACCTTCTTCGTGTTCTACGATATCTTCGTGGCACGATCTCACATCGTTTTTTTCCCGTTCCAGCTCGTTACAGCTCCAGGCCTATTCGGATGCTACGTGGGCTAGTGATCCTTCGGATCGCCGTTCACTTTCTGCTTACTGTATTTTTCTTGGTGGTTCGCTCATTGCCTGGAAGACGAGGAAACAGACCGCAGTTTCCCGTTCGAGTGCAGAGGCCGAGTTACGAGCTATGGCTCTTTTGACGACAGAGGTGACTTGGTTGCGATGGTTACTAGAGGACTTTGATGTTTCTATTACTACACCTACTACCCTCTTGTCAGACAGTATAGGTGCTATCAGTATTGCACGGGACCCTGTGAAGCATGAGCTTACCAAGCATATTGGTGTTGACGCCTTTTTTGTGCGCGCTGCTGTGCAGGACCATGTTATTGCTCTTCAGTATGTGCCTTCTGAGTTACAGCTAGCAGACTTCTTCACGAAGGCCCAAACTAGAGCGCAATATAGATTTCGCCTTTCCAAACTCAGTGTTGTGGATCCACCATGAGTTTGAGGGGGAGTGTTAGAGTTATAGTGCAGATGGCCTTTGGCCTTTCGTATTACTGCCTTTTGGCATTCTTTTGTACTGTATATATGCCGGCTGTTTTGGCCTTCGATAGTACATATGTTGCCTTCTTTCCTACCTTAATAGGCCTCACAATGGCTTTGTTGAGAGCTAAGACGGCCAAAGCCAACAAGATCAAGTCCTGGATTGAAAGCAACCTGTATTTTTTTTAATGTTTGATCGCACTGGCATTCGTTAAGGCAATCGCCTTCATGTAACATATTTGTATATTTTTTAATTAATGAAAATTTACCGTAGAGTTCTACGTTTGTCGGTCAAAATAAAAATAATAATATAATATATAATTTATGTTTTGGCCTTGGCTTTAAGTCCAAAATATGTGCAACTCTCTTAAATCTAGTCCACTATTTATTACTCCCTCTGTCATATAATATAAGAGCTATTGACATTAGTGTAGTGTAAAAGACGCTCTTATATTACGAGACGGAGGGAGTATTTGGTAACCATAACTTTGATAAAACCAAAATTCTAACATTCTCTCTTTAGTTCTAAAACTGAATGCTCAACAAAAAAAATATTTACATTTTTAGTGTTGTTACCGAAAGCTTTTTATGCCTTATATTAGATTAGTTCTAGCAAAATATAAATGTGCTAAAATTTGAAAATTACTTTGACAACAACACTGTTCTGGTGATATCTCAACAATCATTAACCCAAACTGAGCAAATTGGGTTCGGTTGGAATGACACAACCATTAGAGCATCTCCAGCTATTCGGCCCCCCAGGACGCCAAAAAAGCACCATCCGGGGCCGAACCAACGTTTACTTTCGGCGTGGGGGCGATTGCGTTCCCAGTCGTCGCCTCCAAGTCACCCCCAAAATCGGCGCAAACTCGGCGATCTGATTTGAATTGCCACAAACTCGGCAATTTTTCATTCAAATTTGTACAAAAAAAAGAAAAACAAACAAACTACGCCTAGCCCTACTACGCCGAGGCCGCCGCCCGCCTTTCTACACGCCGAGGAGCCTGTAGAACTGAGTGTAGTCGTCACCGCCGTCGTCGTCATCGTCGCCGCCCTGCGTCCCGCCAGAGCCGCCGTCGTCCCTGCTGCACCCCTAACCAGGGTCGCCGACGCGCGGGGGGTTGGACGGCCCGGGCGCGTCCTCCTGTCGTTGTCGAGGACGACGACGCCACCCTCCTCGCGTCCGCGGTGCCGGGCCTTGATCTCCGCGTAGGCCCGGCGCTGGTGCGCCACCTGCCCGCGGACGTAGTCTGCCTTCGCCCACTTGAGGGTGGTCTTGTTGTCGGTGGCCATCTCAGCGTGCTCCTTCTTGACGGGGAGCAACCCCGGCTCGGTCTTCGGCCGGACTAGGCGGAGGGAATGCGGGGAGGGGTGGCCACCCTCGTTGATGACGAGGGTACCTCTGCGGGTGCGGCGCCCAAGCAGCGTCTCCTGCGGCTCCGGCTTGACGGGGCGGAGCGCCGGCGACCCGGAGGAGAGCGAACCGGAGCCCGACGATGAGGAGGTCACCACCTTCATTCGTCGCGGCGTCCAGGAGCTGCCACGGCGGCGAGAGAAAGACAGGCACGCCGGGTACTCGAGGCATGGCATGTTGCCAGTCTCGATGTGGTCGAGGACGGCATCGAGGGTGCGGCCGGGCACGCCCCACCATTCGCGCCGGCCGTCGGCGCTGAGGCAGCCACGAGGGATGATGCCGTTGGCGGAGGCGATCTGGTCTTCGCAGCGGCACTGGAAGTACATCGTCCACAGCGTGTGGCTGTCGGCGGCGTACCTCGACTCGTTCAGCTGCGCGTGCGACAGCGACGAACGGATGCAGGCACTCTCAGCCCGCCGTTCAGCCTTGATGGGCACCGGGAGTACCGGGACGCCGCCGGCGCTCAACTTCCACGAGCCCGGTACCCGCATGTCTGGGGGTGCCGGATAGTCGGCGTCGTAGTGGAGGAGCGCCTCGTCCTCGTGGAGATGGCGTCGGCCGAAGCCGTTCATCGCCGCGGCATCGCTAGGGTACCACTCAGCCATTGCTCGTCGGCGGGGGAAGAGGGGGGAGAGTTACTTTTGTGGTGAGACGAGGTGAGAGAGAGGGAGAGTTGTAGCAACTGTGGCGTTCACCGACGGGGAGGTCGGCTTTTACAGCCAAAGCGGGGCGCTGAGAACTTGCATGCCGGGTGACGCGTGGTGGGAGTGGACGGGATGCGTTTCACTGCACCTTCACTGCGTCGCCCGTGAGGCATCAATGGAGGCTGACCGGCGCGGCAGCCTTGGCATTGATTCCCGTGGGAACCGAGGTGACGAGGACGACGAAGCGGCGTGTCGCTGACTCGGCGGGCCCATTCTCGTTCGTGCCAAAATCAGTTTCCCAGGCGCCCCCAGTGCGACGGGTTCAGCCTAGGTCCGCTAGCGCCAGTTTTAGCCCAAACTTACGAAAAAGCGGGCTCATGGGGGCGCGACTGGGCAGTTTTTTGGGCGCTGGCACTAAAAATGGCATGGGAGGCTGTTGGGACGCGGCTGGAGATGCTCTTACTGTTCGCACACGAACACGTCACCGTATATCTCCAACGCCGAGGGTGATGCACCGCAGCTCACGTCGAAGGAGACCCGGCCGGAAGCGCGGTACGCAGGCAATCCGGTGGGCGCTTTTGAGGACCCGAAACCCCACACGCCCGGGAGGGACCCCGTCAGGGCGCGCGGTGGCTATGGGCTGCCCTAGGTCGACCTAATCGCCCCTAGGGCCTCGAGGTTCGCCGCCCTGCAACAAGAAGAACAGACGAGGAACGAGGAAGAAGAAGAACAAGGGAGAAGGAAAAGTAAAGGTAAAAAGTGTAGATAGATTTGTTCGATTGTGTGTTGTTGTTTAATCGGCCGTCACCTCTTATCTATATAAGAGGCGGGTGAACTTCCCGTACAAGAAAAGGACTTGCCTTGCCGTCCAAATCATCAAAACATAATAAAACACAGAGCACTCACGACCTTCGGCCCGGATGTCCGGTTCAAGGCTCGGATGATCCGGCCTAGCCCAGTTTTCTGACAGCAGCTCACTAATCAGGCTGTAACTTTTGCATATTAATTCGGATTAAGATGATTTTATATCAAAATCAACTGACTCGACGAGACGCACAACTTTGCTGTTGAACACTTTTTAATATGAGGTCATCTTGAGGGAGTTTCGGGCTGTTTTCTAACATCTGCAGCAGAAAAAACTGCCGGACGTCCGGACTTCTACCCGGACTGTCCGGCCTCCATCCGGATCATCCGGGACTGTACCCAGATCATCCGGCTTCAGCGGCAACCTTCTGGTGTCTTTGTGCTTCAACTACCTGGATGATCCGGACCCCGACCCGGATGATCCAGCCAAACATTGTTGTAGCGCATGGTTTTGCCTGTAACTTTCGCATACGACCTTGGATGAGGACAATTTTTATATCAAAATCGTCCTTTTCGACGAGACGAAGAACTTTGCAGTTGTAACTTTTTCCGTCCGAGGCCGTCTTAATTAGGTTTCATGCAATTCTTTAATCTGGTGTCAACACGGGTATCTCTGAAATTGTCATATCTTTTGCACTTGAGCTCTGTTTTGGTCCATCTTCATATTTATTTCGATCATCTTGATGAGGGCCATCAAATGGTGACATGAACTCATAATTTTAACATCATTCCATTATAGGCTCAAGTCACTCCTTGCGATCATGCCATTTTTGAGCGTCAACACATGCCCCCCTGTTTTTCGGCAAAGGTAGTATGCCCAAAAATAACTTGTACCGTGTTGGTTCTAAGGACGATGTCAACACTGCATCGGCCACTTTGCATGTGCTTAGGGCGATAAATATATGTCGGCCGTTATTTGTTTGAATCCTTGATGCAATCTTTGGTGAAACCTTCTCAACTTCATTAACAATCCAATGATAAAGTTCCATAGATATGTATCTCAAGGTCATCCTCGGAACCATATTATTCACCCTTTTGCTAGGATTTTGCAGATAATCAACAATAAAATTTCTCCAATCCTTACTTTCGCCTGCATAAGAAAAATTCATCAGTGGCCGAAGCGGTGTACTTCGGTTCGGCCTTACCTATTCTGACGAGACTAAGCATCGGCTATTGATAGAAATACAATGCACCATGAGTAACATAGTAGCCAGATGCTTTGCTATGCCAACTCTTTTGACTTGTCATGTGTAGATGTGGGAATAATTTCAAAGCAACCCAAGGAGGATATTACATCTAGACGTGCCTCAAGATAAATTATAAGTGATTCATCAAAACATTGATAACCCTTCGATATTTGTTGCACTACTCATAACGAATCACCGAAAGCCTCAATAGGTATAGCATCTATAGCAAGTAAAAGATTTAATCCGAATAACAATGCATATTCGGCTTTGATTAACCGTGCATAAAAATATTCTAAGCGGCATAAGGCTTAAAAAATAGTACCATAAGGAGATATATAAACAACACCAACACTTTGACCATTGCTACAAATTGAACCATCAAAATATAATCTCCATAGTACTAGAGAGACAAGGCTAATATGACTTAACATGTACCTTGTCTCGGTCTCCAATTGAACTAAGGACGGTGTTAGAATTCCACATCGGTCACGATCAAATAGTTTCTTAGGATGATAGTTAAGTATCGGCCATTACCATGAGGTCCATGTAGAATTTGTTGGGGAACGTAGTAATTTCAAAAAAAATCCTACGCACACGCAAAATCATGGTGATGGTATAGCAACGAGAGAGGAGAGTATTGTCCACGTACCCTCGTAGACCGTAAGCAGAAGCGTTATGACAACGCGGTTGATGTAGTCGTACGTCTTCACGATCTGACCGATCCAAGCACCGAACGTAGGGCACCTCCGTGTTCAGCACACGTTCAGCTCGATGACGTTCTCCGGGCTCCGATCCAGAAAAGCGTCGGGGATGAGTTCCGTCAGTACGACGGCGTGGTGACGATGATGATGTTCTACCGGCGCAGGGCTTCGTCTAAACTCCGCGACGATATGATCAAGGTGGAATATGGTGGAGGGGGGCACCGCACATGGCTAAGGAACGATCCGTAGATCAACTTTTGTGTCATGGGGTGCCCTCTTGCCCCCGTATATAAAGGAGCAAGGGAGGAGGAGGCCGGCCCTAGGAGGAGGGCGCGCCAAGGGGAGTCCTACTCCCACCGGGAGTAGGACTCCTTCTTTCCTAGTCCAACTAGGAGAAGGGGGGAAAGGAGGGAAGTGGAGAAGGAAGGGAGAGGGGGCCGCGCCTCAAACCCTTTGTCCAATTCGGACTGGGCTTGGGAGGGGCCCGCGCCACCTCCTGGCTCCTTCCCACTAAGGCCCATTATGGCCCAATACTCTTCCCCTTATTCCCATAACTCCCCGGTACTCCGAAAAATACCCGAATCACTCGGAACCTTTCCGAACTCCGAATATAGTCGTCCAATATATCGATATTTACATCTCGACCATTTCGAGACTCCTCATCATGTCCCCGATCTCATCCGGGACTCCGAACTCCTTCAGTACATCAAAACTCATAAACTCATAATATAACTGTCATCGAAACCTTAAGCGTGCGGGCCCTACGGGTTCAAGAACTATGTAGACATGACCTAGAACTATTCTTGGTCAATAACCAATAGCAGAACCTGGATGCTCATATTGGCTCCTACATATTCTACGAAGATCTTTATCGGTCAAACCGCATAACAACATACGTTGTTCCCTTTGTCATCGGTATGTTACTTGCCCAAGATTCGATCGTCGGTATCCAATACCTAGTTCAATCTTGTTACCAGCAAGTCTCTTTACTCGTTACATAATGCATCATCCCGCAACTAACTCATTAGTCACATTGCTTGCAAGGCTTATAGTGATGTGCATTACCGAGAGGGCCCAGAGATACCTCTCCGACAATCGGAGTGATAAAACCTAATCTCGAAATACGCCAACCCAACATGTACCTTTGGAGACACCTGTAGTACTCCTTTATAATCACCCAGTTACGTTGTGACGTTTGGTAGCACCCAAAGTGTTCCTCCGGTAAACGGGAGTTGCATAATCTCATAGTTACAGGAACATGTATAAGTCATGAAGAAAGCAATAGCAACATACTAAACGATCAAGTGCTAGGCTAACGGAATGGGTCATGTCAATCACATCATTCTCCTAATGATGTGATCCCGTTAATCAAATGACAACTCTTTTGTCCATGGCTAGGAAACTTAACCATCTTTGATTCAACGAGCTAGTCAAGTAGAGGCATACTAGTGACACTATGTTTGTCTATGTATTCACACATGTATTATATTTCCGGTTAATACAATTCTAGCATGAATAATAAACATTTATCATGATATAAGGAAATTAATAATAACTTTATTATTGCCTCTAGGGCATATTTCCTTCAGAATTCACCCACCAAACTATGTATAGCCTAAACAAACAAATAAAATAGCAATAAAATATTCCAGCCCCTTGTATTAGCAACAAAAATATAACTAACCAAATGTATAGTGATTTGGTAATACCCTCTAATGATATAGAAAATTATGTTGCATCCATGGATCAAAATAAGTCCATGGAGGGTAATTGATCATACCTAGGGATGAATTCCATGGCAAAGGCATCAATGGCATGGTTGAAGAAAATGGATGATGTGCTAACCGAAAATTTTGATATTGTGATGCACCCCTTTGGCTTAATTGTTTATTGCTTCCATCCTTCTCTTTCTTCACTTTTACCATACTTGTTGCAATAGAAGCATGCGCATCATTTTTGTTTTGATTGATCCTCTTGGGAACCCATGCCACGTTCTTCTTTCTCAGCTCTTGTGCACTAAGATTTTGTAATTCCTTCTTTTGACAATACGATAAGCCGAGTGAGCACCTCGACTGTGATTTTGTTTCAACCAGTGACAACTCTTTTTGGGCCTTGTGCACCCTCAACTTCTTTTTTTCAGATTTGGCACTCTGATTTTATCAATTGATTGTTTCACTTCTTTGCCTTTTGTAGCCAATGTCAACACTTTAATTGGCTCTTTGTTATTTGACATCAAATCTGAAGTAGCACACTTACGACCATCTCTTTTCATGCGGTAAACTTGCTTTACCACCTCTTTCTTCTTCCTTGAGCTCTGGACCGAATCCTTATGATTGAAATGGTCTTTGACGCGTGATTGTTCAAATGTTGATCTTCTTGGAGCTGCATAGTATTGATGAGATGGTCTAAAATAAGATGGAGAATGTGCCGTTGTATCATACCTGTCCCATGATGAATATGGATCTATATGAACATAGGGAGGCATCCACGGCATTGGCATTGGCGGCCAAAAATAAGGATATGAATATGTTGAATTAAAATTATCACTTTGCCAATACCAATCCTCATATTTGTGCCTTGGGGGTGATCTTGGTTTCTTTGCATGATTTGGCCGATAAGCATTCTTCTCTTCACTCTTCTTTTGATATTTATCCAATAGTTCAGCGAAGGTGATTTTTGATCTCTTACACTTGCGCTTATTTTGGTCATTGTTTTCTTTTGGTTTGCTTTCATCAATCATTGGATTTGCTTGCTGCCCCCCAGTCCGTGGCGTCTCCATTGTAGCTTCGATAGAATTTTTGCCCTCAAGATTATGTTCATTATGCTCTTCAACAAATTCTTTACTTGAAAGCTCGATCCCATCACCTGCAGTTTTTACCTTTTCTTTAAATGGATCGGCTTGAAGCAGCCGATGCAAAAACTTTCTGCCATCCGGACCAATCGAAATAGACTGGTCATCTCTTGGTGTCTCAACAAATTTTAATCGTCCTTTATCAATGGCCGATTTAACTATTTGAGGAAACATATTGCAATCCTCAAAATTATGTTTGAACGAATGATGCAACCTACAATACATTCGTCCTTGAATTGATGGCTTGACATGGTGATCAAGAATTCTTATGTAATTATTTTTCAGCAACAAATCAAATATTTGATCACACATGCTTGAGTTGAAGGCAAACTTTTTATTTTCTAGCCGATCTTGCTGTGAGAACGGCTTTGGAGATAAGCAAACGAATGGTTCAGATTTGGAATCTTCCCATTTGGCTATGCATTGTGTTTTCCACTCTATCTCCGATGTCTTTGGATAAGATACTATATTAGCATCGGTTTTCTCAATAGAATTTAACCTTGACTTTAAATTTCCAAAACGAAGATATTTAGAACATACATGTCTCAGTTGAGACCAAGTGCAAGCCAAGTACAAAATAAGCAAAGCTACCCAACTAGATATGAATTTTAGATAAAGAAATGCGGAAAGCTTTGGCTGTAACAATAAGTCATTATCGGTTTTTATAAATGGTGCCATGGGTTGACCGATATGTTTCATAACAAGTAAATTACCCTTCTTCATTGGTCCTTCAAAATTACTTATGAGAATTTTTTTTATAGATGCATCAATAATGAAGTTGCGACCAAATCTGAAAATAGGTAAACTACTCTCTATGCATACGTCTTCAAATATGTTGGGAGAGCATGATGGTGGTGCCACTTGAAGAACATCTTGCTCCGTCTTTGGATGGCTCCCCAACACCTTGTCATCATCTTTTTCTTGATTCCATGCATCATTGCTTTGAAGATCCATGTCGGCCGAACTTTGTTCGGCTACTTGTTCTTGTCCTTGAGGCTTGTCAATTTCTATGGCACGGAACTCATAGGGCAGGAAGTACGTTCCATTGACTTCGGAAAAATCAAGCATGGTTGTTTTGTTATGCTTGCCATGCCCTTTCTCAATAATGCTTGCCTCTTTGGATTTCATGGACTCAGAATATATACTACTTGATTCGGCTTTCCTAATAACCGAATTTTCTTTGTTACCTGAATCAATAACTTTATCTTTTTGAATTTGCAAGGCTTCTCGCTCTCGTCTAATTTTATCCCACATCTCAGCTTGGTGAGCTTTAAACTTTTTCATCTCAATTTCCATCCACTCGTCATGAGATTGCCCCCTAATACTTTGAGACTCTTTCGGCAATGAGGTGCCAAAACTTCGCGATTGTTTAGGTGGTACACTGGATGGTACAACACTGGGCGACTACATCATTTGCACAACTCTAGCTTTTACAGCAGCAAAATCATGAGGCTTCCCACCTTCTATTAGTTCCTGGCGAATAGAGTTGCACAAATCCCAAGAGAATGTAAGCTCGTTCTCAATTACCCAGTCTGGATATGGTTGTCTCCCAATGCTTTTAGACTCTTTCGGCAGTGAGATGTTGCCGAAATTCTGTAACTGTGTAGGGGGACATGATATGCCATGGTAGTAGGTGAAGACATTTGTGCTCCTGCAGAAGTTTCACTTATTCGGCCATGACCATGAAGGTGCGAAGCCGAATTATGGACATCAACAGTTGCGTATGGTGCCAAAATATTAGTAGCATTAGGTGTAGCATATGATGTTTGAGGGTAATTGGCCAAATAATTAGTAGTAACATTGCCAATTCTCCTATCCACCGGCACATTTGGATTAACATACTGCAAGTTATTTGCCGATAAATAAAAACTTGAAACACTTTGTTGCATACCATTGGGAGTTCCTACATAGGGTGTCTCAACTTGATTAACCGAACTCATCATGTTATTCATCGGCATATAAATTTTTGGGGTTGCCGATGCATGGGAGTTGGGATACATATGTTGCATGTTGCTAAAATTATATGAAGCAGAATCATGGAGATTTTGTTGCATCGGCCCTTGCACATAATTAGATGCATGATTGATAAAGCTAGGGCAAGCCGATACATCATGCTCATTAGATGATCTAGCAACAACATATGCATTATTTGCATCTACATATGTGAATTGGGTATTCATGTTACCTTTCTAGATTGCATACCATAGATGACGATCTATTCGTAGCAAGAACGGGTCGGAGACCGTTCAAAGCTTCGTCCCCAGTGGAGTCACCAAAAAGTGTGTTCGCACACGAACACGTCACCGTGTACCTCCAACACCGAGGGTGATGCACCGCAGCTCACGTCGAAGGAGACCCGGCCGGAAGCGCGGTACGCAGGCAATCCGACGGGCGCTTTTGAGGACCCGAAACCCCACATGCCCAGGAGGGACCCCGTCAGGGCGCGCGGCGGCTATGGGCTGCCCTAGGTCGACCTGATCGCTCCTAGGGCCTCGAGGTTCGCCGCCCTGCAACAAGAAGAACAGACGAGGAACGAGGAAGAATAAGAACAAGGAAGAAGGAAAAGTAAAGGTAAAAAGTGTAGATAGATTTGTTCGATTGTGTGTTGTTGTTCAATCGGCCGTCACCTCTTATCTATATAAGAGGCGGATGGACTTCCCGTACAAAAAAAGGACTTTTCTTACCGTCCAAATCATCAAAACATAATAAAACACGGAGTACTCACGACCTCCGGCCCGGGTGTCTGGCTCAAGGCCCGGATGATCCGGCCTAGCCCAGTTTTCTGACAGCGGCTCACTAATCAGGCTGTAACTTTTGCATATTAACTCGGATTAAGATAATTTTTATATCGAAATCAACTGCCTCGACGAGACGCACAACTTTGCTGTTGAATACTTTTTGATATGAGGTCATCTTGAGGGAGTTTCGGCCTGTTTTCTAACATCTGCAGTAGAAAAAACTGCCCGGCCATTCGGACTTCTACCCGGACTGTCCGACCTCTATCCGGATCATCCGGAACTGTACCCAGATCATCCGGCTTCAATGCCAACCTTCTGGTGTCTTTGTGCTTCAATTACCGCGATGATCCGGACCCCGACCCGGATGATCCGGCCAAACATTGTTGTAGCGCACGGTTTTTTCTGTAACTTTTGCATACGACCTCGGATGGGGACGATTTTTATATCAAAATCATTCATTTTGACGAGACAAAGAACATTGCAGTTGTAACTTTTTCCATCCGAGGCCGTCTTAATTAAGTTTCATGGAATTCTTTAATCTGGTGTCAACGTGTATCTCTGAAATTGTCATATCTTTTGCACTTGACCTCCGTTTTGGTCCATCTTCATATTTATTTCGATCATCTTGACGAGGGCCATCAAATGGTGGCATGAACTCATAATTTTAACCTCATTCCATTATAGGCTCAAGTCACTCCTTACGATCATGCCATTTTTGAGCGTCAACACTTACAAACTTGATTTTGATGTAGTCTCAAAATTAATGTACACATAGTTCTGGTGTCCAAAACACTAATCCCATCAAACTTAAATTAATAAACAACAAAAAAATTCAATAAAGGACAAGCAAATTCAGGAACTCAAGACTACCAGAAGGTTTACCTTTGAGCCGTACATCATGGATTCAAAATCAACTGACAGATTCCAACCCTATCTAAGGAGTCGCTGCTCTCCTGTTGTCGATTGTTCATCAGCTCATGGGTACTGCTGCGCATCAGGTGGTAAGGTGAGGTGAGGGCGCGAGGTGAGATGATAACGATCAGGCGATGGCAAGGGTGCTCAGCGCGAGACAAAAGTCATCCATCGGCGTGTGTGATGCATCGCTCCTCCTTGAACTGATCTGATCTGTCAACCATGGTGCATGCGCATTTTATTAAAGGTAATAGTCCGTAAAGGAAACACTCCTGACCGCTGACAAGCAACACTGTCAAGCATAGTATGTCATGATGGATATAGTCCACCAAACAAGATTTTAACTCAGCATGTCTCAGCACATGTATGCTACCGAAAGCAATATAGTTGTATCTTGTATGCATTAAACATATCTCAGGGGAGAACAAGCATGCTAGGGTGAGATGTCTACCACCATCATTAGCTATGAGGCTTGAAAATATTTTAGATTCTAAGTCTCTACAAGGTACCACTTGCACAGGCTTAAACTGCAGTCATATACGGCAGAAATGAAACTAGCCAAAGTTTATCTTGTGAGCACGAGAAAAGTGTGATAGCTCCCTGGGTCTAAAGACGCCCTCTATGAACAATAAATTCGAGCACTAGGGAAATGTGGCCGCTTTGCGACCATCCCGCCGGCCAGATCATACGTGCCCCTGTCGCCTGTGGTGGCCCACTTTGGTGAGCAAAAGCACGCAAACCAAGACACCATCACATACCGGAAACCAGAGCCAGATTTCCTACCGTCTCCCATGAGCGAACTAGTAGTAATTGAACTAAGGGCCTGTTCGGCAGTCCTCCGCGGAGCAGAGCGCGCGGAGGGCGTTTTAGCACCTCCGCAAATTATAACTGGAGGCCACTCCGCTCTGGCGCGGAGCCGTGGAGCGGAAGGAGTCCGAACGCGCCCTAAACCTCTCCACTCTTTGCCTTTGGTCTCCTCAGTACCATTTTGTTTCACCGGTGAGTTGCTCCCGCGGGGCATTAAAGCATCTCCAGCCGCGTCCCCAACAGCCCCCCCCCCCCCCAGACGACGTTTTCGGCACCGGCGCTGAAAAAACGCCCCAGTCGCGCTCTCAGGACGCCGAAATCCGCCGGTTCGGCCTGTTTTTGGGCCCAGCGATCGCAGGCCGAACCCGATGCACTGGGGGGCGCTCGGGGGCTCCGGCGCAAGGGAAAAGCACGTCTGGCCCACACCGTCAGGCGAAAAGTCAAGTCTTTCTTCCCGATTCGCCTCCCACCGCCCGCGCGCTTGGCCGCCGACCGGCTGTATCCCGGCACCGCCCACCGCCCCGCCACCGCTAGATAGCCATCCCCGCCGGAAAAAGAGCAGAGGTTTCGCCGAGGCAGCCCTTCCGCCGTTTCCGGCCGCGGAGGGGCAGTTTAGCGGCGGGTACGTGCCCACCGCGCCCACAAGGTGTTCGGTGATTTGCCTGCCTCGGCAATGGACTCGGACGACGAGGAAGCGCTCGCCGCGCTGCTGCAGGAGGAAGTCGAGGCCAACGTCCAGGAAGAGGAACATCTCATGGTCCTCGCCGCCCTGCTGGCGAGCAATGAAAAGTCGCGGCGAGGTGGCTCGGCGCCGGGGCGGATGAAAGCAAAGAACCGGCATCGTCTCAATGGCTATCGCATGCTCTACTACGACTACTTCGCCGACGCTCCACTGCACGGCAACAAAATATTTTGGTGCCATTATCGGATGAGCCGAAAACTTTTCCTCCGGATTGTGAATTCCATCCGGGAGTTCGACAGCTACTTCAAGTGCAAGAAGGATTGCACCGGCAACCTTGGATTCACCTCGATCCAGAAGTGCACGACAACGATGAGGATGCTTGCATACGGAGCTCCCGGTGATTCACTTGACGACTATGGATGCATGGCCGAGTCCACCATCATTGAGTGTTTGTACAAGTTCTGTCGGGCAGTGGTGGCAGTGTTTGGACCGCAATACTTACGAACACCCAATGCGGAAGACACTGCTAGGATCCTAGCACAGAATGTAGCAAGAGGATTTCCTGGGATGCTCGGAAGCATCGACTGCATGCATTGGAAATGGAAGAACTGCCCATTTGCTTGGCAGGGGATGTATAAAGGCGCCAAAGGCGGTTGCAGTATGGTACTTGAAGCGGTGGCCACACAGGACCTTTGGGTTTGGCACTCTTTCTTTGGTATGCCAGGAACTCACAATGACATCAACGTGCTACAGTGCTCCCCTGTCTTTGCCAAGCTTGTTGAAGGTCATTCTCCTCTTGTGAACTTCGAGGTCAATGGACGGCACTACAATAAGGGGTACTACCTAGCTGATGACATGGTCTACATTTGTGAAGACTATCTCAAACATTGTGCTAGGAGGCAAGAAGGCCCACTTTGCCAAGGTGCAGGAGGCTTGCAGGAAGGATGTCGAGCGGGCATTTGGTGTGCTCCAATCTCGATTTGCTGTTGTCCGGTACCCTGCTCAGACCTGGTCGAAAGATCAAATATGGGAGATCATGACTTGCTGTATCATCTTGCACAACATGATCATCGAGAGCGAGCAGGAAGAGCCAGTGTTTGACACTGAACCATAATACAGGCAGGGTCCTCTAGACGAAGTTGATCACCAGCTACCGGCAACCTGGACTGCCTACCTCAGTATGCCACTACTAGGAAAATGGCTATAGATGGGATTGACACTAATGGCGCACCAGAAAGATGGTGCGCCATTAGAGTTTAAACAACTAATGGCGCACCATGCTACGGGTGCGCCATTAGTATCAATTTTTTTTTAACTAGTGCGCCTGTCCAAACATACTAATGGCGCATCCCGGCAAAGTGCGCCATTAGTAGTTGTAACTACTAATGGCGCACTAGGCAGCAGGTGCGCCATTAGTATAGAATTTTTTTTTTGAACTAGTGCGCCTATCCAAACATACTAATGGCCCATCCTGCCCAAGTGCGCCATTAGTAGTTGTAACTACTAATGGCGCACCAGGCAGTGGGTGCGCCATTAGTATAGGATTTTTTTTTTGAACTAGTGCGCCTATCCAAACATACTAATGGCGCATGCTGCCCAAGTGCGCCATTAGTAGTTGTAAGTACTAATGGCGCACCATGCAAGAGGTGCGCCATTAGTAAGTGGGCAGCAACAAGATATTTGGGACAGCCTCTCCTACCCACACACTCACTTTCTCCCCACTTCATTCTCTCCACCTCCTCCTTGTCTCGGGTGCCTCCTCTTTTTCACCTCATTTCCACCATAGATTCATTCAAATTAAGTGGTTAAATTACCTTGTTTTAATAGGTAAGTACGGGGGGAAGCTATATTTAGGTTGTTCTCCTTACAACAATGTGCACATGCACTTTTTACGGCCTAGCTAGATCTATGTATGTTCGTGGTGTTGCATATGTTTGTGGTGTTGCATATGTGTTTGTGTTTGGAGGTGTACCGGTATTTGATATGCGATAGTTGCCAATATTTTGCCGGAATGTTGATTCATTTCCGTTTCGGCGAGAATTTTGGCATTAAGCATTCTTTTTGGTCCTATTTTTAGGGAAGGTCATGCCAAATTTTTGTTTGGTTATAAAATATCGTTTTGCTCTACCCCGCAGGCGACCATGGTCCACACGATGACCGAAGGCATCGTGAATAGATTTTTGAGGTCCGCGAAGGCCGAGATGCTTCAAAAGAACGAGACGGAGATAAGATGTCCGTGTCGAAGATGCAAGCTGAAGAGCCTTATTGCGGACCCGGATTCCGGGCAGGTGCGGGACCACCTGCTGTTGCGTGGTTTCATGGATGGCTATCGGTGGCAAGGTGATGAAGATGACTACGAAGTCGTCCATGCGGGCCGGGCAAGAAATGAGGAAGGGCAGCAAGACAACCACCGCGGCTCGGGCGGGCGAGAAGATGAAGAATCCCCAGGAGATGATCACGACTGTGATGCTGTACACAGTCATCATGTAGAAGATGCAGGACATGATGATGAGGAAGATGCCGGAGCAGGCGACGGGCATGATCATGAAGATGATGATGCCGGCGGAGCAGACGACGCTGGACCATCGATGGGCTGGGTGCAGGACCCTCATATTCAAGAGCTGCTTCTCAAGCAGACGGATAACGCAAGAGCTGCCGCCCGAGAGAAAGCCAAGATGGATCAACTTGAGTTAGACACGGTTACTCCATTGTATGAAGGATGCAGGCCCGAGGATACCCGCCTGAAAGTAACGCTCATGGCTCTGGAGATGAAGGTAAAACACAAAATGACCGACGCATGCTTCGACGAGAACATGTCATTCTGGCACGAACGTCTTCCCAAGGGGAACAAGTGCCCGACCAGTTTGGAGGAGGCGAAGAAAATCGTGTGTCCTCTGGATTTACTGCACGTGAAATACCATGTGTGCATGAACAATTGCATCATTTATCGGGACGAGCACGCGGAGTCTACCATATGTCCGGTGTGCGGTGTCACTCGATACAAGAAGAGGAAGAAAGCTCCTCGAAAAGTGGTGTGGTACTTTCCGATCACTCCTCGTCTGCAGCGGTATTTCGCGGATCCTAAGGTAGCAAAGCTCCTGCGTTGGCATGCGGATAGGGAGGAGAAGAAGCGAGAAGATGACGCAAATGATCCGGAGATAGATAAAAAAGACAAGATGCTGAGTCACCCTAAGGATGCGAGCCAGTGGCAAGCGTTGAACTTCGAATACCCAGAATTTGGGAACGATCCAAGGAACATCGTGCTGGGCGCGAGCACCGATGGAGTCAATCCGTTTGGCAGCCAGAGAAGCACACATAGCACCTGGCCTGTGTTCGTGTGGATGTACAACCTTCCCCCCTGGTTGTGCATGAAGAGGAAGTACATTCACATGAGTATGCTAATTGAAGGGCCGAAACAACCAGGGAACGACATCAATCTGTATCTGGGGCTGCTGAAAGAGGAGATTGACACGCTGTGGAAAACGCCAGCCAATACGTGGGATGCCGCAGAGAAAGAATATTTCCCTATGAGAGCCGCACTGCTCACGACGGTGCACGACTATCTCGGTTACGGATATCTTGCGGGGCAGGTAGTCCACGGATTTTCTGGATGCGTAAGGTGCATGGATGACACAACGTATCGCCAGCTAGATAGAGATCCCGGGTCTTCGAAAACCGTGTTCATGGGACATCGAAGGTGGCTTCGCGACGATGACCCATGGAGGAAACGCAAGGATCTGTTCGATGGTGAAACCGAACCCCGAAAACGCCCGTGTACGAGGAGCGGCGAGGAAATAGACAAGCTGTTGAAAATTTGGAAAGACTGCCCACTGCCGGGAAAGAAGCAAAAGGCGCCAGAGCCGCTGCTGAAGGTATGGAAAACGAGGTCTGTTTTCTGGGACTTGCCGTACTGGAAGATCCACCGTGTGCCTCACAGCCTTGATGTCATGCATATCACGAAGAACGTGTGCGAGAGTCTGCTTGGTACCCTGCTCAACATGCCAGAGAGGACCAAAGATGGGCCGAAAGCAAGGGCAGACTTGAAATCAATGGGCATCAGGCAGGAGCTTCACGCTATATATGATGATGATGATGATGATGATGATGATGATGATGATGATGATGATGAGGCGAAGCAGGACACAGAAAGTCGTCGCAAAGGCAAAAAGGCCAAGAAGACCGGAAATGACTACCCTCCCGCGTGCTTCACTCTAAGTCAGGAGGAGATCGAGCAGTTTTTCACCTGCCTCCTAGGAGTAAAACTTCCTTACGGTTACGCGGGGAAGATAAGCAGATACCTAGACCCAGCGAAGCAGAAGTTCAGCGGGATGAAGTCTCACAACTGTCACGTGCTGATGACGCAGATACTTCCAGTTGCAATCCGTGGGATCATGGACGCGCACGTCCGTGAAACGCTATTTGGCCTATGCAACTTCTTCGACGTCATCTCTCGGAAGTCGATTGGCGTGAGGCAACTCAGAAGGCTACAGGAAGAGATCGTGGTGATACTATGCGAGCTTGAGATGTACTTCCCGCCCGCATTCTTCGACGTTATGGTGCATCTGCTGGTCCATATAGTGGAGGATATCATCCAACTCGGGCCGACGTTCCTGCACAGCATGATGCCGTTCGAAAGGATGAATGGTGTCATCAAAGGATACGTTCGCAACATGTCACGTCCAGAAGGAAGCATAGCCAGGGGCTTTCTGACCGAACAGTGCATCTCCTACTGCACGAATTATCTAGGCATCGAGAACCCCGTTGGTCTGCCCGTCAACAGGCACCTCGGCAGGCTCGCTGGATGGGGTCACCGTGAGGGTCGCCGCGAAATGCATGTCGACTTCGAGGGTCGACTCGCCGACTTTGAAAGAGCAAACCTAGTCGCGCTACAACACATAGACGTGGTCGATCCTTGGTTGGTAGAGCACAAAACCTTTATTAAAAAGACGTACAATGATCGAGGCCAATAGAGGATGGACGGAGATATACTCAAAGAGCACAACTCATGTTTCACGCGTTGGTTCAAGCATAAGCTTCTGTCGTACCCTTTACATGAGGATTCTTCCGCGGAAGAACAACTCATATTCGCCTTGTCACAGGGCGCCGAGCACAACCTGATGACCTATGAGGCGTACGATATCAACGGCTACACATTCTACACCGAGGCCAAGGACATGAAGAGCGATGGTTATCAGAACTCCGGGGTAACGATGGAATCCTACACCGGTAACGACAAGGACAGATACTACGGAAGGATCGAGGAGATCTGGGAGCTGAGCTACGCTGGAGAGAAGGTCCCGATGTTCCGTGTCAGATGGGCCAAGAACGTCATAAAAGAAGACCGGTATTTCACCACCATGGTTATACCCGAAGCCAAATCCAAGACCGCGGGCGCAAACGTCACCGCGAAAAATGAGCCATGGGTACTTGCTTCCCAAGTGGACCAATGCTTCTTCATTACCGACCCGCCAAAGCCCAGTCGTGTTGTCGTGAGGAGAGGCAAAAGGAAGATCATCGGAATGGATGGAGTAGCCAATGAGCAAGACTTCGACAAGTACGGCGACCCGAGGATCGAACATGACGACGATGATGAAGTAGCAGCATACACCAAAAGAAGAAGCAGGACCACCCTACCTAAAGGACGTCCGTTCCACAGGAGAACTCCATTTGCGAAAAAGAAGGGCAAGAAGATTGTGAACAGATAGCTAGCTAAGATCGATTGTATTTAAATCGTAGCCTTCATTTCTCGTTTGTATTTCATGGGTACTTTTTGAACTATCATGAATATTTTTAAATTTCATGGACACTCGATCTCGATCCCCCTCCATCTCGATCGCTATCCCACCTTGCCAGATCCGGCCCCCCTCGCCGCCGAGCACCCCCCAGTCCACCGGCCGCCGCCGCCGACCCCCCGCACCCTCGATTCCCCTACCCAACCGCCGCCGCCGACCCCCCGCACCCCGCGCACCGTCTTATAAAAAAATTAGTATCAAACAGCTTTTTAAATGCTACTGTCTTATAAAAAAA
>NC_041383.1:152008531-152012566 GCF_002162155.2 Triticum dicoccoides | reverse complement strand
TGATAAAAAAATTTTGTGGAGCCCACCTCGATCCCCCTCCATCTCGACCGCTATCCCACCTCGCCAGATCCGGTCCCCCTCGGCGCCGAGCACCCCCCAAGTCCACCGGCCGCCGCCGCCGACCCACCGCACCCTCGATTCCCCTACCCAACCGCCGCCGCCGACCCCCCGCACCCCGCGCACCGTCTTATAAAAAAAATAAGTATCAAACAGCTTTTTAAATGCTACTGTCTTATAAAAAAATATTACTGTTATTATTTAAACAAGTTTGAACATATTTAAACATAAATAAGTATCAAACAGCTTTTTAAATGATAAAAAAAATTGTGGAGCCTGGGAGTCGAACCCAGGACCTCCTGGTGTGAGAACTGGCTACTGACCAGTCGAGCTAGTAGAGGGGACTTGGTGTGGATCAGGTTAGGTGGGAGATAACCTGTTGGCTCGAGCAGAAATCAAAAAAAATACTAATGGCGCACCAGGGTGAGGTGCGCCATTAGTGTGGATATACTTATGGCGCACCGGGGGGTGGTGCGCCATTAGTATTGTGCCCCCATCCATATTTTTCCTCCCCGGCCCTCGATCCCCTTCTCGCCCTCGCCCTCGATCCCCTTCCCCTCTCCTCTCCTCTCCCGACGCCGCTGCCCCGGCGCCTCGACGCCGCCCCGACGCCGTGAGACGCCGCGACGCCGCCCTCTCCTCTCCCGACGCCGCTGCCCCGCCGCTTTCCCCACGGAGAAGGAGGAGGAAGAGGGGGCGCTCGCCGTTGACCTCGCCCGGCCGACTCCGGTGGCCAGGCGGACTCGCCATCGCCCCGCCACCCTCGTCGCCGGTGGCCCGGACGCCGCCCCGTCCACACCACCGTCGCCGGAGCACCCACACCACCACCCGGACCTCGTCGCCCCCGTGAGCTCCCCCTCCTCCTCTCCCCCTATCCCCCTCGCATCCCCCGTGAGCCCCATCTCTATTTCTTCTTGTCACCAGCACCACCACCACCAGTTGCCATTTTGCCCCACCTCGGATCTATGTTGTTGGTTTTTCATGTTTGTTGGCAGTCAGACAAATGTCACTGTATAATTTGGTCAAATATAGCAACCTAGTTGAAATTCCCAAACCATCTCTATAGACAGCTGAAATTATCATGAACATAGAGCTAATATTGACCTGACGTTGCGCTAACAGGAAGCAAACAAACTGTTGGATTTATCTCTTACTTTAGAAGAATCTATCTTTGCTCTATTTTGCGCACCGGTGACAGTTTAACCACTCCGTACTATGTTAATTTCCCTTCACTTGTCACGTTTAGACTGATTTTAGTGGCCTATTTATTGCTCTGAACCTTGGCTTGTCACCACAGGTTGGTGCATTTTGTGTTGTTCTATTTTCGAAAAGATGGAACCTAGAGGGGCAAGAGTTCGTCCAATGTAACTGCTAATGATCATGTTCTGTGATAAGTTTCATTGTCATGAGTATGTAGGGATCTCTTTTCTTCAAACAAAAAAGGGAAGAATAGTGTACAAGAATGAGAAATAATGAGAACAAGAGGAAGAGCCCCCATTAGATAGATGGAAACTTAATGAATATAGCTGCTGTATTTGGAGATAAACGCAACTCTAATTCAGTATCTAATTATCTACAAAGTAAAACTCATAATTACCATATATGCACAATTGGTTCCAGCGATGTATGCCAGTTGCCATTTTGGATTCTGCATCAATCATTTTTATTCATATGATTCATTTGTATTAGGTTTTGGCAGATATTGTTAACTTGACTTCATGGCTGCGCTCTATCCTGTGTTGCGCCTGTGCTTGTTGCTACTGATGCACTTCATGGCTGCTACTGTGTACAGTAGGAAGTGGAGTTAAGAACAATATTGGTCAGCTGTCCTAGTAAGTAAGATAAATTTTGCAGAATGGATCTGCCAAACACTCCATCCTTAATTCAGATCGGCAACAACCCCAGCCAAAGAAAACCTTATTGTGTTTTCTTAGGATTTCAGACGAATCTTGATGCATAATCGCTACCTAACGGATCAAATAGTAAAACACACCAAACCTGGTTAGGAAGCTCTCTGCAGGCAAACTATTAGTGCATGAACTTAGAACTACACATATGCTAGTGGAATTAAGAACACTGTCGATTAGCTGTCTAGTACAATCTTTTGCTTATTTGCCTCGGATGAAAAAGAACGCATTTACTGATGCAGATCGGCAAACCAACATCTGTGAGAGAATAAGCAATTTTCTCTTTTATTTTTACCTTGATAAGAGTTGTAGCTTCAGTGCATGTGCAAGCATGTGCTGGTTTCGTCTGTGGCTCTTGGTTGGCTCAGTCATTAGTTGCTCTTTTGTTTATGGCTGTTGGTATGTACACTAGGTAATGGAATTAAGAACATTGTTGATCCAGTAAGTAGGACAAAGTTTGCAGACTGGATCTGCCAAACACTGCATCTTTAATTCAGGTCGACAACAACCCCAGTCAAAGAAAAACCGTCCCTGACAACCTTGTGTTTTCTTAGGACTAAAAACGAATCTTGATGCACAATAGCTACGCTAACTACGGATCGCCTATAACAAAACCTGACAACATGACCTATTTGGTCCCAAATACAGCAAGGTCCTATTTTACTTTCAACATGACCTGACAACATGACCTGACAATAGTTCAGTTTACAGCTGAGGACAAAGATTTTGTGCAGGACAAGGCTATTTGTTATCGATCAAATAAATGATTTAGAAACCATCAATAAGTAGGACTAGTGATTTATTATGAAGTTGCTTGGGTTTATTATGAAGTACTTTGATCATGTCTCTTTATTTGTACTGCTGCTAATATACTTTATATGATGATGAAGTGCTACTGAGTTGTGTGCAAATTTCGTTAAATCAGTGATGTGTATGTGTGCTGTCAGTTATGTGTATGTGCTTATTTTAATCCAGTGAAATATGGCACTGAACTGTAGCTAGCTAAACGGTAGTTTTGCTTAAATTGGTGAAATTTGGCACTGAAATGTAGCTAGCAATGCAAATATCTCAATGAATTCAGCTCTGTTTTCTGTGTGAAAATGTTGTTGTTAAATGAAGCCACGTTCCAGTCCACATGCCAATGTATTTTCCATGTTGTGATGGAGGCCTTTTTTGCCTTGTCCACCCGAGAGGCCCTTGAGTTTGCTGGAATGTCGATTAACTTCCGTTCCAGCAAATTCGGGTACTCCATATGTCCTATTTTCAGCAAAGGTCATGCTGAAATTTTCCGTGAATTTTAGCATGACTTTGCTAAAAATAGGACATATGGGGTACTTGTGACTAATGCATGGGCCGGGGTATCTTAGTAGTTAATTAAGTAGGATCAAGTGCCCCGGCGTACTTGTGACTAATGCATGGCTTTTAGGGTGCCTCGGTGTCGATAAAAACCGAAATGATGAAAAGTTAGGCTTTTAGGGTGCCTTGGCGTCGAAAAACCCTCAATGATAAAAGCTTAGATTTTAGGATGCCTCGGTGTCGACAAACCCTAAATGATGAGACCATGATCTTGTTCCTTGACAATAACCAACTTTTTGACCAAACTTTGTTTCTATTTAGAGTTAAACATGGCCCACAACGATGAGGCCGGGGGTTCGGGCGGCAAGGCATTCTGGGAGCTGTCCCAGGAGATGGAGGAACAACCTCACTTGTATGAGGCCGCCGCCTTCCCCACCGATCCTGAGACCACGGATGGTGCCGCCGAGGATGACCACACTGATGCCACCACTGATGGTGCCGCCGAGGATGCCACCACTGATGATGGCGGCGCACGCACAGATAGCAGCCAGCCGAAGAGGCAACGGAAGGACCGGCGCCCGATCGTGCTCCGCACCCTCAAGGAGGAAGTTACTGAAGTGGACTCCAATGGGAATCCAACGGCGCCCGAACGAATAGTCAAGGGGTACTCGCTTCAGCTCGGGTGCATTGTCCGGAGCACCGTCTCGATCAACACCGAGAACCTGAGGCATCCTGACCGGGGGAATTTGCGCCACCTCCTCTTCACGAAGCTGCA
>NC_041383.1:152001797-152008521 GCF_002162155.2 Triticum dicoccoides | reverse complement strand
CCTATCCCCCTCGCATCCCCCGTGAGCCCCATCTCTATTTCTTCTTGTCACCAGCACCACCACCACCAGTTGCCATTTTGCCCCACCTCGGATCTATGTTGTTGGTTTTTCATGTTTGTTGGCAGTCAGACAAATGTCACTGTATAATTTGGTCAAATATAGCAACCTAGTTGAAATTCCCAAACCATCTCTATAGACAGCTGAAATTATCATGAACATAGAGCTAATATTGACCTGACGTTGCGCTAACAGGAAGCAAACAAACTGTTGGATTTATCTCTTACTTTAGAAGAATCTATCTTTGCTCTATTTTGCGCACCGGTGACAGTTTAACCACTCCGTACTATGTTAATTTCCCTTCGCTTGTCACGTTTAGACTGATTTTAGTGGCCTATATATTGCTCTGAACCTTGGCTTGTCACCACAGGTTGGTGCATTTTGTGTTGTTCTATTTTCGAAAAGATGGAACCTAGAGGGGCAAGAGTTTGTCCAATGTAACTGCTAATGATCATGTTCTGTGATAAGTTTCATTGTCATGAGTATGTAGGGATCTCTTTTCTTCAAACAAAAAAGGGAAGAATAGTGTACAAGAATGAGAAATAATGAGAACAAGAGGAAGAGCCCCCATTAGATAGATGGAAACTTAATGAATATAGCTGCTGTATTTGGAGATAAACGCAACTCTAATTCAGTATCTAATTATCTACAAAGTAAAACTCATAATTACCATATATGCACAATTGGTTCCAGCGATGTATGCCAGTTGCCATTTTGGATTCTGCATCAATCATTTTTATTCATATGATTCATTTGTATTAGGTTTTGGTAGATATTGTTAACTTGACTTCATGGCTGCGCTCTATCCTGTGTTGCGCCTGTGCTCGTTGCTACTGATGCACTTCATGGCTGCTACTGTGTACAGTAGGAAGTGGAGTTAAGAACAATATTGGTCAGCTGTCCTAGTAAGTAAGATAAATTTTGCAGACTGGATCTGCCAAACACTCCATCCTTAATTCAGATCGGCAACAACCCCAGCCAAAGAAAACCTTATTGTGTTTTCTTAGGATTTCAGACGAATCTTGATGCATAATAGCTACCTAACGGATCAAATAGTAAAACACACCGAACCTGGTTAGGAAGCTCTCTGCAGGCAAACTATTAGTGCATGAACTTAGAACTACACATATGCTAGTGGAATTAAGAACACTGTCGATTAGCTGTCTAGTACAATCTTTTGCTTATTTGCCTCGGATGAAAAAGAACGCATTTACTGATGCAGATCGGCAAACCAACATCTGTGAGAGAATAAGCAATTTTCTCTTTTATTTTTACCTTGATAAGAGTTGTAGCTTCAGTGCATGTGCAAGCATGTGCTGGTTTCGTCTGTGGCTCTTGGTTGGCTCAGTCATTAGTTGCTCTTTTGTTTATGGCTGTTGGTATGTACACTAGGTAATGGAATTAAGAACATTGTTGATCCAGTAAGTAGGACAAAGTTTGCAGACTGGATCTGCCAAACACTGCATCTTTAATTCAGGTCGACAACAACCCCAGTCAAAGAAAAACCGTCCCTGACAACCTTGTGTTTTCTTAGGACTAAAAACGAATCTTGATGCACAATAGCTACGCTAACTACGGATCGCCTATAACAAAACCTGACAACATGACCTATTTGGTCCCAAACACAGCAAGGTCCTATTTTACTTTCAACATGACCTGACAACATGACCTGACAATAGTTTAGTTTACAGCTGAGGACAAAGATTTTGTGCAGGACAAGGCTATTTGTTATCGATCAAATAAATGATTTAGAAACCATCAATAAGTAGGACTAGTGATTTATTATGAAGTTGCTTGGGTTTATTATGAAGTACTTTGATCATGTCTCTTTATTTGTACTGCTGCTAATATACTTTATATGATGATGAAGTGCTACTGAGTTGTGTGCAAATTTCGTTAAATCAGTGATGTGTATGTGTGCTGTCAGTTATGTGTATGTGCTTATTTTAATCCAGTGAAATATGGCACTGAACTGTAGCTAGCTAAACGGTAGTTTTGCTTAAATTGGTGAAATTTGGCACTGAAATGTAGCTAGCAATGCAAATATCTCAATGAATTCAGCTCTGTTTTCTGTGTGAAACTGTTGTTGTTAAATGAAGCCACATTCCAGTCCAGATGCCAATGTATTTTCCATGTTGTGATGGAGGCCTTTTTTGCCTTGTCCACCCGAGAGGCCCTTGAGTTTGCTGGAATGTCGATTAACTTCCGTTCCAGCAAATTCGGGTACTCCATATGTCCTATTTTCAGCAAAGGTCATGCTGAAATTTTCCGTGAATTTTAGCATGACTTTTGCTAAAAATAGGACATATGGGGTACTTGTGACTAATGCATGGGCCGGGGTATCTTAGTAGTTAATTAAGTAGGATCAAGTGCCCCGGCGTACTTGTGACTAATGCATGGCTTTTAGGGTGCCTCGGTGTCGATAAAAACCGAAATGATGAAAAGTTAGGCTTTTAGGGTGCCTTGGCGTCGAAAAACCCTCAATGATAAAAGCTTAGATTTTAGGATGCCTCGGTGTCGACAAACCCTAAATGATGAGACCATGATCTTGTTCCTTGACAATAACCAACTTTTTGACCAAACTTTGTTTCTATTTAGAGAGAAACATGGCCCACAACGATGAGGCCGGGGGTTCGGGCGGCAAGGCATTCTGGGAGCTGTCCCAGGAGATGGAGGAACAACCTCACTTGTATGAGGCCGCCGCCTTCCCCACCGATCCTGAGACCACGGATGGTGCCGCCGAGGATGACCACACTGATGCCACCACTGATGGTGCCGCCGAGGATGCCACCACTGATGATGGCGGCGCACGCACAGATAGCAGCCAGCCGAAGAGGCAACGGAAGGACCGGCGCCCGATCGTGCTCCGCACCCTCAAGGAGGAAGTTACTAAAGTGGACTCCAACGGGAATCCAACGGCGCCCGAACGAATAGTCAAGGGGTACTCGCTTCAGCTCGGGTTCATTGTCCGGAGCACCGTCTCGATCAACACCGAGAACCTGAGGCATCCTGACCGAGGGAATTTGCGCAACCTCCTCTTCACGAAGCTGCACGAACGATACAAGTTCCCCGCTGAATTCGAAAACACAAGCCTCAAAGGGAATAAAGTGAACAATGCTGCCCTCACGAAGATGAGCAAGGCCCTGTCTACTTGGAAAAGCAATGTGAAGAGAATGATCGAGAAAGGTGAGAGTTATGAGAAGATCAAGGAGAAAAATCCTTCGATCACCGAAGATGACTACAACGACTTCAAGATCAATTGCTCGAGCACCGCAAGCTCCCAATCAAGTGAGTGGGGGAAACAAATGCGGGAGCTGAACATAGGGGAACACACACTCGGTCCCGGCGGTTACAGAGTGGCGGAGCCTATATGGGACAAGGAGGAGGCGGACCGTGCCAAGCAAGGCCTACCGCCCCTCTTCGATAAATACGGTGACAAGCAGACCAGGAACTTTGTCAGGGCCCGGTACAAGAAGGACCCGAAAACAAAGGAGCTTACCACGGATCCGAAGACCAGGCAGCTTGAGCTTGTTCTGGTAAGGAATACACCCCCGCGTAATTAGCTCCATATGGTTGCATTCTAATTAATGAAGCCGAATTTCTAAATGGTTCACATTCCTTCCGCAGGCGACTGAAAGCAGTAGCGCGGGGTCGACTCAGAGCAACCCTTGGGACACCACTCTAAATAGGGGGTTGAATATAATGAAGAACAAGGATAAGCTCAGTAAGCCGACGTCAGCTGGTCGTGTGGCCGGCAAAGGCTTGTCGACAAAATGGGGGTCATACTATACCGCTGGTGTGCGGAAGGAGAAAAAGACCAGCTCGGAAAGCCAGGCGCGAGAGGTTCAAGAACTCAAGGCGCAGGTGGCGCGGATTCCGGAGATTGTCCAAGAGCAAGTGGAACAACGACTCGGAGCGACGATCACCGCCCTTGTGCCTACCTTGATCTCGGGGTTGAGTGCGTGGATTGCGGGCGGCCAACAGGGGCCGCCCCCGATTCCTAGCTTCACGGCCAGCAACTCGCATAATGCGATGGCGGGGCCATTGGTGCCTCCGGCGGAGGCGGCATTGGTGTCTCCGACGCCGGCACGGGAGCTTAATGCACCCGGGTGTACGCCGGCCGGCACCTCTTCAGCAAGCGGCCGCTCCGTCAACTGCACGCCCGCTGTTGGCGGTGCCTCGACATTAGCCGAGCTCGACGCCATCATCACGGTAACTAATTAAGCCTCTCTCGGCCGAGGACTTCATCTCCTTGCCTTTGACTGGGCATCCCTGACGCCCTACATGTTTTCGCAGGGCGCCGCCGACGTTCCGTGCACTCTCCTCCACTTCGTGAACAACGAGTTGGTCGATGTCGCCAAGGGCAAAATCGTTCAACCGGGCAACCCCTTGTTCCACGGTACCCAGACGCCACCCAACTTGTTTAGGGTTCAACTGGTTCGGGTGCTGCCAGGCTGCGACGACTTGTTACCTCCGATTCGACCCGTCGGGGCCGACGATGATGACGTGATGACCCTCAGCGCCTGCCTGAGCTGGCCCCTGCTTTGGCCGAAGAGCCAGATTCGTTTGGGGGCGGGGGACACCACCCCAAAGACAACACCGCCAGTCGTGCCGGCGCCAAGTCGGCCCCATGGCAAGACCGCCGTAACGGTGCCGGACATCCCTATGCCACTGGATCCAAACATGCATATGGCACAGGATCAGAACGACGACGACGACGACGACGATACATTTGGCAACGTCGATCAGTACTTTGCCGAGCATGGGTACGATAGCGACTTCATGGGGCCTCCTTCTCAAGAACCAAACCCAACAAAAGACGTGTGCGATCTAGCTCGTACCGCGGAGAAGCCAAGTTGCAACAGGCGCCGTCTGGCGTTCAGCTCTCAGGAGACGCCTCCAGCTGCCGACTTCACCGAGCCTCAGATAGGCGAGGTGCGAAATATTATCAGCCCCAACACACTCAAGAAGGCGGTCTGTGAGCAGAACTCGGTCCCATTACAGGAGAAGAAGAAGGCACGCAAAAGAAAGACTAAGAAGGGTGCGAGCCAGCCGGCACCGAGTACGATCCGTGCTCAGGACGGGCCACCTTCACCGCAGGATATCTTGAGGAGGGTGCATGTGGCGGGTAGGGCGATGCTACCACCAAATATGCTCAATGCTGCAACCGGTGCTATGCGGAGTCTGCACGACAGTGTTCTTTCTTTGGAGAAGCGGCGTCTCAGAGAGAAGGATGTGGCATACCCGGTTTTCATGGCCAAGGTGCCAGAGGGCAAGGGCTTTGTGGATGGCGACATCGGGGGTACGATCGTCCTGTGGTTTCATGACATCTTTGCTATGTTTAACCTTCATCCGCTGCACTACACCTTCGTTCGGCTATTTTCGCTGAGTATGGAGATGCGGATCATTCGCGACAAGACCCCGGACATCGTGATAGTCGACCCCTTCTACATGCGTGCCAAGATCTTGGGCAGCGCTGGGGACCGGCAAGTCGCGAGTTCTTACCTCGAAGGCATCATTCTGGCAAACCAAGATAAGGATAACTTCCTCGTGCCTTACTTTCCCGAGTAAGTCCTCCCCTCAACCGGCCCGTAACATATGAATTCTTACTTTTCGATCGTTTTTCTTTTAACATTCCGTGTTTTCTGCAGTGACACACGTTGCACGCTCATCCTCCTAAGCCCCAAATATTCCATGGCCACGTATTTCGACCCGGACCGTCAGTCGAACGTAGACTACACAAATGTCAAGAAGGTTCTTGATGATGTTCTCCCCGGCTACGCCCAATCTGGAGGCACCTTCACCAGGCCTATTCGTAAGTACGGCAAGCACGTGTTCTCCCACAATACGACGTTCTGCTGCGTCAAGCAGCCGCCTGGCGGTCAGAAGGGTGCCTACTACGCCATCCATCACATGCGGGCGATCGTACGGGACCATCATCAACTTCTGCTACCGAGTAAACTCCAAGATTGGGCCGCGAGCGTGTCGGCAATCCAGGACGCGGACCTCCGACAAGAATTCTTTCGCATCCAGTCGGAGTTTGCGGAAATCATCCATCAAGATGTCCTTCGTACCTCGGGGCAGTTCTACCTCAGAAAGCAACCGTCCAACAGTGACATCGACACAATGCTACAAATGCAGGATGACAACGCCCGTTCTTTCATGACTCCCACGATAGACGGCGGCTTCATCCACGCTCCGGTCCCTTGAGTCGAGTTGTTTAGTTCTGAAACATCGATTGGCTCATGTTGTAATTAAACTTTAATGAACTTGTAGTATGTCTCTTTGGTTTTGAGAGTCGTTCAACTTAGATGTAATCGATGCTATTAATGTCTTGCTTTTCTCTTCCGATCGTTCTGTTGCATAATTATATATTGCTTATGTATTGTCTGTGAATTGGTACTAACGTTTCGTTTGGCTAGTGCATAGTGATGCCGACGTATGTCGTGTACAAGGGTAAGGTTCCCGGAGTCTACGATGACTGGGAGGAGTGTCGGAGACAGGTTCACCGATTCAGCGGTAACAGTTACAAAGGGTACACCACTAGGGCCGAGGCCGAATCTAGATACGCCCGCTATCTAGCGGGAGAGGGGAGGGAGCGTTGGAGGAACCGGATGAAGACGAGTTTCATCGTGATGATGCTCATCGTGATGACCGCAGCTCTCTT
>NC_041383.1:151992724-152000801 GCF_002162155.2 Triticum dicoccoides | reverse complement strand
CATTAGTAAAAATTACTAATGGCGTGCTATCAGTGGCGCACCAGTGATGCGCCATTAATGGCCATATTAGGTGCGCCATTAGTAGTGGTATTTCTAGTAGTGTGCGTCAGGAGATCCGACACCCAAAGGTGCATCATCAACTGCAGCAGGATCTGGTGGAGCACTTATGGAGGCTCAAGGGCGATGTCGGGCTCGACTTGTGATGAAATATGAGTTTTTATTTGTTGAACTATATAATTTATGCTGAACTATTTGTTGTTGCACTATTTTGTTGAACTATTTGATTTTCTGTGATGAACTATGTGATAAAAAAATATTTATGCTGAGAATTCAACGCCGAGCCACGATGAACCACGCTGAATATGGGTCAGTTCTCGCCCATATGGGGCCTCTATTCGCCGAAAGTGGGCCAAAAACTAGGCCAATATCGGTGCTTGGGGGCGACCTGGGGCGAGGGCTGGATGCCCAACCGCCCCCAGCGTCGATTGTACCACTGGCTCGCCCCAGACGGCGACTTTTATGCCTCCTGGAGGGGCCAACGGCTGGAGATGCTCTTATATAGCATTGCGAGGTAACGAGAAGCGGCGATATGGCTCCTGCCGGCATATAGTCCCACTATCTAGACCGTAGAACTGAGTCGTTGGCTGGGTACCGAAGACATTTAATGAAACTAGTGCATGCGCTGGAAAGTGTTGTATACCGCCTGCGCACTGTAAGGCCCCTCCCAATGCTTCACCTCATACAGGTGCTAAGTCTTCCACGTAGGCAAAAAATCTGATGTGACAAGTTATTTAAGAGGAGAGAGATGAGTGTGATGACCCCAGGAAGAAACAATGCTAAGCGTGTGAACCTAAGCAAAACATTTAAAGGAAGGAAGCCACCAATACATGAAGAGCTTTAGTTGCTAAATCATTAAATGAAGCAAGCTTAGCAACCATAAGGTAAGCACCTATGCATTGGGAAGTATAGTTGCTAAGCTATTTAATGTGCTTAGCACCTCATCTAAGCACCCATGCATTGGCAACAGCCTAAGAGCATGGTTAATAGTATAGCCAACTGCTGGCTATAAGCCATTGTCATGTCATCTATAGCCCATCTTATAGCCAATACGTACAATAATTGATTAGAAGTGTGTATTACTTTTTTATTATATGGCCCACCTTTCACTCTCACAAAGTGCCTAGGAGCACGTGCTAGAGCTGGCTCTTCACCAAGAGCACGCTTATCTTCTCTTTCCTCTTCTCTTTCCTCCAACTAAGCAAGAATATACTAGTTTATTTCTTATAGCCAGCTGACTCAGCTCCATTGTACTTGCTCTAAGTATGGATACGAGGGGCTGATCCGGTAGCTGTCAGCGCATACTGCTGCATGTCAGATCGGGGGACAGTAGCGTCACAATTGACAGATGTACCGATGGTACAGAATTCGCATCATGCCTGGCCATGGTCCACTGGCAGCGCATACTGTTGCATGTAAGGCCTTGTACAATGCAAGGTGCTTAGGGGAGGTGCTTAGAGGAATAAACCAGGCTTTCCTTAAGCACCGGTGCTTATTTGTACAGGGTAGACGCTTAACTAAGCGCCTCTCCTGTAGAAATAAGCATCGGTGCTTCAAAAAACTCGGTTTATTTTTCTAAGCACCTCCCTAAGCATCTCCCATTGTACAAGGCCTAAGAGTGTGACGGTGGTGGCGAAAGTGAATTATTATTTTTGCTTAAGTTTGGTACGGATTTAGAAAAACTTAGAGCAACTCCAACCCAACCATTCAAACGGACGTGTGTTTTGTTTATTTTTTGTTTGTCTGGGTCAGCAGAGCGGACACTTGTGCCGTTTTTTCGTTTAGGTCGACATATGCATCCAACACTGACTCGACGCATTTTTTTTGCGCGCGGACGTAAAAAGAAGAACCCTCCCAAACAAGTCCCAATTAACATAATTAAACATTAAAACGCCGACCAAAATCCACGTAAACTCAATTAAACATAAAAAACACTATGCCACCCCTGCGTGCTGTCCTAGGCGTCGTCGTCCTGTCCCGGGCCGGTGAGGTCGATCAGCTCCGACACAGGGGGAATGCTGCCTCCCATGCTCGCGCCGCATCCCGCACCGGTTGCGTCACAGGCTGGCGGGCGCGCTTCTCCGTCTCCCTCTCTCGGCGCTCCTCCTCCTCCCGTCGCAGCGGCGCTCCAGCTCCATTTGACGCTCGCCGTCAGTGCGGTCCTCCGCCAGTGCGCACGTCCTCCATTGTTGGAGGTACGTCGTCTCCTGTTATGGCGTCGCGCGACCCATTCGCGGTACTAGCCGGTCCACTGGTACCGTGACAAGCGTAGTTTTTGTTTTCGTGTCCGTGTGGACGCAAACCATGCACAAATTTTGGCATGAAATACATCTAGACGAACACCCGAGCAGATGCGGTTTGGGTTTGTGTCCACGCGTTGGGCCAGCCCTTTGATCCATTTTTATCCAAACGGACACGCGTGGACAGTTTGGGTCGTCTGGTTGGAGTTGTTCTTAGTGGCGTGATTCAACTTTCCCTGTCCAATGACTTGAGTTCAGGACGCGTCCCTGTTGATAAATGTAGATCACACAAATGACTGGTGCGGACATTGATCGATGAATTTGGTTCTTAGATAGAGAAGTTAGAAAGTGGTTGTTCGGATGTTTGGTTTTGGATTCCGGAGGAGTGGTTCCTGATTTTGGCGGTGACAAATATACTGCAGACGTTTTGGCTTTTGCTGGTGCGTACAAGAGCGATCATTGGGTGTCACCACAAAAACATGTGTGAAAATGTAGGATGTATCCCGATCTTGCGAGTAATTCCGGCTTCGATGCTGATAAATATAGTTCGCACATTTGTGGTTTGCTGGTATGGTCACTGATTGATTAATTTGGCGTCCTTGCAAGGTTGTGAGAATGGTAGATGCCAAAATGTTTTTCTGTGCCAATTAGTAGTTTTTTGGTATTTAGGGTGAGGAGAAGTAGAAATGGTTACCGGGATGTTTGGATTAGCTCCCCCTATTTTCTTGAATTGGAGAGTTGTTCTTGCTTTTGGTGTTGATACATCTACTTCGGGCATTGCGGTATGCTAGTCAAGGTTTTTTTTCCTCGATCCCGTTTTTTTCTTAGTAGAGACCGAGAAAACCTGTTTTCCAGAAAATCCCAGAATTTTTGGATTATTATAGCCCGAAATTTTCAAATGAATTTTGAATTTGATCTCTTTTTGCTTCAAAATAAAATATGTTTAAGCCTTGGTACACACAACGTAGTTCTTGTACATGTGGTCAGCCCATCTTTCGTTCCTTCGGGAGCTTGAGGGTTTGAGATACCCCTCCCGCATGGTGCTAGAATATACTCCCTCCGTCTATAAAGTTGAGTCACTTATTTTGAGACGAAGGGAGTATTTTTCTAAATTTGAAAACACTTTAAAAAGACAATTGGCAAAAATGAGAATTTTGATCCTGCGACCCGATTCACCTTACCACCAAGCTATTCTGTTTGGTCATTATATGGCAAGCTATACCAGACTCGAGTACTGAAGGGTACTCCCTCCGTTTTTATTTAGTTCGCATATTAGCTTTGATCAAAGTCAAGCTTTACAAACTTTAACCAAGTTTATAAACAAAAATATTAAGACATGCAATAAAAAATCAACAACTTTAGATTTATTATTGAATGTACTTTCACATCGTATAGATTTATTATGATAAATATCTATATTGTTTTTCACAAACTTGGTCAAACTTTACGAAGTTTGACTTCAGTCAACTCTAATATGCAGAGTAAATAAAAACGAAGAGAGTATGTGTCTTTCGCTTCGAAGAAAGGACACTGACAAGTACTGCAAGCACAAAAGAAAAACGCAAAGAAAAACCAACTACGGGTGGTAGCCACTCTAAAGAAACTGGTCCAGCGGACCATAATTTGGAGGAACCCGGTCCAGGAAATTGCATAAACGGGGAGACCGTAGACGGGTGAATATCTAGTGCTACCGGAGTACCTCACATTAGATGCTCCCAATTTTCAAAACGCACATTTAAATGTTTCAAAAATCCAAAAAAAATTGTGAATGTTAGCATCACATGAATGTACAATCCCTAAAGATTTCAATTCAAAATTCAAAATACACATTGAGAAACAAAAAAAAAAACAAATCCAGCATGAATGTTTTGCAGAAAATCACGTGAACATTCCGGAAATGACACTTTGGTCCACATCCCGTGATGCTGTCAATTCAATCTCAGATTGACGAACAATGTTGCGCGGGAGCACCTCCGTAGCACCAGATATTTTCCCGACCGTAGACGACCCTTCCTGCTGTAGCAATAAATGACGGCGCAGGTTAAACAGTGGCACCTGTTAATACGGACCCGGGCTTCCATCTCAATGTGAATTAAAGGCTTGGATAATGGGATCATATGGTAGTATGAGCCGTAACGAATTTTCGACACGGTGAGGTATATTATCTTGTTCGTACCTTAGCATGTCGACTTTTTTGGTGGAGAGTTCAGGAGCGGGGTGCTCACTGGATACCGCCATATCCATTAGCTATGCCCCGTGACTATAAGTTGGGGGGTATTTACACATCGTGACGCAACCATCCATAAGCATCGTCACCCTGCTCTGTGCGTGCACGCGCGCGCGCGTGTGTGTAGCTTGACGGCTATCAGAGGCATTCACGCTGCCTTGGCTGCCAAATTAAATGACTAAAGGCCGCGCAACAAATATTTATATCGGGTGGCTTGAACGGTGCACGCATTATGTGGGTCTACTCCCTACTGATTTGGTGAGTCATGGATGAAGATGAACACATGCTTCTCAACTAGGGTGAGTCTATGAGGGCTAGAGAAGATGAGTTGGGCAGCCGAAACAAGCAAGCAGAACATTTTAAAAAACTGAAGGAGCGTGCTGCAAGTAGCCGTTGAGACTGACAAACACTTAATGCGTTCTGAGTGACAAACACTCAATGCGTTCTGATCCAGCGCTGCCTCGCGGGCCATGCGCTGCATGTGTCAGCTGCAAATACGCGGCTATACCGATTGCATACAAGGTGGGGAAGTCATTATACAGCCGGAGGATATTAAAGTTGCACGAATCGTGCGGGCAGCATGCGGTGTGGATATCGACCTCGCATGGTGGCATGTCCACTCGTGATTATTCGACGAAGAGAGTAATTACATTGAAATCTGCTGTGCCTGTCACGGCTGATTCCTTCGCGACTCCATGCCGAGTTGAAATACCTGACAGTGATTTCCCATTTGGGACAAGTACGAGCGATACACATGTCGCTAACAGAAAAATCTTCACCACTAGATCCAAGAGAGAGTTCCTTAGCACTTTCCTTAGCCTGAAGAAAATAAAACTAGGTGATCTTTCGTCAAAGGTCAATCGGCGCGTATGGTGCTACCGTTTTGGTAACTCGCGCGATTGCACTATATCAGTGGATGCTGCCCGGCCGCATAGAACTGTGTCTCGGTTTCACCGTACGTTGCATAATAAGCAATGGCCAACAGCACCGGCGGTGGCAGCGGAGAGCACCACGTCTGGGTACCAGCTCACGGCGTCGGCCAAGCAGGCAAGGCCGCCGCTGCGCCGGAGATGTGGCTGAATCGCTTCGTTCGCTCTGTCACGCTAATCGAGAGGGTTGGCAACGCCTTGGGCACGTTGGCCTTCACGTGGGCCACCGTCGTCCTGCTCGGAGGCTACTCCAAGGACCTCAAATTCAAATATGATTTTCGGTATGCGACAGTGATAGTATTCCTCGAAGCTACAAGGTATGACAAAGCAATTTTGTAACTTGTGATAGTATTCCTCTTGGTCGTCGTTGGTGAAGGGGTCGTTGGATCCCGCGCGTACGGATTATTTTAGCTTTAGCAACCTGTTTGATAACCACCTGCTTCAAGTTTCCACAAGGGTGTTTGTGGAAAGATTAGGCATGGAAAATAAAGTTGTACTTCCATTTTTTTTGTTTGTTATATGATAAAAAATTAGCATGGGATAAAACCCTGCTCACGAATTAATTGGATACCCCTCGGAAGAAATGGATGGGAATTGGCTTCCTCAACTCCCATTCTTCTTCCCACTTAAACTTCCATTCCCTTTAATCAAACAGTGGATTTTTAATCTCCTCACCCTCAACTCACATTCCCCATCTCTAATTCCCTCGGAGGTTCTAGGCCCCTAGTAGCTTAGGTTTTTGGGTCATTCTACGTCTTGGCTTCGGCGGCGGCGGCGGTGGCGGCGATGCTGAATAAAGAAGATTCAGATTCTTCTCCGGCGAGGTGATCGTCTCTATGATCGGTGATGGATCTGGGAACCAGCTTGTTCAAGCAGGGAAGTCATGGCGGCGACATCTTTGTGGTGGTCTTGTGTCCTCGGGCTCTGTCGTTGCGACGACGTCTGCTCCAACGTCGTCGCGGAGCTTGGGAGGTGGTTAGGAGCGGATGCAGATTGTCGTCTGCATTGACGACATCTGAAAGAAGAAACTTATGCTGGGTTCGTGGTTGATGGATGGCAGATATGGTTTTATCGTTGGCGTCTTAGTTGTGGTGGGGTGCCAGATCTAGAGTTTGATGGCGTGTTCGAGGTGTTCCCTGGTCTCATGCGTTCAGCGGCAATGACTTCACTTTTGGTGAACCACCTTGGAGGTCCGCAAAGCTGCATATCATCGATGGAGCCGCATTGAGCTCGGGTGGGAGGTGCTCCATCCTTTTTTTTTCCTTCGGTGGTTGTTGTGATGGTGCCGGAGGCTGGGCATTGGTATCAAGCTCAAAGACGTTCTGCTGTCTTTTCAGTTTGTCATGCCGATCTTTACGTAACTTATACTTTGATCTTTATGATATGAATGAGACATGTATTACCATGTCAAAAAAACGCTCCGCGGATTTGTACATACGTGCATTTTTAAATAAATTCTCCAAGTCCAAGTTAATACAATAAAAATATCAGAGTAAATAGCATAAAACTCCCACAATTAAGGTTAGGGTTCACAAAAACTACTATATTTTTTTCACAAAACACTACAACCTCAGGGTAGTACAGTTCAAAAATCTACTCCTACTACCTACTTTGGGGGAGGGGGGGGGGTTGAACCTACCACCTACTGTTACTTGCCCGTTTGGCCGAAATTAAACGCAATTATGATCACGATGGCCGACCCATTAGGGCTGACGTGACATAAAAGTCAAGTCCATTAGGTTAATCATTAAAATGGACGTGATGTTGAGGCCCACATGTCAGTCTCAATAAAAAAATCCCTCTCCCGATAGATACATCGCCACTGCACTACATGCGCTGCGCGCACCCTCGTGTGGGCTGCCGCTGTATCATGGCATGACTCGATGGCATCGTGGTGCTCTTCCCTGAGCCAGGCTCTCTTACATGTCATGCCTCGGAGACCCGCCCACCCGGTTGGACGCGCTCCTCTAGGGCGCTCGCCAACGCTCTCCTCATAGTCACATAGGCCGGAGCCGCGGCCTTTGTGGGACACCGATGCGGCGAGTACCAGCGATGTGGTAGCTAACTGACGACCACCACCACACGCTCCCCGTCCTCCTCCAGGGGTCGATTTTCGTTCACATCTCAACACAACTAGTTTAACTAAGCGAGTCCAACACGACCATATCACCTATTCCTCCCCCACTTGGTGGTACGCTCCTAGTTTCTCTGTGGCATCCGGCGTTGCTGCCCGCATGGTCACGCGTCAACAGCGTCGTCCCCCGCTGCATTCGGCGTCACGACGTGCGAGCGAACAAGCAGATGCAGTCGTGCAGGCAGCACTGGCCGCCGGCCGCTGGCCGCCTCTAGGGTTAGGGCGAGACGAATTGGGGAATGGGAATTGGTGTGTGACTGTGCTATGGGAGCATGTGAGCCTTTGTCTCCTGTCATGCATGCGACTTGGGCCTTCTTTTTTGCTGGGCGTGATTTATCGGTGAGTATAGCACATCCAAACGTCTGCGAGTTTCGTAAATATCGGTCAATTTGGTTATTTCGGGTTTTTAGGAGTGAAAACCGAACCCTAACCCGAAGACTGAACTGGTGGAAAATAAAAACCCAACCCTAACCCAATAACCGAATTAACC
>NC_041383.1:151919881-151992376 GCF_002162155.2 Triticum dicoccoides | reverse complement strand
TACTGTTACTTGCCCATTTGGCCGAAATTAAATGCAATTATGATCACGATGGTCGACCCATTAGGGCTGACGTGACATAAAAGTCAAGTCCATTAGGTTAATCGTTAAGATGGACGTTATGACGTTGAGGCCCACATGTCAGTCTCAATAAAAAATCCTTCTCCCGATAGATACAACGCCACTGCACTTCATGCGATGCGCTCACCCTCGCGTGGGCGGCCGCTGTATCATGGCATGACTCCATGGCATCATTGTGCTCTTCCCTGTAGCCAGGCTCTCGTACATGTCGTGCCTCGGAGACCCGCCCACCCGATTGGAGGCACTCCTCCAGGGCGCTCGCCAACGCTCTGCTCATAGTCGCATAGGCCGGAGCCGCGGCCTTTGTGGGACACCGATGCGGCGAGTACGAGCGATGTGGTAGCTAACTGACGGCCACCACCATGCGCTCCAGCCCCCGTCCTCCTCCAGGGCCCGATTTTCATTCACAGCTCAACACAACTAGTTTAACTAAGCGAGTTCAACACGACCATATCACTTGTTCCTCCCCCTCTTGGTGGTATGCTCCTCGTTTCTCTGTGGCATCTGGCGTTGCTGCCCGCATGGTCACGCGTCAATGGCGTCGTCCCCCACTGCATCCGGCGTCACGACGTGCGAGCGAACAAGCAGATGCAGTCGTGCAGGCAGCACTGGCCGCCGCTACCGGCCGTCTCTAGGGTTAGGGCGAGACGAATTGAGGAATGGGGATTGGGGTGCGACTATGCTATGCGAGCCTGTGAGCCTTTGTCTCCTGTCATGCATGCGACTTGGGCCTTCTTTTTTGTTGGGCCTGATTTATCGGTGAGTATAGCACATCCAAACGTCAACGAGTTTTGTAAATATCGGTCAATTTGGTTATTTCGGGTTTTTAGGAGTGAAAACCGAACCCTAACCCGAAGACTGAACTGGTGGAAAATAAAAACTCAACCCTAACCCGATAACCGAATTAACCGGCAATTCGGTTAATAAGGTTCGGTTCGCGTTCGGGTAGTGGGTTCGGGTACCCAAATGCCTAGGGTGACGCGCATCGGCATCCGGGCATATGACCAGGTTGTTTGGGATCCACATGAGTGGTACACTGGATGTTCGGTTATCTCGGGTGGCAGGGCAGTCACCTATGAGGCTGATAACCCTCTCCCGCTAGTTGTTCTTGTCCACTCGCCCAGTGAGAGCATGGCCCTGGATCGGTAGGGCCGTGATCATGGCGAACTCTTCGAGTGTCACCGTCATCTCACCACATGGGAGATGGAAACTATGCGTCTTGGGGCGCCACCGGTCGACCAATGCTATGAGAGCTGATTGGACAAGCGTCAACGGCTTTTGCTTGAACTGAAGCACGAAACCCAGCAGTTGTGCTCTCTGAAGTATGACGTGTAGCGTTCGTCATACTGCATCTGAATGACCTTGGTGTGGCCCCTCATCCGCAATGGCGGTAGCATATGTCGAAATGTAAACGAAAATACTTAGTAACTTCATTTATCATAATAACCACTTTTTGGTGCAAAAACATGATCATAATTATGACCACTCCATTCTCCATAAAACGGACGCGATGACCATTGTCGAACGCATGGTCAAGCATGGTGTACCTAATGCCGATGGTGGGCGAAAGGGGAGGCCTCCTAATTTTTCTTGCAAATGAATCATGTCATTTTCAACTAACATGCATCGTATCATATTAATCAATTCTAGCATATCCAGCTTACATCAATCAATAAATATATCATAAAATATATAATCAATAATGGAATATGCAAATGAATCGTGTTAATCAAACTAAAAACCTAGTTAATATGTCAATGCGAATGAATCATAATTAATCAAACTAAAATATCGTATTGAATCAACAATCATATATATCCATCATATCTCTAATCAATCGTTTTTATCCATCATATCACGTTAACCAATCATATTCAACCACATCACCGCATCAACCAAATTCAATCATATTCAACCACATCAAACATCAATGAACAATAAAAAATATTATGAACATGAACTATATAGAAACATGAACTAGGATTCATCTACTAGATGAAATAGGGTTCAATCATATTCAACCACATCAAACATCAATGAACAATTCAAAAAAAATTATCAACATGAACTAGGGTTCATCTACTAGATGAAATAGGGTTCTATCATATTCAACCACACCAAATATCATATTAATCCTAACTAAACAAACATACTAGATGAAATAGGGTTCATCTTGTGCCAAATAATGCATCAAATTGAAATATTTTTAACTCAAACGAGTTGGAGGCATTGAGAGAGCTTATTTTTCTCATTTCGGAGCCATCTCGATCCAAAAAATGGTGGAGAAATGAAGAAGATCGGAGGGGAAGTGGAGGGGATGAGAGAGGAGTTCCACTCTGCTGTTGTGGCACGACGCGTCGCGGGGGAGAAGATGGGGGCTGGGGTTCACGGGTGGGCCCTGCGCCTTGGCCCTCGCGGGTTTATAACTGTTGAGCACCTACCGCCGGGGTTCGATGGTAGGGTTGCATACCCTACCGCCGAGGCCTCTGGCGGTAGGGTGGACGGCAGGAGATGATTGTTGTTTCCATAAGCTGACATGGATGAGTGGGCTACCACCGAGGCCTCTGGCGTTAGCATGTTCTATCCTATTGCCAGCCTCCTCGGCGGTAGGAAAAAGGGTCAGATCATGAAATAATTTCAAACACGGGTCAGATCCGGCTAAACTTTGCGCAAAGGGTCAAAACGCGGAAATCGGCCTCCTCCGGGTTCTTCTTCAAGCACGTTGTTCGCGGCCACTGTGGGGTGTGGGCGGTGGCTCCCTCCCTCGACACGTCATCCTCGGCCCCTCCCTCGACCAACACACGGAGGCTCTTGCCCATGTCATAGGACTTCACTGTTCAGCATGGGTCACGATAGAGCGGCAGGGTGCGTCAGCGATGGGTCTCACGGTTGGTCACACCTCGGGTGGGATGGTTGTTGCCGATGGTGGAGATGCAGGGTGATTACGTGCGAGCACTTTTAGTGTGATCATGAATAGGGAGGTGGGGCAGCGGTACATCTACGCCGAGACCAAGCTGCGGGGATTCATGGGCACTAGAAGGATTGAGGAAGGAAGTCAAGGCAACTTGGGTGAAAGGGATGCCAGGCTCTAACCTGCGTTCTTTGAAGATTACAACAACTTATCCACTATCTCTGTGTGCCTAATTGAGTGTTAGCCATCCATCTGCCATCCAGTGGCTTACCTGTGAGGATAACAGTTTGCCAACTGGAGATTATTGTCGGCCGTAGATCCAACGTCCGACACTCATCTATGATCCCCACATCGATGTTGCTTTCCAGCTCTCTTTACCGTCTTCTTTTCTACTTTTCACCTACTCTAGCTTGTAATAATGGCTATAAAATCAGCTTCACTCTCGTGTGAGAGGCCATGTGAATTGTAATTGGGTTGAAACCCTAGCCACCGGTGGTGTGCTGAAACTACTTTTCCCCTTTTCTTCATCTATAAATCCTAGCTTTTGATCCCCAATTCCTCTGTGAAGTTCGTTCGCTAGTGTTAAAATTCAATCAGTTGTCTTTCGGTTCCTGACAATTGGTACTCATCTAGTTGTGATAGTTTTATGCTATTTGCTCGGGGTACGAGGTTTGGTTAGTTGCTGGTCCCATATCTAATTAACATCCCTTCTCCCCGGGGAACTCAATTTTCTCGTGATTTAGTTGTGGGTCGTACACACTAGTTAACCATGATTCAGGGCCAACTACCGTGAAACCACTAATTGAGGAGTACTTTTTCCAAAGATCACTCCCACCTCCCCAGGTTGTGACAAGTGGCGCATTGGATGTGCGGCACTTGTTGCAAACTGAGAGTTTTCCCTTCTTTCGTACATCCGTTTATTTAAAATGTTTTATCTCTTAAACCATGCGTCCAATTCTCGAACCATTTGCACTGTTGAATTCTTCGTGTCGAGTCTTCAAAACTAGATCCCATGTTGATAGGTTTTAACAAAAAAAAATTCAAAAAAAAACATATGAAAAACCCAACCGGGAGCACATGTTTTTCCCTTTCTGAAAGACGTTTCCGAGAGGCACAATCGTGCCTCTCACGGAAGCAAATCTGTGTCTCTTGCGGGAGAAAAAAAAGAAAAACATGTTTTTTAGCATGGATGAATGTAGCCCACTTTCGATGCAGCACCAGGGTTCCACTAGACTACCTCTACAGCCTCAGCTGCGTCTGCCACCAACTGTTGGTTCTCCATCCCAGAATATCCTCTTCGAACTGCTCAAAAATAAATGGGACTACATGTTGCCCCCAAATCGAGAGGCGGACCAAGGTAGGTGACAGAGCGTCATACTCCACCAGTGGCTGGACCAGCTCCCCCTCCAAAGTTGTGTTGCACACCGATTCACAGGAGGATGCCAGCGATGTGAAAACATCCAAACCATCATGACCCATAGTCGAAGCTGCCTGGGTGGGGGCAACTGCCAAGCTAATGGGGAGGATATGTGGCCAACGGAGATTGGGCGAGTCCCATAGTCCACCGAAGAAGGTCGTCGGTCCACCTGATGCTCTGACCGATCCACCTGATCATCTGACACACGCAAGGCTGCAGCCACCGGACTGGTTTGAATCCTGGCCCCTGGTGGCCAAATTTGGTGTTTTGACCCTTTTGTGAAACTTTAGCAGGATCTGAGCCTGATCCAAAATAATTTTGGGATCTGACCCGTTTCCTACCGCCATAGTCTTTGGCGGTAGGGTAACACTGTCTACCGCCACGATTTCCAACGGTAGGATTTAACTGCGTTATGACGTTGTCATAACATAAAAAATACCCTACCGCCACCTCCAGGGTCTTTGGCGGTAGGGTCGGCACTACCGTTCCTTTGAAAATGAGGTCGCTTGTGCATGCATGCTGGTTGGGCTGGATGGCATTTTGCAAATGTGCAGGGTGTCTGCCCTGCTTACTGCCTAACCTAGCTAGCTACCCATGCATCCCATCAATCTCTACTCCTAATGGAGTAGTTGGTAGTCTCGCTTCCAGGTTTTTTTTGTCCCACCTCTCATGGTTTTTTTGGTACCTCCTCCCACCTTCGCTGGTTTTTTCGTATATTTTTTCGTCCCCTCCCCCCACTTCATCGGTTTATTTTCGCGTCACCCTCTCACACAACGAAAGAAATCTGAACAGATCAGAACTTTCCATACTGGCGCAAGTTCTTTAGTAATGTAGAACCAATCACGAACAATCTCTAAAGATCAAATCTAAATTAATTAACCTTACCTTAAATCACTCAATCACATTAATTAGAAAACAAATATTTGATTTTCAGAAAAATCACTCAATCACATTAACCTTACCTTAACTCACGGATGGTAATCAATCTCCAAACAGAGGAAACAATACATCAAGGGAGCAGTAAATAAACTCCCTTTCTTATGACATGTATATGATCTTCCATTCCCTCTCCGTTGTCGAGTGTTCTTGATTCTCGAGGACGGCGAGGCCGGGTGCAGCGGCACCGCGTTGGCCGCGGCCGGTGAAGGGGGCGAAGAAGGGCGGCTTCCCTAGCCCTGGCCATGGCCGTGGCCTTGGGAGTTCGTGCTGTGGAAGCAGCACTTGAAGGACCCGGCGTGGGTGGCCGGCGCGCAGACGCACTTGGAAGCGGGCCCGTGGTCCGCGCCGGACGGCGCCGACGCCGACCCGGGCCACCTCCTCCGCGTATTCTTGGAGCTGTGGCTGGCCGATCTACATGAAATTAATTCCCTCAGTTGTGGTGGCAAATATAATACACATAATCCATATTGTTATGCACTAGCGCGTGTGTGTGAAATAGATGGATTATGGTCCCGTGCCCAATAAGATGGATATGTGCATGTGTGTTAGAGAGAGAGAGGTGGGAGAGGGGGAGAGAGTGTGAGGAAGAGGGAGGGAGAGTGTGTGTGTGAGGATTTGATGGAAAAAAAAGTCGCCAATGTCACTTAATATGTATGAGAATATTAATATTGAACTCTTAAAGTTAATGTGACCCCGTTGCAACGCACGGGAGTTCTTCTAGTTATTTAAGTTTGTGGCATGTCCAAGCTAGGAGCTACGTACTAGTAGTAATGATGCATGTGGGTTGAAAGAGATAGGGGGAGATGGATGTGAGTGGATGTTCCCCATACTATGCAGTCTGTCAGAGACCGGTGCTCGCATGCACTCACATGCATCTCGATAATAGTGAATAGCCTACCACCAAGTACCATGGCGTAGGGTTACATAGTTTACCACCAAATACTCTAGCGATATGATATTTTGCACGTTAAATGACCGTGACGGCGCAGTTAAGTCCCTAACACCAATGCCTACGGTGGTAGGAAAAAGGGTCACATCCTGAAATTTTTTGAACCAGGGTCAGGGTCAAAACACCAAATTTGGCCCCCCTTGATGCCTGGCCACCATGCGCTCCACCGCTGTTGTTTGGTGGCGGTGATCTCTCCGACGGCCGGGTGGACGGCACCTACCTGTCTGAAGCCCATGACCACACCCAACGTGTGGTGGACCGTGTGACGGCGAACAATCATCCGTGCCTGTTGCCACTCTGGCACCGGTGGCCATGCCCAGGCAGCTACGGGAAGGTGCGCGACGCGCCCAAGGTGGTCGGGTGCGGGAAGGTGGGACGCGGCGGGAAGCGAGGGAAGGCAGGGCGCAGGGAAGGGCCGAAGTCGGCGGAATCCGAAAAGTGGAGCTGGATGGACATGGCTACCGGTGCCGGAGTGGCAACCGGCATAGAGGGGAGATGGGAGCGGCTCAGAGGGGAGAGGGGCAGTGGCCATGTTCAGATCGACTCCGAGAGAAAGCCAGTGGACTAGTAGGACATGAGCACATGTTCAACCCTGAAACTAGCATGACATGTATTAGAACTTGTAATTAGTTTATCGGTCGTTAGTAGAAAAAAAATACACTTACGTCCTTACTGCATCAATGCCACCAAGGCTTAGCACAGTTAGGCTCCGGTTTAACAAGAAGTCAAGAACCCAGCATTGTTACGATCTTCTGAAATCGTATGTCTTATCTTTCTTAAACATTGGAGTATGATCTGGATGCTCACCATCTTGGGTTTGTGATCTACATAATGTGCATATTCTATCATTTAATGACACCTTATATACATACTGCAGGATGTTCACACGCAACAACAGACTGGATTACCAACTGTTCTTTAACACTAGGGGAGCTTTTAGACCTATGCTCTGGAATGGACTGGTTGCGGTAGTATGCTTTTTTGATGTTTTCGTGATCCTCTTGAAGAAAATCAGATACATGTCTCCTATGGGGCTTCTATTGATGACAGTAATACTTGCAATTGGCCGGTTCCTGTCTGGGCTGAAACTGCACATATGCAAACCACTACGCCGTGCCACATCACTATGGAGCCCCTTAGTTGCAATCTTATTACTAGCTCCCTCTCTATCAGACCGCAGTCGTCGATACATATATGGTCATGATGAGAATCAAACTCACATAGATCCATTGACCAGATGGGTAGTGTTCACGGTACTACTTGTGCCAGTGCTATTGGTAACAATAAGCAGGCTACGGTTTACAAGAATCATCAAACTAGTGGACAGAACTCTTGGCAGCAAAAAAGCATTTTGGCGTCGGGTTATTATAAACTTGTGCATGATTGCTGTGCTAGGGATGCAGATGTACATGCTAAGCCTAGATGTACTCGTGGGCATTTTTACGAGCATGATAATCCAAGTGTCCCCCTTAGCGGTGGTGTCATTTGGCAACTTCCAGATTCCAGCAGCAGTGTTGCGTATCGTGCTAGCAATCTTGGGCCTTCAGCATGTGCCTAAGTATGGAGAAGAAGAAGACCAAGAGAACCTCAAAGCATCTCTCAGAATCTTCTATGGGATGGTGCTTGGACAAGGAATCTTCTATTCTTTGGCTTGCATGCTCGAGTTCTTTTCATTCATCCCTCGGAGATACCTTGTCCACCGTGGTGGGTTTAGAGGTCAGTGTGGAGTAGAATCTGTCAATGTGTACTATGCATACGCCTTGGAGAAATGTATGCAGGAGGGTGTGCTTGCTCCAAAGAAGATCAGCCTGAGCAACTTTGCCATGGATTCTCTAAACTCGGATTCATCCAAGAATCAGCTCCACGGTATTCGTCTGATGCACAGCTTTCTGCAATGGCAGCCAACCAGGGCACAGCTCCTGTCAAAACTCACCACTTCCACCAATACCGTGGCCAGAATAATCAGGATGTTGGATTGGACAAGTCCAAAGGATACAACCATCAGATTATATGCCGCGAGGGTCACCACTGAACTTGCAAAGGACCTCCGTATAGTTACTTTCCCCGGTACAATGCAGCTTGTATCAGCACTTCTTGATGCTGATAGAAGACCTAAAAGGGGAAATCCACTTCTGGACACAGATGATGAGCAAGAAGAAAGGCAAGATCAATTGCTGAATACAGAAGATAGCGAGGAGCAAGAACATCATACAGTAAGGGATGTAGCTGTTAACCAATCGCAAAGCCAAGACCCACTTCAAGGCACCGATAACCTGCTCGAAGAAACACAAACACCCTCGACCCAACAACCTTTTGTCGACAAACAGAACTCTTACATAATCAGATGCTGGCAGTGGATTAAAGAATTACGTTCAACTCCCAAGGAGCAGACGTCGACAGACCATGATCTTCTCCCTGCACTGGCCATGTCAATAATAGAAAGTCTTGCTGGGTGTGATTAGGAAAACTGTGTGGAAATCAGCAACGCAGCTAACCTCATTCCGAAAATCATAGGATTCACGAGATTCAAACGTGCCATGAACACTGTGGATACCGAGGCAGAACAAAAGATCATGTTAAAGTCATCGCTGAAGGTTCTGCAAAGACTCACAGGCATTGGCGGGGAAATCGGCATAACACTGCGGTACAAGATATCAAAACATCCCTTCCTATTGAGAAACCTTGTAGAAATCTTGAAAGACAACAGAAGCAGCCAGGAATCGAGAAAGTTGGTGGCCGGAATCCTCAGGAACATTGCCATTGATGGGAACACAAGGCAGGACATTGGTCGCATTCAACTGATCATCACCAGGCTGAAGCAGACATTTCTCAATGAAGAAAATCCCATGATTGCCAATGCTGATCACTTGTCACGGAAGGTCGCGGGGCAAGCACTGGCAATGTTGACGACAGAAAGTGCCCAAAATTGCTTGATTGTGTTGCAGGAACCAGACTTCATTAAGAAATTGAAACATATGATCTTGATCCATGATGGCAAGTACATATATGTGGCAGCAAGTCTGTTACGTAACCTGTGCCTGCACTCTCGACACGAGCTCAGAGAGCCGGACCTGAAGGAGCTATCTCATATCTTGCGAGAGGTGAGCCCTGTTAATTCAAGCAACAAGTGCGGTATTAGAGGTGGCTAACGAAATTTATCATTTGTATTTGTTCTTGTGCATGAGTTGTTCGTAGATCCCTGCAATTTTGTACTTCTGCCCGTTTATTATCACTGATTATGTAGTATAGCTACAAATTGAATTGTCACTAATTATGATACATATCATCACAGGTGTTGGAGAAAATAATTGACGTGGAAGGGGCAGAACTAGAGATCATCATTGGCCTTAGTTCACTAATTTGCAAAACCATTCCTGAAGACTTTACCCAAGAACTAGAAGGCGGCCAGATTAAGCGAAGATTTGTGAAAAGGCTCGTCGATGTGTTGAATGCAAATACGGAACCTGGCGCTAATTGTCCTGGGATCAGAAGGGTTATACTTGAGCAGGTCATTTACATGATGGAGTCCAATTATCGCTATGCGGACTGTTTCAACGAATTCAGGATGACAGAAGCCCTCTCAGTCATCGAACAAACACTGTCACACGCTGAGAGCTACAAGTTCTTCTTGGGTGATGCAGGTTTCATGGAGTACAACACACCTATCTCCGCTCTTGTGGTAAGAGCAAAAGAGCTTATGTGTTGTAACTGACTAGCTTCAACCGTAGATGGTAGCAGAACTTCTGAACACATTTGATTCCTCATTTCATAAGCGAGTTGTAGGAGATTATTCATTTGCAATTGTAGTGAACTGTACGTTACAGTACAATAAGGGACACGTGAATTTAGATTTCGTAGCAAGAATGCAGGTGTGAGGAGAAAAAGAAAATTCTTGGCTTTAGAGACACAAGGTGCTGATATAGTTGTAGAGATTTCATATTTGTAATTTGAACCTCAGATAAAAAATAGTGGATGTATGTGCTTTATTTTACAATGAAAAATACTTTCGTTTGCAGTGGGAACAGGTGATTTTTATTATTATGCATAATCAAATGGTTCTATCTGTAACCAGTTAATTCATATCACTGTTTTGGCATATACTGTTACAGGGAAATTTTCATAAAGTTGGTGCCGATGCAGTGAGGGGTTGTGTTGTCCAATGTTTACAAGAAAATATAGGATTATGCATCTAGGTTAGGACAACACAGTTGAAGAGAGGGAGATAGTGTGATGTTACTGCACAGATAATGAAACAATTCTTGCTATTAATAAGTCTGCTTCATGTGGACAGTGACATAAATGAGGCAAGAAGGCCAAATCTACCCCCAGGAGGCGATGTCCGGTAGTCCCTGGCATAGCACGAAAGAATGCTTATGAATACTTTTCAATCTGTTTTGTGGTCCATGGTCCCAATGTTGCAATACGAGACTAAAAATGTCCAAGTCTGATGGGATGATGGTCTCCATTGTTCAGTATGCCATTGACCAGTTGAGACTCGCTCAAGAAGTACCGAATTCCGTACAGATACTAAAGAAAAATGCAAGTTTGTCCTGCTAATCAGCCAGCTAATGATGATATTATCTAAGTTTGGTCACGGATGGTAAGCCTATAGCCCTATACTAAACAATTGTACTCCCTCCGTCCCATAATATAAGATCGTTTTGCAAGCTTGCAACTAACAACAGAATCCGCACAGCAAACATTGTAAAATCCAGGTTTATTCCAACACCATCAAAGCTGAATTTGCACCCACCCACGACGCGACTGGCCATTTAATACTACCGTAGTCATTAGCGATGCCCCAGAAACCACTAATTTTTGCTTCTCGGATCAAACCCCGCTGCCGATTTGAGCACAGAGGGTGCCCAACAGCCGATGCGAACCCTAGAGTTTGGCAATAAAATGGCCCTAACCTCTCGAGGGGTGCCGGAGGCCGGAGCTCCGGCAGATCTCAGGCGAGCGCGGCCGGTGGCCGGGGGGGGAGGGGAGCGGAAGGTAAAGGCACCTGCGTAGGTGGGGACGTTGGAGATCCCCGCCGAGCTGATCGCCCCCATGGCGCACATATGGGGAGCTGAATGCCTTTATTTGTCGTTATTGTCTCCTTTTTTTTTTGAGAAATTGTCGTTATTGTTTTTCTTTTTGAGAAATTGTTTTTATTGTTTGTGTAATGGCAGAATGCTTTTTAAAAAATTCTGATATATTTATCTTCAATCAGGCAGTACAACAAACACCATAAATAATAAAAATTACATCCATATTCGTAGGTCATTTAGCGACGACTACAAGCACTGAAACGAGCCGAATGCACAACGCCGTCATCGGCCCTCCATCACAGAAAAACTTGTTGTAGTAGATAGTCGGTAAGTTATCGTGCTACGGCCTCATCGGACCAGCACACCAGGACAACAACCGCCGCTGATGAAGAGTAGCTTATATCAAAAGGATTCAACATGAAGACACACGAGCATAGACGAACGATGAACAGATTTAAGCAGATCCACCAAAGACAGGTCCGCCAGAGACACACCTCCACCCGCCCACCGACGATGCTAGACATACCGTCGAAACGGAGGCTGGACGAAGAACCTTATTTCATCTTTAGGGTGACGCCGCCGTCTCACCTTACTTAGCGGGACACAAACCCTGATAAAACTCAAAGAAACATCTAAAAGCGAAGCCCTCCCGCCGGTAAGAGCTGGGAGCGAACCAACGGCAACACCGATGAAAGGCAGAGGAACCATAATCTTTCTTTTCTGGAGGAGGCAGGGCATAATGATTTCCTGACATCGAATTTGTTGTAAAATAGCATTACCACTTGTCTGGTTGCAATTTTTCAGGAAGTATATTAAATCAATTTAAATTGGTTGAATTTTTCGAAAAAAATTAAAGGAACAACAATATATGTAGTTGACTGGCCCCGCGAGAAAAGGACAACTCCATATTTGATCGCTCAGCGAAAAAAAGGATCGCCCTGCGTCGCCTAGCCCTGGGCGAGTCGGGCGCGACTAGCACTCTGTCGGCGTTCTGGGAACGGGGGTCCCCAGACTTGCCTGCCTGCGGCCTGCAGCGTGGCTCAAGCAGTGGCCCAGTACGGCCCAAGTTCAAGACCCTCGCGAGGGGCCAAGCCTCACGGGGCGGACGACGCAAGGCTTCCTCAGGGGCGGCCTCATCAGGCAGGCTCGCGAGGAGGCGGAGAGATCAAGTCAAGGAGTACCTCGCGAGGTGCTCGTGACGCAAGCCATGACGATCGAGACCAGGCGGGCGCTGCGCAGTGTCCTCGTTTCCTCTTTGGTGCAAAGGTGGTAAGCGCAGGCGCGGAGTACCGAGGCATCAGGCAAAGGTTACCATATTGGTGCAACGAGACCAAGACCAGAAGGACGGAGATCACCGTGGAGCCCAAGATGGCGTCATCACCAGTGCCTTTGGCAGTCGAAGACCACCTTTAGTCAGGATAGCTTGTACTAGTTGTCCCCATTTAAAATGACCGTTGTTGGCTCCCTTCCCGCTCAATATTTGGGAAGAGGACCAGGGCCTCTATATATAGAGATAGCCACCACTATAGAAGGCATCTGGATCTCACCTAGAGCCAACAGAGACGGAGCAATTCCTCTCCGAGCACACCACCACATGAACACCCCTCGCGAGGCTGTTCTTCCTCTGTACTGTTCATCATCAGCCCCAGAGGCAATCCACCACACCACACACTAGATTAGGGTATTACACCACAACGGTGACCTGAACCAGTATAAACCTTGTGTCACTTGTGATGTTCATCGTGTAGCTTAGATTCGCGGCGAGGTTTTGGGGCGTGGATCGGTAGAGAGTAGATCTTCGTGCGCACCCCAGAGTTCGAACCTTAAGGGTTTTGCCGGAACCCGATATCCGACATTTGGCGCGCCAGGTAGGGGTGTGATACGTATCCAACGTATCTACTTTTCCAAACACTTTTGCCCTTGTTTTGGACTCTAACTTGCATGATTTGAATGAAACTAACCCGGACTGACGTTGTTTTCAACAGAACTGCCATGATGTTGTTCTATGTGTAGAAAAGAAAAGTTCTCAGAATGTCCTGAAAATCCACGGAGGCACTTTTTGGAAAATGTAAAAAATACTGGCGAAAGAATCAAGACCAGGGGGGCCACACCCTGTCCACGAGGGTGGGGGCGCGCCCCTCCCCCTGGGCGCGCCCCCCTGTCTCGTGGGCCCCTGGACCTCCACCGACCTCAACTCCAACTCCATATATTCATGTTCGGGGAGAAAAAAATCAGAGAGAAAGTTTCATTGCGTTTTACGATACGGAGCCGCCACCAAGCCCTAATCTCTCTTGGGAGGGTTGATCTGGACTCCGTTCGGGGCTCCGAAGAGGGGGATTCGTCGCCGTCGTCATCATCAACCATCCTCCATCACCAAATTCATGATGCTCACCATCGTGTGTGAGTAATTCCATCGTAGGCTTGCTGGACGGTGATGGGTTGGATGAGATTTACCATGTGATCAAGTTAGTTTTGTTAGGGTTTGATCCCTAGTATCCACTATGTTCTAAGATTGATGTTGCTATGACTTTGCTATGCTTAATGCTTGTCACTATGGCCCGAGTGCCATGATTTCAGATCTAAACCTATTATATTTTCATGAATATATGTGTGTTCTTGATCCTATCTTGCAAGTCTATAGTCACCTATTATGTGTTATGATACGACAACCCCGAAGTGACAATAATCGGGATACTTCTCGGTGATGACCATAGTTTGAGGAGTTTATGTATTCACTATGTGCTAATGCTTTGTTCCGGTTATCTATTAAAAGGAGGCCTTAATATCCCTTAGTTTCCACTAGGACCCCGCTGCCACGGGAGGATAGAACAAAAGATGTCATACAAGTTCTTTTCCATAAGCACATATGACTATTTACGGAATACATGCCTACATTACATTGATGAAATGGAGCTAGTTTTGTGTCACCCTATGTTATAGCTATTACATGAGGAATCGCATCCGGCATAATTATCCATCACTGGTCCATTGCCTACGAGCTTTTCACATATTGTTCTTCGCTTATTTACTTTTCCGTTGCTATTGTTACAATCACTACAAAACCCAAAAACATTACTTTTGCTACCGTTACCTTTATTATCATACTACTTTGCTACTAAATACTTTCCTGCAGATACTAAGTTATCCAGGTGTGATTGAATTGACAACTCAACTGCTAATACTCAAGAATATTCTTTGGCTCCCCTTGTGTCGAATCAATAAATTTGGGTTGAATACTTTACCCTCGAAAGTTGTTGCGATCCCCTACACTTGTGGGTTATCAAGACTAATTTCTAGCGCCGTTGCCGGGGAGCATAGCTCTATTCGCTGAGTCACTTGGGATTTATATCTGTTGATCACTATGAAGAACTTGAAAGACGACAGAACCACGATTTTTCCCTCAACTACGAGGGGAGGTAAGGAACTGCCGTCTAGCTCTGCACTAGATTCTCCTTCTGTTTTCAGTAACCTTCCGACACCTAAACCTGCTACTGCTATGAACTCTGATATGTCGCATGTTATTGATGATGCCACTTCTGCTATGCATGATACTTATGATGAAACTACTTCTGTGCGTGATACTACTTTGCCATTCGGTGAATTTCTTGATGAACAACTTGCTAGAGTTAAGGGGAATGAAATTATTAAAGATGATATTATTGATGATAGTGATGATGAAAATTCTCCCAATGATTATGAATTTCTTGTTGTTCCTGAGGGTTATGTTATGAATGAAGAAGCTACTAGAGCTATCTTTGCTTGCAATGATAGATATGATCTTAAGAAATTATTAGCTAAATGGAAGCAGCAGTCTCTTAATGCTAGAATGAAACCTGGCCCTGCTTTTGCTACTTCACCTATCTGTGTTACTGAGAAGGATTATGAATTCTCTGTTGATCCTGAAATTATTACTTTAGTTGAATCTGATCCTTTTTATGGCCTTGAATCTGAAACTGTTGTGGCACATCTTACCAAGTTGAATGATATAGCTACCCTGTTTACTCATGATGATAAATATCTCTATTATTATATCCTTAAGATAATTCCATTCTCGTTAAAGGGTGATGCTAAGACTTGGTATAATTCTCTTGCTCCTGGTTGTGTGCGTAGTCCCCAGGATATGATTTATTACTTCTCTGCTAAATATTTCCCTGCTCATAAGAAACAAGCTGCCTTGCGGGAAATATATAATTTTGTGCAAATCAAAGAAGAGAGTCTCCCACAAGCTTGGGGGAGGCTTCTCCGATTCCTTAATGATTTGCCTGGTCATCCTCTTAAGAAAAAAGAAATACTTGATATCTTTTATAATGGACTAACCGATGCTTCCAAGGATTACTTAGATAGTTGTGCTGGTTGTGTTTTCAGGGAAAGAACAGTCGACGAAGCTGAATTACTATTAAATAATATGTTGACTAATGAAAATAATTGGACTCTTCCTAAGCCAATTCCTGAACCAATTGAGCCAACTCCTGAGCCTATTCCTAAACCCACTCCGAAGAAGAGAGGTGTTTTATTTCTTAGTCCTGAAGATATGCAAGAGGCAAAGAAATCAATGAAAGAAAAAGGTATTAAAGCTGAAGATGTTAAGAATTTACCACCTATTGAAGAAATACATGGTCTTAAACCGCCTGTTGAAGAACCACATTGTCTTGATAACCCGACACAGGTAGCAAAGGTAAATTCTCTCTATAGATATGATAAAGTTGAAATCCCCTCTACTAAATTTCACAGCCCATGCTTAGATGAATTTGATGACTTTATGGCTAGACAAGAAAGTTTTAATGCTTATGTTGGTAGAGAGTTAAAGAATAATGCTTTCGAGATAGGACGCCTGAGCGATAATATGGCTAGAGATAAAGGTGAACTTAAACTCATTAGCAAATATGCTTCTATGGTTGCTACTCAAGCTGAGCAAGTACTTAAAGCTCAAAATGATTTGCTTGATGAATTAAATAATAAAAATGACTTTGCTGTTAGAGTGGCTACTAGAACTGGTAGAATGACTCAGGAACCTTTGTATCCTGAAGGCCACCCTAAGAGAATCGAGCAAGATTCTCAGAGAAATAATTTAGAGGCACCTAGTTCTTCTAAAAAGAAGAAAAAGAAAAATGATAGGACTTTGCATGCTTCTAGTGAACCTACTGTAGACACACCTGAGAATCCCAATGATATTTCTATTTCTGATGCTGAAACACAATCAGGTGATGAACATGAACCTAGTGATAATGTTAATGATAATGTTCATGTTGATGCTCAACCTATCAAAAATAATGAAGTAGAGATTGAACCTGCTGTTAATCTTGATAACCCACAATCAAGGAATCAACATTATGATAAGAGAGATTTTGTTGCTAGGAAGCACGGTAAAGAAAGAGAACCATGGGTTCAGAAACCCATGCCCTTTCCTCCTAAACCATCCAAGTCAAAGGATGATGAGGATTTTGAGCGCTCTGCTGAAATGATTAGACCTATTTCCTTATGTATGCGCTTAACTGATATGCTCAAAGTAAATCCTTATGCTAAGTATATGAAGGATATCATCACAAATAAAAGAAAGATACCGGAAGCTGAAATTTCCACCATGCTTGCAAATTACACTTTTAAGGGTGGAATACCAAAGAAACTTGGAGACCCCGTGGTACCAACTATACCATGCTCCATTAAAAGAAATTATGTTAGAACTGCTTTATGTGATCTTGGAGCCGGTGTTTGTGTTATGCCTCTCACTTTATATCGTAGGCTTGAATTGAATAAGTTGACACCTACCGAAATATCTTTGCAAATGGCTGATAAATCAACTGTTATACCTGTCGGTATTTGTGAGGATGTGCCTGTTATGGTTCCAAATGTCACTATCTTAATGGACTTTGTTATTCTTGATATTCCCGAGGACGATAGTATGTCGATTATCCTTGGTAGACCCTTTTTGAATACTACAGGGGCTGTTATTGATTGCAACAAAGGCAATGCCACTTTTCATGTTAATGGTAATGAGCATACGGTACACTTTCTGAGGAAACAATCTCAAGTCCATAGCATCAATTCTATTGGAAAAGTTCCAACTATCATTATTGGAGGTTTTGAATTCCCTCTCCCTACTGTCAAGAAAAAGTATGATATTCTTATTGTTGGGGATTTTCATATCCCCGTTGAGGTAACTTAGTGTTATTCGAAATTTCTCCGGTTCCGTGTTATTCGGAATGAGTTTGTTAACAAGACTTGATCAACCTTGTTAGTGGATTCATTGATGATCATGAGATGGATGAAACTAGAAGGCACAACCTTCTGTACCCTCTTTTTACTTTCTGTTATTTAGAATAAATAAAGCAAAAATAGTATTATCTGTCTGTTTTCTGAATTATCCATGCAATAAAAAATATCCCAAAAATAAAAGTGCTCCAAATGCCCTTCAAATTTAGTATGATTTTTTTATGGAATATTTGAGGATTTTAGGCACTGAAATCACTACAGGAGGGGCAAGCACGAGGCCACGAGAGTGGAGGGCGCGCCCACCCCACCTGGGCGCGCCCCCCTGTCTTGTGGGCCCTTGGTGGCCCCCCTCCACTTATGCCAGCATCCACACACTCCATCTTCTTCCCTAAAAAATCCCCATCCAGCTCAAGCACGAGTTCTAGCTCGTTTTGCTGTGATTTTCGATCTCCTTGCTCAAAGCTCCATTCACAAAACTGCTTTGGGAGATTGTTGTTTGGTATGTGATTCCTCCATTGGTCCAATTAGTTTTTGTTCTAGTGTTTTATTCATTGCAAAAATTTTCTGCAAAGGCGACCATGTTCTTGAGCTTGCATGTTGAATTTATGAGGTCCCAAGCAATTTTAATACATGATATAGGCTCTAGGCACTTGTAGGAGTAGTTGCTACTAATCTTGTTTAGTTTTATTCACTTTATTTTGAAGTTACTAAAATTTCAAAATTTTGCAGAAAAAGAATTATGTCTAGGAGAATGTACCAAGGTGGTTCCTCAGTAAAGAAAGGACCCAGGATTGCTATACGTGAGCAAGATGTTGAATTACCAAAGGACGCAGATGTTCGAGCTTGTGAGTGGCCATCAGACGATTTTATGGTTGAAGCAGGCTTCAAGGAGGAATTTGACGCGTATGTGCGTAATGCTGAGCTGGAGGACTTCTTATAAGATAAGTGTCCTCAGTACTATCAATTGACTGATTCCTTTGTGCGGCGGTTTAAATACAATTGTACGCGTAATTCTCCTAGTGTCCTATTTGATATTTATGATACATCTTATACCATGGACTTAGAGAATTTTACAACTACTTGCAAACTCCCGCGGTGGGGTAATATTAATGATCCTCACAAATCTGAATTTAGAGATTTCCTTGCTAGTATTACTATGGGAGAATCCAGGGACATAGCACAAGCTACCATAGGGAGCATTCATTTTCCTGCTATACATTATTTTGCTCTCTTCATTGGTAGATGCATTAACGGTAAAGATGAAGCATGTCATATATGTGTCCCAGATCTTTGTGTCCTCAAGAGTGCTGTCTTAGGTTATAAAGGCTATAACTTGGGGGCAATAGTTGCATGTAGGTTGCAGAATAATAGTAGAACTGGAGATTTATTTGGAGGAATTTATGCAACCTGTGTGGCCAATTATCTTGGTATAGCCCCACGAGAGGGGGATGTGATGATACCTCCTGCTTATTTAGATTATGACGCTATGGTCAACCATCAGTTTCTTAGGATGAATGAACAATTCCTCCATTATCGACTAATCTATGACAGACGCAATGTCGTCCAAGTTACTCTTCCTGCTCCTCTCCTTTTTGATTATCAGGCAAAAGGAAGATATGTTGTTACCAGGGAGGAAGCAGCTGAACACGAGGGGAGAGCAGAGGCAGCTCGCCAACATGCCGCTGCTCAGGAGGCGGTTGCTGCTGCATCTCAGTACGACCCCAGCTACTGTTGGGGAACGTAGCAGAAATTCAAAATTTTCCTACGTGTCACCAAGATCTATCTATGGAGAGACCAGCAACGAGGGGAAGGAGAGTGCATCTACATACCCTTGTAGATCGCTAAGCGGAAGCGTTCAAGAGAACGGGGTTGATGGAGTCGTACTCGTCGTGATTCAGATCACCGATGATCCTAGTGCCGAACGGACGGCACCTTCGCGTTCAACACACGTACAGCCCGGTGACGTCTCCCACACCTTGATCCAGCAAGGAGAGAGGGAGAGGTTGAGGAAGACTCCATCCAGCAGCAGCATAACGGCGTGGTGGTGATGGAGGAGCGTGGCAATCCTGCAGGGCTTTGCCAAGCACCTATGGGAGAGGAGGAGGTGTCACGGGAGGGAGGGAGGCGCCAGGGACTCTTGTATGGATGCCCTCCCTCCCCTCCACTATATATAGGGGCAAGGGAGAGGGGGGAGGCGCAGCCTTTCCCCTTCCTCCAAGGAAGGGGTGTGGCCAAGAGGGGGGGAGGAGTCCATCCTCCCCAAGGCACCTCGGAGGTGCCTTCCCCTTTGAGGACTCTTCCCTCCCCAAGTTTCCTTGGCGCATGGGCCTCTTGGGGCTGGTGCCTTGGCCCATATAGGCCAAGGCGCACCCCCTACAGCCCATGTGGCCCCTCGGGGCAGGTGGACCCCCCCGGTGGACCCCCGGACCCCTTTCGGCACTCCCGGTACAATACCGATAAAGTGCGAAACTTTTCCGGCGACCAAAACAGGACTTCCCATATATAAATCTTTACCTCCGGACCATTCCGGAACTCCTCGTGACATCCGGGATCTCATCCGGGACTCCGAACAACATTCGGTAACCACATACAAACTTCCTTTATAACCCTAGCGTCATCGAACCTTAAGTGTCTAGACCCTACGGGTTCGGGAGACATGCAGACATGACCGAGACGTTCTCCGGTCAATAACCAACAGCGGGATCAAGATACCCATGTTGGCTCCCACATTTTCCACGATGATCTCATCGGATGAACCACGATGTCAAGGACTCAATCAATCCCGTATTCAATTCCCTTTGTCTAACGGTATTGTACTTGCCCGAGATTCGATCGTCGGTATACCGATACCTTGTTCAATCTCGTTACCGGCAAGTCTCTTTACTCGTTCCGTAACACATCATCCCGTGATCAACTCCTTGATCACATTGTGCACATTATGATGATGTCCTACCGAGTGGGCCCAGAGATACCTCTCCGTTTACACGGAGTGACAAATCCCAGTCTCGATTCGTGCCAACCCAACAGACACTTTCGGAGATACCTGTAATGCACCTTTATAGCCACCCAGTTACGTTGTGACGTTTGATACACCCAAAGCATTCCTACGGTATCTGGGAGTTGCACAATCTCATGGTCTAAGGAAAAGATACTTGACATTAGAAAAGCTTCAGCATACGAACTACACGATCTCTATGCTAGGCTTAGGATTGGGTCTTGTCCATCACATCATTCTCCTAATGATGTGATCCCGTTATCAATGACATCCAATGTCCATGGTCAGGAAACCGTAACCATCTATTGATCAACGAGCTAGTCAACTAGAGGCTTACTAGGGACATGGTGTTGTCTATGTATTCACACGTGTATTACGATTTCCGGATAATACAGTTATAGCATGAATAAAAGACTATTATCATGAACAAAGAAATATAATAATAACATATTTATTATTGCCTCTAGGGCATATTTCCAACAGCTACAACTACGGATATCAGCCAGGCGGTCCTTGGTATTATACCAACTTAGGCCAAAAGCCTAAGATTGGGGGAGTACATATTTCTCACCGACTTTACATTCATGTTCACACACTAGTCATCGGTGCTCATACTCTTTCATTGTATTATCCATGCTAGTTTAAATTCCTTTTTCTAGCTTTCTTCTTGTGTGTTTGATAAACCTTAGGAAAAACCAAAAAAATTAGTTAGTTTAATTTCCATGCTTGTAGTAGAAATTAAAATGAAAACCCAAAAAGATTTCTAGTTCTTCTTCTTACTTGTTGGGAGGTTTCTCGTGTAAATAGTTTTATTTTTTCTCTTTCCTTTGGGGGTCAAGAAGACGATATTGAAAATGTTTAGTGGCTCTCATATGCATGATTGTTTATTTAACTTAGAGCCCATATTATCTTGTCTCCTCTTTGAGTTGAATGCTTGCAGATTCCAGCTTAGTCCAATGCACGTGCACTATTATTATTATACACATCGTTTGGTCGTGCAAATGAAAGGCAATAATGACGATATAAGATGGACTTATTGAGATGAGAAAAGCCGGTATGAACTCAACCTCTCTTGTTTTTGTAAATATGACGAGTTCATCATTTCTGATTCAGCTTATTATGAAGTAAACATATTTGCAATGACATTTAGAGATTATAGTTGCTTGTGCCATGCTTGATTAGCTATGAGTTATAATGGTTTATCTTGCGTGCCAACATGCTATTAGAATGACTATGATGTGGTATGATGGGATGGTATCCTCCTTTGAATGAATTGAGTGACTCGACTTGGCACATATTCACGCATGTAGTTGAAACAAATCAACATAGCCTTCATGATATTTATGTTCATGGTAGATTATATCCTACTCGTGCTTGTACTCGGTGTGAATTAATTTTAATGCATGTTCACGACTGTTGTCGCTCTCTCAGTTGGTCGCTTCCCAGTCTTTTGCTAGCCTTCACCTATACTAAGCGGGAATACTGCTTGTGCATCCAACTCCTTAAACCCCAAAGTTGTTCCATATGAGTCCACCATACCTTCCTATATGTGGTATTTACCTGCCGTTCCAAGTAAATTTGTATGTGCCAAACTCCAAACCTTCAAATGAAATTCTGTTTTGTATGCTCGAGCAGCTCATGTTTCAACTAGGGCTGCCTTTATCTTCCATGCTAGGTGGGTTATTCTCAAGAGGAGGGGACTCCGCTCCTCATTCACGAGAAAGGGCCGGTAACCGTGATGCCCAGTCCCATGATCCAAAAAGATCAAAGCAAATCAAAATAATTAAACAAAACTCCTCCAGGGTTGTTGTTAGTTGGAGGCACTCGTTGTTTCGAGCAAGCCATGGATTGATGCTTGTTGGTGGTTGGGGGAGTATAAACCTTTACTATTCTGTTTGGGAACTGCCTATAATGCATGTAGTATGGAAGATACATCCATCTCATAGTTGTTGCGTTGACAGCAAAAGTATGCCGCTCAAAATGTTATTCAATCTCTATTTTAAAATCGAGCTCTGGCACCTCTACAAATCCCTGCTTCCCTCTGCGAAGGGCCTATCTATTTACTTTTATGTTGAGTCATCACCCTTCTTATTAAAAAGCACCCGCTGGAGAGCATACTGTCATTTGCATTCATTACTATTGGTTTATATTGGGTATGACTTGACTGGATCTCTTTTACCATGAATTACAATGTTTAGTCAGTCCTTGCTCTTTATAGGTGCTCTGCATTTATGTTTTGCGGTCTCAGAAAGGGCTAGCGAGATACCATTTTGTTATATCATGTTATGATTGTTTTGAGAAAGTGTTGTCATCTGAGTTTTATTATTATGGCTCGCTAGCTGATTATGTTATTGATATGAGTAATTGTGAGACCTGGGTGTTATTATGAGTATGGTTAGTTCATAATATTTGCTGAAACCTGAATGATGGCTTTGCATATTTACAACAACAAGAGCAAACAGAGTTGTAAAAGTTTTCTTTATCACTTTCAGTTTATCAACTGAATAGCTTGAGGACAAGCAAAGGTTTAAGCTTGGGGGAGTTGATACGTCTCCAACGTATCTACTTTTCCAAACACTTTTGCCCTTGTTTTGGACTCTAACTTGCATGATTTGAATGAAACTAACCCGGACTGACTCTGTTTTTAGCAGAACGGCCATGATGTTGTTTTATGTGTAGAAAAGAAAAGTTCTCGGAATGTCCTGAAAATCCACGGAGGCACTTTTTGGAAAATATAAAAAATACTGGCAAAAGAATCAAGACCAGGGGGCCCACACCCTGTCCACGAGGGTGGGGGGCATGCCCCCTTGTCTCGTGGGCCCCCTGGACCTCCACTGACCTCAACTCCAACTCCATATATTCATGTTCGTGGAGAAAAAATTCAGAGAGAAAGTTTCATCACGTTTTACGATACGGAGCCGCCGCCAAGCCCTAATCCCTCTCGGGAGGGCTGATCCGGAGTCCGTTCGGGGCTCCGGAGAGGGGGATTCGTCGCCGTCGTCATCATCAACCATCCTCCATCACCAATTTAATGATGCTCACTGCCGTCCGTGATTAATTCCATCGTAGGCTTGTTGGACGGTGATGGGTTGCATGAGATTTACCATGTAATCAAGTTAGTTTTGTTAGGGTTTGATCCCTAGTATCCACTATGTTCTGAGATTGATGTTGCTATGACTTTGCTATGCTTAATGCTTGTCACTAGGGCCCGAGTGCCATGATTTCAGATCTGAACCTATTATATTTTCATGAATATATGTGTGTTCTTGATCCTATCTTGCAAGTCTATAGTCACCTATTATGTGTTATGATCTGACAACCCCGAAGTGATAATAATCGGGATACTTCTCAGTGATGACCATAGTTTTAGGAGTTCATGTATTCACTATGTGCTAATGCTTTGTTCCGGTTCTCTATTAAAAGGAGGCCTTAATATCCCTTAGTTTCCACTAGGACCCCGCTGCCACGGGAGGGTAGGACAAAAGATGTCATGCAAGTTCTTTTCCATAAGCACGTATGACTATTTACGGAATACATGCCTACATTACATTGATGAACTGGAGCTAGTTCTATGTCACCCTATGTTATAGCTATTACATGAGGAATCGCATCCAGGATAATTATCCATCACTGATCCATTGCCTAAAAGCTTTTCACATATTGTTCTTCGCTTATTTACTTTTCCGTTGCTATTGTTACAATCACTACAAAACCCAAAAACATTACTTTTGCTACCGTTACCTTTATTATCATACTACTTTGCTACTAAATACTTTGCTGCAGATACTAAGTTATCCAAGTGTGGTTGAATTGACAACTCAACTGCTAATACTCAAGAATATTCTTTGGCTCCCCTTGTGTCGAATCAATAAATTTGGGTTGAATACTTTACCCTTGAAAGTTGTTGCGATCCCCTACACTTGTGGGTTATCAGGGTGCGCCGGAATCTTCTTTCCGCTATTCTGTGTTCCATCGTGTCGTCGCATCCATGGCAGACGCTCGCCGAGCTCGCGTCGAGCGTCTGGATGCTCTCGCCGCCCGGGTCGCCCAAACGGCTCCTGTCGATGGGCCTCCTCGTCATTCTCTGTCGCCTGCCGCCAACGCCGCCACCAGCTCGCATCACCGAGCTCGTCAGCGCCGCAGGGGGCTCCCCTACGCCATCCCTCTCACTGCCTCGCCTGCCGTCCTACATGGGTGATGCAGCTCAGGAGGTGCCTCCGTCACCTCCTCCCCAAGAAGGCGCCCTGGCATCAAGGCGCGCGGCCCTTGGACGAGACCCACCGCGTCCAGCGCCCGCGCGACAAGAAAGGAGCTGCCAAGAAATCCCTCGGCCTCAAGAAGGTGCTCGCGTGCTCCTTGCTCCGGCACGTCAAGATCGCATCCCTGTGCCAGTGTGTCAAGACGTCGTGCTGCCGCTGGCAGTGGTGCGCGGGAATCATCAAGAGCAAGCCCCGCATCTGCAAAAAGCTCCGGTGGCAATAGCAGATTGCCGCGCCTTCACCACCAAGCTACGCAGCGTCGCCTGGCCAAGCAAGTTCAAGCCAGATTTGCCTCCTCGCTACGACGGCACAGCCGACCCCGCGGAGTTCCTGCAGCTCTACGAGCTGGGCATCGAGGCAGCCAATGGAGACGAAAAGGTCATGGCGAACTGGTTTCCCATGGCGCTCAAGGATGGTGCCCGCACCTGGCTCCTGAACCTGCCTCCCGGCTCGATCTCCTCTTGGGACGAGATGCGCAGCCATTTCATCGCCAACTTCCAGGGCACTCACGATCGTCCCCCAGTCGTGGGTGACCTGCACCGCATCAAGCAACAGCCGGGAGAGACCCTACAGAAGTACATCCAGCGCTTCAACAACGCTCGCCTCAACATTCCCAAGGTGACCAAGGAGGCCATCATCTCAGCGTTCTCCGACGGCGTCCGCAACGTCAAAATGAAGGAGGAGCTTGCCATCCACGAGGATCTGTGCACATCTCTAGAGCTGTTCAACCTGGCGACCAAGTGCGCAAGAGCTGAGGAGGGGCACCTCTCCCTCCTCGAGCTTCCAGCTGCTGACCCAGAAGAGAAGAAAGCCAAGGCCAAGGACGTGAAGCGCAAAGGAGCGGCTGTGCTCGCAGCAGAACCAGACACGAAGCGCGGCAGGGACCAGCCAGAGTCGTCCAAGGGTAGCCGATTCTGCGCCTACCACAACCTCTACACCCACAACACCAATGAATGCTAGGAGCTCAGAGCCATTCGAGAAGGACGCATCGGTCGACGCCCCGAGCGCAACGACCGGGGCTACGACCGAGGAGGAGGAAGATGTGGAGGACAATGGGATGACCGAGGCCCTCGCCAGGAGTGGCGAGACTGCCCTCGCGAGGATGGCTGGCAGGACCAGCCTTGCGAGGGGGCTTGGAGGGATCAGCCTTGCGAGGATCGCCCGCAGGGCAACGCAGGCCTTCCTCCTCTGCCACCACCACCAAGAAGGAATGATGACCACCACCAGGACGAGGAGGTTGGGGGTTCCATGAGCCACGTGCTGTCGCTTGCATCTTGGGCGGTGCCCAGGCCCCAGCCTCTCAGCGCATCTTCAAGCAGTTTGCTCGCGAGGTGAATGCAGTCCTCCCCAAGCTTGAGGCCACACACCCTCTTAGGTGATCCACGTGCGCCATCACTTTTAGCTCAGCAGATCAGCTCAAGTGTGCGGCTATGGCTGGCATCCTCCCAATGCTTTGCTACCCAGTCATCAGCAACGTGCAAGTTACTAGGACCCTCATCGATGGTGGCGCAGGACTCAATGTTCTGTCCGTCGAGACGTTTGCTACGTCTTGAGCTTGCGTTGGTTTTCCTTGAAGAGGAAAGGGTGATGCAGCAATAGTAGCGTAAGTATTTCCCTCAGTTTTTGAGAACCAAGGTATCAATCCAGTAGGAGGCTCCTCAAAAGTCACACGCACCTACACAAACAAACAGAGAACTCGCAACCAACGCAATAAAGGGGTTGTCAATCCCTTCACGGCCACTTGTGAAAGTGAGATCTGATAGAGATAGTATGATAAGATAAATATATTTTTGGTATTTTATAATATAGATGCAAAAAGTAAAGATGCAAATAAAAGTAGATTGAAAGCTTATATGATAAAAGAAGACCCGGGGGCCATAGGTTTCACTACCGGCTTCTCTCAAGATAGCATGAGTATTATGGTGGGTGAACAAATTACTGTCGAGCAATTGATAGAAAAGCGAATAATTATGAGATTATCTAGGCATGATCATGTATATAGGCATCACGTCCGCAACAAGTAGACCGACTCCTGCCTGGATCTACTACTATTACTCCACACATCGACCGCTATCCAGCATGCATCTAGAGTATTAAGTTCATAAGAACAGAGTAACGCATTAAGAAAGATGACATGATGTAGAGGGATAAACTCAAGCAATATGATATAAACCCCATCTTTTTATCCTCGATGCCAACAATACAATACGTGCCTTGCAACCCTTTTTGGCACTGGGTAAGGATACCGCAAGATTGAACCCAAAGCTAAGCACTTCTCCCATGGCAAGAAAGATCAATCTAGTAGGCCAAACCAAACTGATAATTCGAAGAGACTTGCAAAGATAAGTCAATCATAGATAAAATAATTCAGAGAAGATTCAAATATTTCTCATAGATAAACTTGATCATAAACCCACAATTCATCGGATCTCGACAAACACACCGCAAAAAGAGTATACATCAAATAGATCTCCACAAGAGAGGGGGAGAACATTGTATTGAGATCCAAAAAGAGAGAAGAAGCCATCTAGCTAATAACTATGGACCCGAAGGTCTGTGGTAAACTACTCACAATTCATCGGAGGGGCTATGGTGTTGATGTAGAAGCCCTCCGTGGTCGATTCCCCCTCCGGTGGAGCGCCGGTGAAGGCTCCAAGATGGGATCTCGCGGATACAGAAGGTTACGGTGGTGGAAATTGTTTTTCCTTGGCTCCCTGGAAGTTTTCGGGGTACGTAGGTATATATAGGAGGAAGGAGTACGTCGGTGGCCACCTGTGGGGCCCAGGAGATAGGGGGCGCGCCCAGAGGGGGTGGGCGCGCACTCCTATCTCCTGGCCGCCTCGCAAGCTTCTTGACTTGCACTCCAAGTTCTCCGGATCACGTTCGTTCCAAAAATCACGCTCCCGAAGGTTTCATTCCGTTTGTTCTCCGTTTGATATTCCTTTTCTTCAAAATACTGAAATAGGCAAAAAAACAGCAATACGGGCTGAGCCTCCGGTTAGTAGGTTAGTCCCAAAAATGATATAAATGTGTAAAATAAAGGACATAAACATCCAAAAGGGGTAATATAATAGCATGGAACAATAAAAAATTATAGATACGTTGGAGACGTATCAAGCATCCCCAAGCTTAATTCCTGCTCGTCCTCGAGTAGGTAAATGATAAAAACAGAATTTTTGATGTGGAATGCTACCTAGCATAATTCTCAATGTAATTTTCTTTATTGTGGCATGAATGTTCAAATCCAAATGATTCAAAATAAAAGTTCATATTGATAAAAGAAATAGTAACACTTCAAGCATACTAATCAAAGCAATCATGTCTTCTCAAAATAACATGGCTAAAGAAAGTTCATCCCTACAAAATCATATAGTTAGGCTATGCTTCATTTTTTCACACAAAGATGTTCCCAAATTCTACACCCCCGATGACAAGTCAAGCAATTGTTTCGTACTTAAATAATCTCAAACTTTTTCAACCTTCACGCAATACATTAGCGTGAGCCATGGATATAGCACTATGGGTGGAATAGAATATGATGATGGGGATTGTGTGGAGAAGACAAAAAAGGAGAAAGTCTCACATTGACGAGGATAATCAACAGGCTATGGAGATTCCCATCAATTGATGTCAACATGAGGAGTAGGGATTGCCATGCAACGGATGCACTAGAGCTATAAATGAATGCTCAACAAAAGAAAACTAGTGGGTGTGCATCCAACTTGCTTGCTCACGAAGACCTAGGGCATTTGAGGAAGCCCATCGTAGGAATATACAAGCCAAGTTCTATAATGAAAAATTCCCACTAGTATATGAAAGTGACAACATATGAGACTCACTATATGAAAACCTTGGTGCTACTTTGAAGCACACTATATGAGACTCACTATATGAAGAACAAGGTGCTACTTTGAAGCACAAGTGTGGAAAAAGAGATAGTAACATTGCCCCTTTTATTTATATTCTTTTTTTCTTTTTCTTTTTTTTCTTTTTTTCTTTTTTTCTTTTTTTCTTTAGCCTTTCTTTTTTTCTTTCTTTTTGGCCTTTCTTTTTTTTCTTTTTTGGGCAATGCTCTAATAATGATGATCATCACACTTTTATTGATTACAACATATGAATTACAACTCGAAACTAGAACAAGATATGACTCTATATGAATGCCTCTGGCGGTGTACCGGGATGGTGCAATGAATCAAGAGTGACATGTATGAAAAAATTATGCATGGTGGCTTTGCCACAAATACGATGTCAACTACATGATCATGCAATGGCAATATGACAAAAGTAATGTATGTCACGATGATGATAAACGGAACGGTGGAAAGTTGCGTGGCAATATATCTCGGAATGGCTATGGAAATGCCATAATAGGTAGGTATGGTGTCTGTTTTGAGGAAGGTATAAGGAGGTTTATGTGTGATAGAGCGTATCGTATCACGGGGTTTGGATGCACCGGCAAAGTTTGCACGAACTCTCAAGGTGAGAAAGGGCAATGCACGGTACCGAAGAGGCTAGCAATGATGGAAAGGTAAAAGTGCGTATAATCCATGGACTCAACATTAGTCAAAAGAACTCATATACTTATTGCAAAAATTTAGAAGTCATCAAAAATCAAGCACTATGCGCATGCTCCTAGAGGGATAGATTGGTAGGAAAAGACCATCGCTCGTCCCCGACCGCCACTCATAAGGATGCACAAGCCAGGTACACTTCATGTTTCAAATTTGTTACACAACTTTAACCATACGTGCATGCTACGGGACTTGCTAACTTCAACACAAGCATTCTTTAAATTCATAATCACCCAACTAGCATGACTTTAATATCACTACCTCCATATCTCAAAACAATTATCAAGTATCAAATTGATCATAGCATCCAATTCACTTCCTATGATAGTTTTTATTATACCCAACTTGGATGCCTACCATTCTAGGACCAATTTATAACCATAGAAAATACCATGCTGTTCTAAAAGACTCTCAAAATAATATAAGTGAAGCATGAGAGACTAGCAATTTCTACAAAATTAAGCCACCGTCGCGCTCTAAAAGATATAAGTGAAGCACTAGAGCAAAAACTATCAAGCTCAAAAGATATAAGTGAAGCACATAGCATATTCTAACAAATTATAATCAAGTAGGCTTCTCCCAAAAGGTGTGTATAGCAAGGATGATTGTGGTAAATTAAAAAGCAAAGACTAATATAATACACGACGCTCCAAGCAAAACACATATCATGTGGCGAGTAAAAATATAGCTCCAAGTAAAGTTACCAATGAACGAAGACGAAAGAGGGGATGCCTTCCCGGGGCATCCCCAAGCTTAGGCTTTTGGCTATCCTTGAATATCTTGGGGTGCCATGGGCATCCCCAAGCTTAGGCTCTTGCCACTCCTTATTCCATAGTCCATCAAAGCCTTACCCAAAACTTGAAAACTTCACAACACAAAACTCAACAGGAAATCTTATAAGCTCCGTTAGTGAAAGAAAACAAAACCACCACATATGGTACTATAATGAACTTATTCTTTATTTATTTTGGTATTAAACCTACTATATTCCAACTTATCTATGGTTTATACCACTTAATACTAGCCATAGATGCATCAAAATAAGCAAACAACACACGAAAAACAGAATCTGTCAAAAACAGAACAGTTTCTAGCAATCTGTAACTAACGCAAACTTCTGGAACTCTAAAAATCCAAAAAAATAGGAAGTCCTCGACAATTTGCCTATTGATCAGTGTCGGTGTACTAGAGTAGGGGTACCCTATTACCCCGAACTCGTGCACGGGCAGTTGCAGCGCCCCGCGGCAAGGCTTGCCGGGTGACCGCCAGGACCCTCCGTGGTTCCCTTGAAGACCATTCAAGAACAAAGTACTCAAACCAAGGCCCCGGCAAGAGGAGCTTGCCGGGAAGGCCAACCAAGGCCCCGGCAAGAGGAGCTTGCCGGGAAGAGACAAGACCCCGGCAAGAGGAGCTTGCCGGGAAGGCCATTCAAGACATACCAAGAAAGCATGCCGCGACGCGCCCTTCGTCCCGGCAAGATCCGGCGAGCGACAAGCTTCCGGACACGACAAGACGACGGCCGCGGCAAGGAGCTTGCCGCGGGAAATCCCCACTTCGTGTCCGCGCTCCAGCTCGCCTGCTAACGTGTCGCTCTGGGACTCTCCCAGAGCGCACGTGGCGGGAGGCCGTGCAGCTAGGGGTACGTGGTGGCAAGCGGAGATGAAGAGAAGCCCATCGTGGCAAACGGTGGCACTCCTAACGGTCACCTTTTGCACTGTTTAGGAGACTCAGACAGGCATTTAATGCCTTTGTCCCCTGTCGTCAGAGTTAGGCAGGGCACACTGTATCCACAGTAGTGGTAGCTGCACCTACCGCATCCTTTTCCATTTTTACCCTTCTAGTCTACGTTGCCACCTGTGGGAAACCCCTTGAGAGTATAAAAGGAGGCCCAAGCGCAACGTAGAAAGGGTTCCGAAGGGTTCGAAAGTTCAGAGACTAGGCCAGTTCGGCTCGTTCAACACCAGGAACACTCTCTTGCTCAGTTTGGCAGCGTCCATCGCTCCTGAGCAAGAATCCAATATACACAAACAAGCAGCAGTAGGGTTTTACGCATCCGTGCGGCCCGAAGCTGGGTAAAATCGCCCCGCGTGCACTGCCTCGATCCGCTCTTTGTGCGCTCTCCGCCCCCCACCGAACCGAAAAGGGCCCCTGTCCCCATAGGTGTTGGCGGGAATCAGCATCGCCCCCGACACCTCTGGCGCGCCAGGTAGGGGACGTCGAGATCGTGCGAACCCGATCCGGTGTGCACGCAAGCTAGATCTTCATCGTCTTCATCGACATGCCACCGAAGAAGAAGAATTCGGAGGCAGCTGTTCCATCCGCGTCGCTTCCACCGCCTCCGGAGCAAACGGATGGTGGAGTGGACGCCAGCGGAGGAATGGGCGTCGACGAAGGTGCCCACAGCGCTGCCAAGTCCAAGGACAAGGCGGCACAGACCTCGGCGTCCATGCGCGCTCCGCGTCCCTCTCAAGAGGCGCGGGACCAGCAGCGTCATAGCGTTCGCAGCGCCATACGTCCGCTGACCCAAGATCAAGCTGGTGGTTCGCGCGGCGTTCAAGACCAGCATGCATGCCAGCATGCTGGCCCCAGCGAGGTACGGTCGCCGGCACGGGACGCTGCTCCTTCTAACTTGGTTAGCAGTCCGAGCACGCCCCTCTCGTCGCACCGTTCACCTCTGCCGCCCACCACCCCAGCAGAAGCCTTGGCGCGGGCCCAGCTGCTCCTGGAATATCCTCCGACGGCGGACAAGACCGACGAATGGAGGGCCACTATCCAGAGCCTCATCGGCTTCGCTAACGGCGACACTACGCGGCGACCAAGCACCTCGCTGCCGCGGCAGGACAACCAGACGCGAGCCGATGGCAACAAGACTGAGGGAGGTGCGACTTCCATGCACTCTCCACTACGAAGGCCAAAATCGCCGACTCGCCGGGTCCACCCCAACAGCGGCTCCACCGCGTCTTCGGACCCACGAGCTCGTCGCGACCAGCGCCAAGTTCTCTATGAACGACAAAAAGAAGACGCTCGAACCCGCATCGAGCGCCAAAGAGAAGCGCGACGTCAATCCGACAAGCGCGCTGGGCTCACTGTTGACATGCATGCGCCAGGGGAACCAGGCGATCTACCGTACGCGGTAGGTTGTCCTGCGTTCACCCGTGAGCTGCGGCAAGTCCAGTGGCCCAGCACAAAGAATTTCAAGCCAGACGTGCCGGAGAAGTACGACGGCAAGACGCATCCGTCAGAGTTCCTCAGCATCTACACCATTGCAGTACAAGCTTCCGGGGGACGAGATGACAAGATCCTTGCCAACTACTTCCCGCTGGTGCTCAAGCCCAATGTCAGATCCTGGCTCATGCACTTGCCGGACAACTCCATATCTTCCTGGGCTGATCTGTGCCATCAGTTTGTCGGTGCCTTTACAGGCGGCCACAAGCCACATGGCCAAGAGAGCGATCTTCATCTGCTCGCCCAGAAGGAAGGAGAGCCACTGCGCAAGTACATTCAAAGATTCAGCCGTGTACAGCACAACATCCCAGACGTCCACCCCGCCGCGATCATTAGCGCGTTCCATCAGAATGTGCGAAATCGAAGGATGAGGGAAGAGATGGCGATGTGTAAGATCAGAGACGTCAGCGAGCTTTACGCCCTGGCTGACAAGTGTGCACGCGCTGAAGAGGGGAGGAGGCTCCCCGGAGAGAGTACAGGAGCAGGAGATCTGACAGTGAGGATGCCGCCCCGGCGAGGAAAGGCCGACGGCGGAACTACAGAAGGAATAAGGGCAAGGAAGTGCTAGCTGTCGAGCAGACCGGCAACGGAGGTGGCGCCAAAGAAGCTAAGGCTGGTGGCTCCGACAAGGAGGCCCAACCTGTGGCGGCCGCCGATAAGCAGGACAGCTCCGGCAGGCAGTATTGCAAGATTCACCGCACCAAGGGTCACGATCTCCAGAACTGCAAGAAGGTCGAACAGCTCGCTGAGCAGCAGAAAGCTGAATACGAGCGACGCGACAAAGAGAAGGCCCAGGAAAGAACTGGTGAATCCGGCAAGAAACGCCCCGGCCGGGGAGGACGCCACGGGAAGGCCAAGCAGCGGCAAGGAGACAGACCTCCCCGCGGCCGCGACAAGGATGAAGATGACGACGATGACGAAGACGTGGATGATGATGAGGCCGATGAGCAGGAATTTCAGAAAGCCACGGAGGTCCTGTGTGTTGACGGTGGCGCCTCTCTGCATACTTCGCACCGCCAGCTCAAACAGTGGATGCGAGAAGTGAATGCAGTAGAGCCATCCATAGAGTCACGTAAGCCCCTGAAATGGTCCAGCACGCCTATCATCTTCGACATTGGGGATCACCCTGATCGCGTAACTACGGTCGGGTGCTTGCCGATGTTGGTCTCACCAACTATCCGCAACCTCAAGGTCACAAAGATGCTAGTTGACGGCGGGGCCGGCTTGAATCTCATCTCCTCCGCGGTCCTTCACAAACTCCAGGTCCCTGACAGCGAGCTCGAAGAGACCGGCACATTCCAAGGAATCAACCCGGGAAGGAGCAAGCCGAAAGGGTAGATCACGCTGCCGGTCACGTTTGGCAGCGAGCTGAATTTCAGAACTGAGAGGGTCACATTTGACGTTGCCGATTTTCCATTGCCCTACAATGGGATCCTTGGCCGTCCTGCGCTCGCCAAGTTTATGGTAGCCTCTCACTATGCATACAACGTGCTCAAAATGCCAGGCCCGATAAGTGTCATCTTTGTCCCCGGCGACAAGAAGGATGCCCTTATCTGCGCCGACAAGATCTACCGGGAAGCAGCAGCCGCAGCTGATCACCACACACTTGCCGCTGAAGCTCCCGGGGGGAAGAAGAAGGCCAAGTCCAGCGAGAGCTCTGATGCCCACTCCGGCAAGCGCACCTCTTCAGAGTGCTGCGCTACCGTCGATGACGCACCATCGAGCTCCACCGGCAAGTGCAAGAAGACGATGGCAGCTCCACCCGAGACCAAGAAGGTGTCCGCCAAGGAGGACGGCGCCGGTGGTACCTTCACCATCAGTGCCACGCTTGACCCCAAATAGGAAAGCGTGCTCGTTGCTTTCCTGCGGGCGAATGTTGACGTGTTTGCATGGCAACCGTCTGATATCCCCGGTGTTCCCAGGAAAGTAATCGAGCACCACCTTGCCGTCTGTCCTCATGCGCGGCCCGTCAAGCAGAGAGTCAGAAAGCAAGCGGTGGAGCGCCAAGAGTTCATTGCAGAAGAGATCAGGAAATTAGAAGCAGCAGGCCTAGTCAGAGGAGTGCTCCATCCCACGTGGTTGGCTAATCCTGTAGTCGTGCGCAAAGCGAACGGGAAATGGAGGCTTTGTATAGACTTCACTGATGTCAATAAAGCTTGCCCCAAAGATCCATTTCCCTTGCCGCGCATTGACCAGATTGTTGACTCCACAGCTGGATGTGATTTGCTTTCATTTCTTGATGCGTATTCAGGATACCATCAAATCTTCATGGCAGAAGAAGATGAGGAGAAAACCGCATTTATCACCCCTTGTGGCACATACTGTTTTGTACGAATGCCCTTTGGGTTGAAGAATGCTGGTTCAACATTTGCAAGAGTAGTCCACGTCGCCTTTGAGCCACAGATACACAGGAATGTGGAAGCCTACATGGATGATATAGTGGTCAAGAGCAAGGACAAGGCTACCCTGATCCAAGATTTAGAAGAAACTTTTACAAATCTGCGCAGGATCAACCTCAAGCTCAACCCTGAGAAGTGCGTGTTTGGAGTCCCTTCCGGCAAGCTTCTCGGGTTCTTTGTATCTCAGTGGGGAATTGAAGCCAACCCCGACAAGATTAAGGCCATCGAGCAGATTGAAGCACCGAAGCACGTCAAGGATGTGCGAAGGCTTGCCGGTTGTGTGGCTGCTCTCAGCAGGTTTATCTCTAAGTCTGCTAAGCGCGCCCTACCATTTTTCAAAATATTGAAAAAGGCAGGTCCAATGAAATGGACTCCGGAAGCGGAGGCTGCGCTGCAGGACTTGAAGAGGTACCTGTCCTCCACTCCAATACTTGTCGCACCTAAGCCACAAGAGAAGTTGCTGCTGTACCTAGCGGCAACCAATCAAGTGGTTAGGGCTGCGTTAGTAGCAGAGAGGGAGGCGGATGATGAGCCGGCAACCGCAGCAAGGGAATCCAACGAAAAGCAGGGGGCTTCTCCAACAAGCTCTGGTCCGGCAAGCTCTGGTCCGGCAAACTCTGGTCCCGACGAAGATGAATCTGCGCAGATGTGCAACGACGTGCAGAAGAAGATGGTGCAGCGCCCAGTTTACTTTGTCAGCTCCCTTCTCTAGGGGGCTAGGTCAAGGTACTCTGGTGTGCAAAAACTGCTTTTCGGCCTTCTGATGGCCTCGAGAAAGCTGCGCCATTACTTCCAGGCACACAAGATCACAATCGTCACTCGCTTTCCGCTGAAAAGAATACTGTAGAATCCAGAAGCAACTGGTAGGATTGTCGAGTGGGCCTTGGAACTGTCAAGCTTTGGCCTCAAGTTTGAGAGCACTGCAACTATCCAAAGCAGGGCATTGGCAGACTTCATAGCAGAGTGGACGCCAACTCCAGACGAAGAAATTCCAGAGACGAGCATCCCCGTCAAGGAGACAAGCAAAGAGTGGCTGATGTACTTTGATGGTGCCTTCTCGCTGCAAGGCGCCGGTGCTGGCGTGCTGCTTATCGCACCCACCGGAGAGCACCTCAAATACATAGTCCAGATGCACTTTCCCAAAGAGCAAGCAACCAACAATACTGCAGAGTATGAAGGATTGCTTGCCGGTCTCAGAATAGCAGCCAACCTTGGGATCAAGAAGCTCATTATCAGGGATGACTCGCAGCTTGTCGTCCGCCAAGTGAACAAGAACTACCAGAGCCCGTTGATGGAAGCATATGTTGATGAAGTGAGGAAGCTAGAAGAGCGCTTTGACGGCCTGCAAATGGAGCATATCCCAAGAGTTCAGAATGACATTGCTGATGGCCTGTCGAAATGCGCTGCACTAAAGTTGCCTGTGGAACCAGGGATCTTTGTGCTCAAGCTGACTCAACCTTCCGTGACACCATCAACTGGACAGAATAAGAAGAGGAAGTTGGTTTCTGGTGACTACTTTCCGGCAGAGCACCCCGAAGCCGCCGCCAAGAAAGTCCCCAAGATCAACGCCAACGATGCTGAGGGGCAGTCCGCTCCGGCAAACCTTTTGGTTTGTTCCGTTGAAGCAAACGCTCCCGACAAGTTTTGCTCCGGCAAGCTTGCCGGGGAATATCACGCTCCGGCAGAACCATAGGTTCTTGCCATAGAAGCGGGTGTTCCCGCAGCAACAGATATGCCTTTAGTCCTTGTTGTCAAGCCGCAAGCTCCAGCATGGGCGCAGCAGATTGTCCGTTTCCTCCAGACAAGAGAGCTTCCCGAAGAGCAAGAAGAAGCTGAAAAAGTAGCCCGGCAGTCAAGTATGTACAAGTTTGTCGACAGCACACTGTACAGAATAAGACTCAACTGTGTGAAATTGAAGTGCATTCGCCGGGAAGATGGGCAACAACTGTTGGCAGAAATACATGGAGGCATATGTGGTCACCACATTGCCGCAAGAGCACTTGTCGGCAAAGCGTTCCGACAAGGCTTCTTCTGGCCGACAGCCCTCCAGGATGCAACTGCACAAGTAACCAAGTGTGAAGCGTGCCAGTTCCATTCCAAACAGATACACCAGCCAGCTCAAGCTCTCCAGACGATCCCTTTATCCTGGCCATTTTCAGTCTGGGGGCTCGACATCCTCGGCCCCTTCCCCCGAGCTGTCGGGGGCTTTGAGTTCTTGTACGTTGCAATCGATAAGTTCACAAAGTGGCCGGAAGTGGAACCAGTGAGGAAGGTGACAGCACAGTCAGCAGTCAAGTTTTTCAGGTCGATTGTTTGCCGTTTCGGGATCCCGAACAGGATCATCACCGACAACGGCATGCAATTTACGAGCCGCACCTTCATGCAGTACGTCCAAGATCTTGGCGCCAAGGTTTGCTTCGCTTCCGTTGCTCATCCGAGAAGCAACGGTCAAGCGGAGAGGGAAAACGCTGAAGTGCTGCGAGGCCTCAAGACCAGAACTTTCGACAGGCTGCACAAGTGCGGAAGAAACTGGATCGAGGAGCTGCCGGTGGTTCTTTGGTCGATCAGGACGACGCCAAATCGAGCCACTGGCCAGACACCCTTCGCTCTAGTCTATGGAGCGGAGGCAGTTCTCCCCACGGAACTCGTATACGGGTCACCTCGAGTGCTCGCTTATGATGAGCTCGAGCAAGAGTAGCTGCGGCAAGATGACGCACTTCTCCTTGAGGAAGACCGTCTCCAGGCTGCTGTACGAGCCGCTCGCTACCAGCAAGCTCTGCGCCGCTACCATAGCCGCAGAGTCAATGCCAGGAGTCTCGAGGAAGGAGACCTTGTTCTTCGGCGCGTTCAGTCGGCCAAGAATTCCAACAAGTTGACGCCGAAGTGGGAAGGCCCTTATCGGGTGAAATGAGTCACTAGGCCCGGCGCTGTCCGCCTTGAGACCGAAGATGGCATTCCGGTGAGCAACTCTTGGAACATCGAGCATCTTCGTAAGTTTTACCCATAAGGAGCGGTTGTCGAACCCTGTCCGGCAACCACCTTTCTGTACAAGTCTTGCCGCTGTTGCATGTAATCCTTTGTACAGAGTCGGGCGCAGACCCCGTGCACTAGTAAAGTTCATGTGCCCCGCACATCTTGTCAGTTTCCTTAGGCTATGATCCTTTTTCGCATATATTATCTGACACTTTGTGCAGCACTAGACCCCGGTAAGCGATAACGAGCCCAAGGCTCCATATCATTGCTTTATTTCTCTGTCTCTTTCTCAAAAGAAGGAAGGTTCCCTTGCCCACAAGGTTTACCGGGGGGGAGGAGAAGATAATGGTGTGGACCAGGCCGTTCAAAAAAAAGTTTCTCCTTGCCGGAAAGCAGACGACAGAAAAGCTAAGTTGCCAAAGCTTGAGCAATTAGTTTTTCTAAGTTTTTGAGTTATTTTCCTTGAACGACCGTGCTTTGTGTGGAAAACCTGTGCGCGGAGGAACCAGTTCACAGCTAGCTGCGCCCTTACTTTGTTTCGAGTCCGCTCAACGACTTAAGTGAGCTGCTAGCGCCCTTACTTTGCTTCGAGTCCGCTCAGCAACTTAAGTGAGCCGCTAGCGCCCTTACTTTATTTCGAGTCCGCTCAACAACTTAAGTGAGCTGCAACTAGTTGCGACAAGGTTGCTTGTCGGTAGCGACCCCGCCAGCAGGCTGCTAAAGTTCCGCACTCGGCGCTCGCGGCAAGGGTGCCTGCACCAGCAAGTTTCCCTAGAAAGCGTAGGGCAGGACCATACAAAGCCAAGAGTTGAGTAAAGGAAATAACACAGCAATGTTTTACCTAAGATAGAGAGTTATATTACAAGAATAACTTGTCGCGCCTCTAATAAAGTGTTCCCATGACATGACTGGCAGCGACAAGAAAAGAAGAAAATGGACGGCCTAATCTACGCGACCGCCGTCAACCCTTTTGACCTCGTTCACCCTGTCGACGATGGGTGCTACGAGGGCCTTAAGTGCGTCAAGATCAGCGTCCGCCGGCAACTTCCTGAGGACATTGGTGAGGTTGAGGCCTGGATTGAGGAAGGCCACCTTCACCAGCACCTTCTCCAGAACTCCGGCACAAATCGAGCGTGACTCGTCGGCCAACTGCTTTGGGATCCGTTCCCGGAGTTGCTGAAGCACTGCCGCCACGCCTTTGAAGAACAGAGTGAGCTTGGCGCTGGGTTGGAGGTTCTCATCGGAGGAATACCCGAAGCCTTCCACCCCCAATTGCACCAGCTCCTCTTTGATAACTGCAGCAATGTCCACGAGGCCCTCCGTCCAGAGCTCCACAGTATCTCTGAGAAGATTCTGGGTTTCGGCGGCCCTCGCTAGCAGCGCCTCGTTGGCCTCGATGTCCTTCTTCAAGTCTGCCTCCCGTTTCCTGGCGCTGTCCAACGTCTCCGTCAAGGTGGCCAGCTTCAGCGTCAGATCGGCGTTAGAATCCTTGGCGGCGCTCAATTCCTTGCCCCTCTCGGCGAGTCGGCCCTGCAGTTCACCGTGGGCAAGGGCGTCCTTCTCGCGCTCTAGCTTGAGGGCGGCAAGCTCTTCGCCACCACCCTTCAGATCAGTTTCTAGCTGCGCCACCTTTGCCTCCAATTCTTTCTTGGCGGCCTCGGCAGCCGCAGCCGTATCCTTTGCCTCTTGGAGCGTCCCGTCGAGTGCCCGTTCACGCGCGGCAAGCTCCTCTTCGTGGCTGTCGAGGTTCACTTTCCGCTGAGTCAGCTCGCCTTCTCGCGCGTACAGCTTCTCGCCAGTGAGCCGCTGCTGCTCTTCAGCTTCGGCCTTCTCGAGGAGGAAAGCCTTCCGTTCCTCAGCAAGCTGCTCCCGCTCCTCCGCCAAGGCCCGGAGAGTTTCTTGACGAAGACCCCGGAGCTCCTCCGCACGCTTCTCTATGTCCACGCTCGCCCTCGCGGCAAGCGCTTCCCGGGACTCCAACTTGACTTGGCGGGCGCGGTAGAGTGCCAGCAGCCTCCGTAGCAGCCGCTCCTCCTCGGGCTCTTCACTGCTGCTTCCCGGCGTGTCGACAATCGACAACCCGGCGGAGGCAAGCACCTCCCTATCCAGAGCTTCTCCTTCCACCGGCGCCCTGGAGCTCGACGCCCAGGGGAGCTTGATGAAGATACCCTTGCCAGCCTTCAGATAGGCACCGGGCTGGGGCTCCTCGGAGCCTGGCGCTGCGGCAGCGGCGGAGGGATCGGCGGTCGGTGCAGCGCCTGACGCTCCTGCGACCTCAGGGCCGTCAGTGCGATCGCCAGATCCCCCGCCAGCTTCCTCGGCGGTAGCCTTGGCGGCCTCTTCGCCGGCGGGCACGTTAGCGCCGGCTCCTTCTTCGGTGGCCGCGGCATCATCAGTATTGCCGCGCGCGTCTTCTTCGCCGCCCGCCTCGGTCTCCATCGGATCCGTGGAGGGTGGGTCTGACGACCAAAGAAGAAGGAGAAATCAAGCAAGTGTTCGAGAAGAGAAATCAGCAGAAGACTACAAGGAAAGTTTCGGGCAAGAAGGGCTACCTGTGCTAGGATCTGCCGTCGTGGCCTCCACCACCAGCGGATCGTTAGCGCTGTCCCTTGCCGGAGACTCCTCCCTTGCCGGAGGCTCCTCCCTTACCGGAGGACGCTCCCTTGCCGGGGAGTCCGCCCTTGGCGGCGTAGTCGAAGCAGACGACGAGTCGGAGGAGATCACCATGCCCTCCTGATCAAGCTGTTCTGCTCCTGCACAAACAAAACAGAGATCGGATGTCAACAAAGGAAAAGAGCAACCACGCGCATCCAGAAGCAGAAAGTAAACCATATGCTTACGCTGGGGGCTGCTCTGCGAAGTGATGGCCGGGTCCGGCAAGGTAGTCTCGGGCACGCCTCCTGTCGTCGCAGTGGGCTCGTCCTCGATGAACACCACCTGAGCCTTGGCCCTCTTCGCCGCCCTCTGGGCCAGAGTCCTGAAAAGGAGAGCCCAGGGTGAATCAGATCCGATGCAAGACAAGATCAGCAAGTTGAAGAACTACAAGAACAAGCAAGGGAATCTTACTCTTCTTCCTCTTCCTCATCGGAGCTGAGTGCGGAGAGGTCGAAGTTCGGCCCACCTCCGGCGCGACGAGGTGGAGGGGTGGGATCCCTTGGCCGCTTGGCGGGGACTGCGGCGCCAGCCCGAGACGACCCCGCCCCAGTTGCCACTGCGGCGGGAGGCGCCCCTGCGGCGACCGTACTTGCCGCGGTGGAGCGCGTCGTGCAGCGCTGTGGCTGTTAACCAGCTTGCCGCCCTGCTGCATCCCCGATCCTGCTGAGGCGCCTTCTTGGCTGCACTAGGGGCTGCGTTCCGGGTCCTGCTCCCGGCAAGCTCCCCGGAGGTGGCGGGCCGCTCGTACCCTCGGCGGGCTCGTTCGACTCGGCGTCGGGGGCGGCGAGCTCTTCTTCCTCTTCGGGCTGCTCCCGTTCGGCAATGCTCATCACCAACGCCGCGTCCGCTTCCTCCACGGTGAACCCGAATTCACCCGCGGCCGCGGCTGCCGGCCGCCTCTTCCGCCCTGGTGGCGATGCGTCCATCTCCTGCTCAGTGGTGTCGCGGGTGAGGAGCTTCTTCTCGTCAGCATTGACCGCCACATCCACTAGGCTGTCAAAGAACTGCTGCACGACGTCGCCGGCGGGCTCTTGCCAAGTTGGAGCGATCCCGTGCGAGTCACACAAAGTCATCATTGCGCAGATGCGATCGCGTGAGGACTTGTTGCACAGAGGAACGATGCCTGCCGGCAACCTGAACCACTCGGGATGCTGTGGGTCATGCTTGAATATCTCCTTAAGCATCCCGTCCAACTCTAGGACGGTGAAATTGAAGTTGAGGCCTGGACGCAACCTCATTATATCTACCGGGCCTCCAAATTCCCACGCAGGTCTCCCCCTCGCCTGCAGAGGGGCAATGCGCCGGCGAAGGAAATCTGCGCCGACAGCTCCCACAGTCAGCCCGGCAAGCCTGAGACGCAAGATCCGAGTGGTGGCGATCGTCAGCTTGTCGTCGTCCGCGGACAGAGTGCTCCAGTCATTGCCGCGCACTGCTGGGGCTTGGCGCAGGGCGGTGAACGGCTGTGGGCTCTCTTCTACAATCCAGCACCAATCTGCTCTCCACTCGTCCCACTTGCTGCGGAGCTCCCCCTCCAGATAGGTCTCCTTCTTGCCGGCCCGCGAGATCCAGGCGATCCCGCCGACAAGAGGTTCCCCTCTCTCGACGCGAGGCATAAAGAAATGGCGGAGGAGAGCTACATTGGGGTGGACTCCGACAAAGTTTTCGCATAGATGGGCGAAAACTGCCATGGTCAGAACAGCATTGGGGGTGAAATCAAGGAGGTGGAGTCCGTAGGTGTTCATGATATCACAGAAGAAATCAGAGAATGGTGGGCAGAGCCCGCAGTAGAAGAACACGACGAAGAAAGGATATTCGTTAGCTGGAGCTGCTCGCGAGGCGACGGCAGAGAGTACCTTTGTGCGCGGATGCGCCCGCGTCTCCGTCGACCAGAAGAGATAGTACCACTCCCTCAGCTCCTCCGCAGAGAGCTCGGGGGGGAAAGTGGCCCGCTCCTTCCGCAGCGCCTCAAGCCGCTGCGCTTCGGTCAACTTCACAGCTTTCGCGGTCGCGGCCTTCGTGGCCTTCCCCTTCCCAGGCTTCGGGGGCATGGCGGAAGCGGTGGGGGAGATCGACGACGCTGGTGGTGGCGGCGGCGACGGGAGCGGAGCGCTGCTCTCTTTCGACTTTGGAAGCGGAGGGGGGCGGCGGAGGTTTCTGAGATTGCAACAGCGAATGGCGAAGATGGAGGAAATGCCCCTGTTTCCCCTGCTTATAAAGAGGGACGGGGCGGACGTTTCGGCCTTCCAAGTGAACAAACTCCCACGATCGCACCCACGACGCCGCGTTTGACGCGTGCCGTTCTGGGCGTGCGCGGTGGGAGCGGAGTTAGATTTGGCGTGACCTAGGCCGCGCGTGCCCGTGCACTGTTTTGGGCCTGGCCCAACAGCGCTCGGCACCGTGGATGGCCCAGGCCCGGGGGCTCCTGTCGGTGTACTAGAGTAGGGGTACCCTATTACCCCGAACTCGTGCACGGGCAGTTGCAGCGCCCCGCGGCAAGGCTTGCCGGGTGACCGCCAGGACCCTCCGTGGTTCCCTTGAAGACCATTCAAGAACAAGGTACTCAAACCAAGGCCCCGGCAAGAGGAGCTTGCCGGGAAGGCCAACCAAGGCCCCGGCAAGAGGAGCTTGCCGGGAAGAGACAAGACCCCGGCAAGAGGAGCTTGCCGGGAAGGCCATTCAAGACATACCAAGAAAGCTTGCCGCGACGCGCCCTTCGTCCCGGCAAGATCCGGCGAGCGACAAGCTTCCGGACGCGACAAGACGACGGCTGCGGCAAGGAGCTTGCCGCGGGAAATCCCCACTTCGTGCCCGCGCTCCAGCTCACCTGCTAACGTGTCGCTCTGGGACTCTCCCAGAGCGCACGTGGCGGGAGGCCGTGCAGCTAGGGGTACGTGGTGGCAAGCGGAGATGAAGAGAAGCCCATCGTGGCAAACGGTGGCACTCCTAACGGTCACCTTTTGCACTGTTTAGGAGACTCAGACAGGCATTTAATGCCTTTGTCCCCTGCCATCAGAGTTAGGTAGGGCACACTGTATCCACAGTAGCGGTAGCTGCACCTACCGCATCCTTTTTCATTTTTACCCTTCTAGTCTACGTTGCCACCTGTGGGAAACCCCTTGAGAGTATAAAAGGAGGCCCAAGCGCAACGTAGAAAGGGTTCCGAAGGGTTCGGAAGTTCAGAGACTAGGCCAGTTCGGCTCGTTCAACACCTGGAACACTCTCTTGCTCAGTTTGACAGCGTCCATCGCTCCTGAGCAAGAATCCAATATACACAAACAAGCAGCAGTAGGGTTTTACGCATCCGTGCGGCCCGAAGCTGGGTAAAATCTCCCCGCGTGCACTGCCTCGATCCGCTCTTTGTGCGCTCTCCGCCCCCCACCGAACCGAAAAGGGGCCCTGTCCCCATAGGTGTTGGCGGGAATCAGCATCGCCCCCGACAATCAGCATAAAAAAGAATCAACGCAAAATCACGTCCCTGTGATTTAACAAAACTAAATTCATGCGCGCAAAGTTTCTGTTTTTCAGCAGAATGAACTCAACTATCATCATAGGTTATCCTATCGGTTCTACTTGGCACAAACACTAATTAAAGGATAAAAACACATCTAAAAAGAAGGTAGATGCAATATTTATTACTAAACAGGAACAAAAACAAAAAACACAAAGAAAATTGGGTTGCCTCCCAACTAGCGCTATCGTTTAACGCCCCTAGCTAGGCATAAAAGCAAAGATAGATCTAAGTAGTGCCATCTTTGGCACTCAATTCATAAGTATCCCGCATGATAGATTCATAAGGTAATTTGACTTTCTTTCTTGGAAAGTGCTTCATGCCTTTCTTTAATGGAAATTGGAATCTAATATTCCCTTCCTTCATATCAATAATCGCACCAATCGTTCTAAGGAAAGGTCTACCAAGAATAATAGGGCAAGAAAGATTGCAATCAATATCAAGAACGATAAAATCTACGGGCACCAAATTTCTATTTGGAACAATGAGAACATCATTGATCCTTCCCATTGGCTTTTTAATGGTGGAATCCAGAAGGTGCAAATTTAAAGAGCAATCATCAAGATCATGGAAACCTAGAATATCACATAAAGTTTTCGGAATCGTGGAAACACTAGCACCCAAATCACACAAAGCAAAACACTCATGATCTTTAATTCTACTCTTTATAGTAGGTTCCCATTCATCATTAAGTTTTCTAGGTATAGAAACTTCCAAATTAAGTTTTTCATCATAAGATTGCATCCAGGCATCAACGATATGTTTAGTAAAAGCTTTATTTTGACTATAAGCATGAGGAGAATTAACAACGGATTGCAACAAGGAAATACAACCTTCTAAAGAACAATTATCATAATCAAATTCCTTGATATCTGAGATAGTGGGTTCAATGCTATTTAAAGTCATAACCTTTCCAATCCCACTTTTACCAAATTTAGCATCAAGATCTAAAAACTCCGAATTCTTGGGACGCCTTCTAACTAAAGTTGACTCATCTCCAGTCCCATTATTATCAAGATTCATATTGCAAAACAAAGATCTAATAGGAGACACATCAATAACTTTAAGATCTTCATCATTATTTTCATTGAAACTAGAAGAACACGCCTTTACAAAGCAATCTTTCTTAGCACGCAATCTAGCGGTTCTTTCCTTGCACTCATCAATGGAAATTCTCATTGCTTTGAGAGACTCATTGATATCATGCTTAGGAGAAGAAGATCTAAGTTTAAGAGAATCAACATCAAGCGAAAGTCTATCAACGTTCCTAGCCAAATCATCAACTTTGAGCAATTTTTCTTCAAGCAAAGCATTAAAGTTCTTTTGAGAGATCATAAATTCTTTCACACTATTCTCAAAATCAGAGGGCATCTTATTAAAATTACCATAAGAATTATTGTAGGAATTTCCATAATTATTAGAGGAATTACTAGGGAACGGTCTAGAATTAAAGTTTCCTCTATAAGCATTGTTTCCAAAACTATTCCTACCAACAAAATTCACATCCATAGATTCATTAGTATTCTCAATCAAAGTAGACAAAGGCATATCATTGGGATCAATGGGAGTATTTCTAGTAGCAAACAACTTCATAAGTTCCTCCATCTTTCCACTCAAAACATTGATTTCTTCTATAGCATGCACTTTTTTACTAAAAGATCTTTCAGTGTGCCATTGAGAATAATTAGCCATAATATTATCAAGAAGTTTTGTAGCATCTCCTAGCGTGATTTCCATAAACGTGCCTCCCGCGTCCGAATCTAAAAGATTTCTAGAAGCAAAGTTCAAACCGGCATAAAAAATTTGTATGATCATCCATAAATTCAAACCATGAGTAGGGCAATTGCGGATCATCAATTTCATTCTTTCCCAACATGCTCATGATCAAGTTATTCAAAATTCATAATATCGTTCCTAAGAGTGATAATCTTAGCGGGAGGAAAATACTTAGAGATAAAAGCATCTTTGCACTTGTTCCAAGAATCAATACTATTTTTAGGCAAAAACAAAAACCAAACTTTAGCACGATCTCTAAGTGAAAATGGAAATAACTTCAATTTAACAATATCATTATCCGTATCTTCTTCTTTTGCATATCACACAAATCAACAAAGTTGTTTAGATGAGTAGCGGCATCTTCACTAGGAAGGCCGGTGAATTGATCTTTCATAACAAGATTCAGCAAAGCAGTATTGATTTCACAAGACTCAACATCATTAAGAGGAGCAATCGGAGTACTAAGGAAATCATTATTATTGGTATTGGAAAAATCACACAATTTGGTATTATCTTGCGCCATGGCAATAAGTAATCCAACACACAAGCAAACAGAAAAAGGGCAAGCGAAAAAGAGAGGAGAAGATTGGGAAAGAGAGGGTAAATAAAACAGCAAGGGTGAAGTGGGGGAGAGGAAAACGAGAGGCAAATGGCAAATAATGTAAATGCGAGGGAGATGAGTTTGTGATGGGTACTTGGTATGTCTTGACTTGAGCGAAGACCTCCCTGTCAATGGCGCCAGAAATCCTTCTTGCTACGTCTTGAGCTTGCATTGGTTTTCCTTGAAGAGGAAAGGGTGATGCAGCAATAGTAGCGTAAGTATTTCCCTCGGTTTTTGAGAACCAAGGTATCAATCCAGTAGGAGGCTCCTCAAAAGTTCCACGCACCTACACAAACAAACAAAGAACTCGCAACCAATGCAATAAAGGGGTTGTCAATCCCTTCACGGCCACTTGTGAAAGTGAGATCTGATAGAGATAGTATGATAAGATAAATATATTTGGTATTTTATAATATAGATGCAAAAAGTAAAGATGCAAATAAAAGTAGATTGAAAGCTTATATGATAAAAGATAGACCCGGGGGCCATAGGTTTCACTAGCGGCTTCTCTCAAGATAGCATGAGTATTACGGTGGGTGAACAAATTACTGTCGAGCAATTGATAGAAAAGCGAATAATTATGAGATTATCTAGGCATGATCATGTATATAGGCATCACGTCCGCAACAAGTAGACCGACTCCTGCCTGCATCTACTACTACTACTCCACACATCGACCGCTATCCATCATGCATATAGAGTATTAAGTTCATAAGAACAGAGTAACGCATTAAGAAAGATGACATGATGTAGAGGGATAAACTCAAGCAATATGATATAAACCCCATCTTTTTATCCTCGATGGCAACAATACAATACGTGCCTTGCAACCCTTTCTAGCACTAGGTAAGGACACCGCAAGATTGAACCCAAAGCTAAGCACTTCTCCCATGGCAAGAAAGATCAATCTAGTAGGCCAAACCAAAATGATAATTCGAAGAGACTTGCGAAGATAACTCAATCATACATAAAAGAATTCAGAGAAGATTCAAATATTTCTCATAGATAAACTTGATCATAAACCCACAATTCATCGGATCTCGACAAACACACCGCAAAAAGAGTTTACATCGAATATATCTCCACAAGAGAGGGGGAGAACATTGTATTGAGATCCAAAAAGAGAGAAGAAGCCATCTAGCTAATAACTATGGACCCGAAGGTCTGTGGTAAACTACTCACAACTCATCGGAGGGGCTATGGTGTTGATATATAAGCCCTCCATGGTTGACTCCCCCTCCGGTGGAGCGCCAGCGAAGGCTCGAAGATGGGATCTCGCGGATACAGAAGGTTACGGTGGTGGAAATTGTTTTTCGTTGGCTCCCTGTATGTTTTCGGGGTACGTAGGTATATATATGTTGGGACCGGATTTTCAGGATATTAATTTCCCAGAAAAAGGCCCTTGTGCTCACCAGCCCCAGGATTACTGTTAGCTGATGAGGCACCAACTTGATAGAGAAACTCCAAGCAAAGTACGTAATATGTAGTACAAGACCATTCTGGCCTATGAGTACAACGAATGGTTTCTAGTGGTTGATGAGGAAGCGGTTTGTGGATCATCAGCGTCTATGGGACTCCATTTCCCACAGGAATAGCAGACCTGGATAATTCCTATCTTCGCGAGGCTGCTATCACCATTGCTTAGGTTCCAGGGCTGTCATCGCAACGCTCCTCTCCATGCAAGAAATCTGGCCAAGACAATAGCCAGGGACAAGCCAGTGAGTATTTTGAATGTACTCGCAAACATTATGAACACGGGTATAACATAACAAATGATAATCATGCACTGAAAGATTCTATGATCACAATGTCAGTCATAAAATAAAATCCATGGTGCACGTAAACAAGTTATTCATATAAAACATGACTATGCAATCAGAGAGTAGAAATAGAATGCACCGATCGGGTGTCTGAAGCGACGCCTCGAAAGGATAATAACGTAAATCATGCCTCAGTCGGGCGTCTGAGCGACACCACATAAAGGGCTTATAAAGTAAATAAATAACAGCATGCCACAATCGGGCATCTGAGCGACACCACATAAAGGGCTTATAAGTGAAACAAGTAATGAACATGCCACAGTCGGGCGTCTATGCGACACCGCATAAAGGGCTCATAGAATAAATAAATAACAAGCATGCCACAGTCGGGCGTCTCAGCGACACCACATAAAGGGCTTATAAGAAAATAATCACAGTGAATATCCAGGAGGTAGAACCGTCCCAGGGATACTCAATAATTCAAATAATATAAATGGTTAGTCCATAATAATAATAATCATAATCATCATAAGTCACAAGTCATGATCCAGGTTCCGGCTTATCAGTTTCTCCTCTGAAGACCGACACTAAGACCGACACTTGACCCATCCCAGACTGTAGGCCTTAACCATGGGCACGGCTATTCGAATAGATATAACCTCCGCAGAGGGTGTACTCTTTACCCACGAGTAACGGATTCCTTTAGTCCACCGGGACTAATTCCATTTATGGTCTTTTAATTGAAAACACACCTAACCCGCACACACCAGCTTAACTTACCGATGTCTGGAATCACCCACGACACCTGTCAAGCAAAACTCTAAGTGGGGAGGCTACAACCTTGAATAGCATGGGATCAAATTTATACCGCGCGCTACTAAGGGGTGCCCCCCTCTCAGTCCCAACCGGAAACACCCATGCCCCCGGACCAGGTGGCCTGCCTACCGGATGCAGCTGGTATCTTCCACCATGGCCTCTCTGTACGGTGTGTGCCAAGAAAGGGGTTGACAACTTAATGAACTGTACCCTACCTGCGGCAGGGACAAGTGGCAGTACGAAACAAGTATGGGGGTTACTGGAACAAGACTCGATCTACGGCCGACTCAGGAGGTTTAAGTGTTCCCTGCATGATTAGCATAACAAATATATTTCATCCAACAGACAGAATCACCACTCATCATACCCCATCATGCCATACTGGACACACTCATCTCGACGAGGAACTAGGGACAAGCTCAGGTCTACCCAAGACAGAGACTTTCCCGGCTTCCTTCCGGTAGGCACGAAAAGCATACGAGGATGATCACTATCACAAGCATGTCCATTTCCAACAACAAAAATCTTCAATTTGCACTCATGCGTATGGTTGTATCATCACATAAAATATCGATCGTTCCATGTCAAAGTGGTGTGGTAACCGTATCAAACAACACACGAAAATATTATGCCAGGGTTCAGAATGCTCGCCTTCAAGTTGTGGAGAGGCAGGGTGCATTCCAAAACTTTTGAAAGTTTTCTTCTTCTTCAAAATCTTATTTTTGAAAATATTCAAATTAAAACAAACTTTAAAAACAGTACAAAATTTTTTCCTAATAATTTTTGAAATAAATCTTAAAATAAACTAGGTGAAATTTGAGATAGGTAGGAAAAAGAATCAACTCATTTGGAGTTTTATTTTAAAAGATATGTCCAGTCAAAGTTTAGTCAAAATTCTGTTTTTAAATAAAACAGAAAAAGAAAAAGAAAAACGTTTCGGATAAGGACATGTAGGAGACGTACTCTGGGATTACGCCTCCACTTACGCCAGCGTGGACCGGCGCTGGGTCACTAACAGTGGGTCCATGGGGCCCACTGGTCAGGTTTGACTAGTCGCCCCCGCCTCCTTCCTCCTTTGGCCGAACAGAGGCGGGGCTCCGGCGATCGACGCCGGCGATTGGCGGCTCCTCGCGGGGTTCTGAGGGCGGGGATGAATTCGCCAGTCTAGGGCGGTCCTCCCAGTGGTCGAGGGGGTGGTGGGGATGGAGGGAGTCGCCGGCAGCGAGCTTCACAGCGGACGGCGGCTTCGAGAGAGTTGGGGCTTCGCGCTACGGTGGTTCCCGAGCGAGTTTGAGGTGTTGGGTGGCTCCGCGAGATCGAGGGGAAGGGGATGGTGGCACTGGTTGGACGGGGGAGGCTCTGGTTGCGACGAGTGGAGCCGGAGAGTGGCGGCGGTCGAACTGGCCAGAGGCGAGGAAGAAAGCTTCCCGTCGTTGATGGCTGGCTAGGGGAGCATCAGGGGGATGGCCTGGGGTTGCCTGGGTGCCTGGTCGAGCCCGGGGCTCCTCTTATAGGCGGCTGAGGTCGGTTCCCGCGGCGGCCGTGGATAGGATCGACGGCGAACCGTCGTTCTGTAGCTGCAGGGCGACATGGCGATGGCTGGCGGGGTCTGGCAGGGCGAGGGGATGAGCTCGAGCTGTTCAGGGCGAGCTGGCGCGCGGCTGTGGCTCGGGCGGCGCCGTCCAGGGCAGGAGCCTGCTGTGGCCGGCCGCTAGTGGCCACGGCCGACCTGACGGCGGTGCTGTGGAGCTCCAGGGACGGTTCTGCAGCGAGGGAGGGGGAGGGCGTGCTGGCTGTGAGTGGGGAAGGGCCAGAACGAGCGCGGGGAGGCGGCAGTGAGACGCGGCGGCTCGGTGCGCGCGCGTGCAAAACCTGCGCTCTGGGCGCGCCCAGAGCACGCACACTGCGTGTTTGGCAAAATGCCACGGCGTGCCAGAGGGCTCCAAATCACATAAGGTTTAGCAGGTCTAGGTTAGGGTCATCTAGGAGTTTAGTGGACAAGCTGGTTAGGCCATTAGGGCAACTTCATAATGCAAGTCCATAAGCATGCCAAAACTGGCCATGCTCCTAACCTGTTCGATGAAATGCCAAGTGCATCTAGGCATCTCTTGGGGTGGCCAAAAACTCCACACCAGTGTCTCTTTAGGTGTAGGTGATGGTGGCAAGGTTAGTTGGTCAAGACTAGAAACTTGATAGTGCAAGTTTTTGAGAAAACCAATTCTGGACAGAAACTAAAATCTATCATTCCATGGACCAAAAATACTCCAATGGGTCCACTCTCCTGGACTTAAGGGTTTTGTATGGAGGACTATAAGAAGGAAAAAGAATCATGGGCAACGAAGCAAAATAAAATGGGGTTGCAGTAGAAAGTGCCAAACTGGACCAGAGAGCAAAAGAGGATGGTTTGCTCAAATTTTTCAAAGAACATTAGTGGGTTTTTGCCCAAAGCTGAATAATATACTCGATCTAACATCCCCTAATTTTGGTGGAAGTTTTAAAGAAATATTTAAATAGGTTGTAGTGCAAAAGTGCAATTGGACCAGATTTGAAAACTTGGGGTAAAGCTCAAAATCTCCAAATGACTAAAGGATATTTTTGCATAAAAGTGATTTAGGGACATCACATGTCATCCCCAAATTTTGGTGGGATTTTTAAATGAATTTAACAAAGGATTGCAGTGCAAATGGGACCCTAAAACTTATGAAAAACCATTTTGGAGAGATAAAGCTCAGGGAAAAATAATTATATAAAATAATCCCACTGATGAAAGAAATGTTTCTTGGGAGGGTATACAAGTCCAATAAAATTTTTGGAAAGTTTTCACTTGGGGTTAAAAACTCCACAATATCAAAGAAAAGAGAGGTTCTGAAATCAAAAGATAAACCCAGAAAATAAAATTTTAATTTCCTGGCAAAATTTTAATAAACAAAACATGGTTAAATTTTTGGGGTGTTACAACATAGGAGGAAGGAGTACGCCGGTGGCCACCTGTGGGGCCGAGGAGATAGGGGGCGCGCCCAGAGGGGGTGGGCGCCCCCTCTTGTCTCCTGGCCGCCTCGCAAGCTTCTTGACTTGCACTCCAAGTTCTCCGGATCACGTTCTTTCAAAAAATCACGCTCCCGAAGGTTTCATTCCGTTTGGACTCCGTTTAATATTCCTTTTCTTCGAAATACTGAAATAGGCAAAAAAAATAGCAATACGGGCTGGACCTCCGGTTAGTAGGTTAGTCCCAAAAATGATATAAATGTGTAAAATAAAGCCCATAAACATCCAAAAGGGGTAATATAATAGCATGGAACAATAAAAAATTATAGATACGTTGGAGACGTATCAACGTTCAACAACCTTCAAGTGCCTTATGATCAACTTCAGCCAACCAAGCCTTTCTCAGGGGTTACTGATGGCTCCACTACTCCGATAGGGCAGGTTCGCCTTCTTGTCACCTTCGGACAGCGCAAGAACTACCACACCGAGCTCATCGACTTCGACGTTACCCACATTCTCCTGCCATACAATGCCATCCTCGGGTATCCAGCCCCGGCCAAGTTCATGTCGGTAACTCACCATGGTTACAATGTCCTCAAGATGTCGGGGAGTTGCGGAATCATCACAGTCCCCTGCGAAGAGAAGGATGCGGTGTGCTCCCTTGAGTGTGCCTTCCAAGCTGCATCGATCGAGGACCCAGACCACAAGAGCGAGAACCCTCCTGAGGCAGTCCCCAAGAAGAAGAAGACCCAGCTCAAGGCCTCAGGAGGTTGGCATCTCCGGAGGTGCCACATCAGGATCTGCGCCCGTGCAAGGGGTGCCTCCGTCCATCGCATAGGAAGGTGCGCCCAGCACCCTCCTCGGGCAGGGCTCAGGGGCTCTCTTCTGGAGGGCCTCAGACTTTACCAAGATCACGAGGGAGGCGCTCGGGCACCACTTGGAGGCGTGCTTCGCAGCACGTTTCCCTCAGGAAGGCATGGGACAAGGTAGGCCCAACACTCAGGAGCTTCAAGAATCAAGAGTCATACGCGGCGATCGCCGCCTACCTGGCGTAGCTCCCCATCCAGGTGAGGATGGCGGGCTGCGCGTCTGCATCGACTACCCAGGGCTCGGCCGAGTCGCGTCTCAGGAGCGCCTCTGGCCTTTTCGCGTGGGACGCTGCGAGGGTCCGTCGCACAACTACGTCTGCACGCCTTTCGTTCTGCAGAACGTAGCTGCCACCCACCAGCGTCATCTATGAAGCATTCTGGCAGCTCAGGAGGCTAGGAACCACGCGGTCTTGGCGGAGATGGAGATGGTCCTCGAGGAACCACCTGGACCCCCAGAGCCTCCCAAGGCTCAGGGCTCCGGTGGCTCGTGAGGGTCGGTCTCTTCACACGCACCTACAGCCACTCCAACACCTCTTCTACAACGGTACCAGGTGACATCTTTCGAGTTCATTTCAGCTGGGAGCGCCCTCAGGGCTGCATTATTCCCAGGTCACGTGGGTCTGTCCCTGCGGCATGTATCCCTTTTGCTTATGTCTATAGTTTACCTTGCTGGGGGCGCCCCTCGGGCTGCATCATCCCCAAGCTGCTCGGGCCTGACCCAGTGGCATGTACCCTCCCTGCTTTTATCTAAGCTGATTTGCCTTTCATGCTTAACCTGCCTGTCATAATCGCCTGCTCGATTGACACCTACCTTTGGAGCCGCTCACGCTGGCACGACGCTTACGTACGGGTCTGTCCCTGCAACGTCAACAAATATGAGTGGTCGAGCTCTGGCCCGTGGCAGCCCCGCAAGCGTCACCTCACCAGGCCCTCAGTGCCCTCACCACTCTCTCGGAGCAACCAATGGCCGGCCGGCAATCGTAATGGCAACCCGTGCTTTTCTCGTCTTGGTTTACAGGGACTTCCTGAGGCCTAAAATGGGAGGCATCGCAAGCTCTCTCTCTCTCTCTCTCTTGCCCGTGCGATCTGCTTGCGCGTTAAAAGGGGGGCTCCTGAGCATCGCGACTCAGGAGCTCTTACTGGCTCTCCATCCCTCACCCCCTGGCCTTGTCCACGGCATCGCGACCTAGCATACCAGCGGCGGGTGAGCTCGTTCGAGGGCCGGGACCTGAGGACGTAGAGCACTAAGGAGAGTGTAGGGAAGAGAAGAGAAGCTCGCAAAGGCCTAACCCAGCTACATCCCAGTTGCAGATGCGCAAGTCCGGCGCCTCGCGAACGAACAACTCCATGCCCTCGAGATAAGTCTCCCCCCTAGAATAGCTAATTGATGCGACACAAAACCTCCACTTAATGCGGCTCTGTGACGGCGATGTTGCCTTCCTTTCTCACCTTTCGGCGACTGCTTGAGCGCTAAAGGGGACCTCCTGAGCATCGCGCCTCAGGGGCTCTTACTGGACCTCGGGCCGCTCACCTCCTGGCCTTGACCACGGCATCGCGACCTGGCATACCAGCGACGGCTGAAGCCTGCCTGGGGACTGGGACCTGTCAGCGTAGAGCACCAAGTCGTCGCGAGGTTCGAAAGGGGGAGCCAAGCCGGAATAGGACATGCATTTGCACCGCTTCATGATAAGGATAATATCAACAAAAGACATCGCGGACCCCTTTACATGCCCCCACGGGGTGTTTTCTTGATTCCTCGCAGGGAATAAAGGCGCGAATCCTAAGAAGCCCTAACTACACGCGCGCCCGTGGCCGACGCCATCATCAACAATGGGCCACAGCAGGCCGGCGCCAACCCTATCCAGATCAGCTGCCGCGACGGCCTGATGCAGCCGCCTTGCTCCGGGCACGACGCGATCTCGGGGGCACGTAGCTGTCGTCGCTCGTCTCTTGAGTCGCGAAGAGCTCGGGAGAGTCGCTGGACTCCCAGGCATCACCACTGCTGCAGGAGGAGCCGTTGGGGAAGCGGGTGGCAGGCCTAGCCCTTGCCACGTCGATGTCCTGGCTGCCTCCTCTGGGGCAGTACTCCAGCCGGCGGCCTTCTGCATCGAAGACTTGAAGAGCATCAAGGAGGCGTCATCGTATTCGAAATGAATCATGAGGGCACCCCCTGTTCGGCAGACCCGGGCGATCTCGCCCAGCCCCGGGTCATGTAGACCTTGCCCGGAGCGACGACTTCAACCTCCACTCCGGTCGCTGGGGTACCGCAGTCGGCGTGCTGCAACCAAAGCTCGAGAGGCCCCCTCGGCGGCATCTCGAAGGCGAAGAAGGGAGGAAAGCGGATCCAGGAGCTCGGAGGCACCGCAGCATGTAGCACGAGCTCGCGAGAGGAGTCCGCGGTGTGGACTCTAGGAGAAACGGCGCGCACCGCCATGGCTCGTCGGCCTCTCCGATGGCGCGGGCGGCGTCGCTCGGCGTCTCCTTCTCCAGGGCCCTCGGCCCGGGCGTACAGAGGGAGCGGGAACCCAGGAGGCGGCCGCTCATACCAAGGCCTCGACATCTCCGGCCTCGCAACTTCGACGCGGCGGCTAGGGACCGGCCGTTTCTTCGGTGGGAGCGGGTCAGGCCCCTCCCGGGGGGCCTTTCCTTTCTCCTCGGCTGAGAACCGGCGGATCGGTGCCATCGGCAACAAGATGGAGGAGGAGCAAGGAAGAAGAATCAAGCGGAGCAAGAAGAGACGGGCAACGGGGGCTCACGCCTCTCCGTACTTATAGTCCAGAGGAGGCCAACCGTCAGCCTCCATGATCGTAGGTAATCATGACTCTTTTTGCATGCAGCAGGGACTCGTCAAATCGAGCAGCTGCCGAGGCAGCGTGGGGAAGCGGAAACGCCCACGTCTAATCAACCGTCACGCGGAGACCAAGGCCGCAGGCTATTGGGGCCCGCGGCGCTCCGCACTTGCCCTTTGGCTTCGCTGCTAAGCCAAGTCCGAGCACGCCTTGGGCCCGGGGGCTACTGTCGGCATTCTGGGAACGGGGGTCCCAAGACTTGCCTGTCTGCGGCCTGCGGCGTGGCTCAAGCAGTAGTCCAGTATGGCCCGTCTTCATCAACCCAAGTTCAAGACCCTCGCGAGGGGCCAAGCCTCGCGGGGCGGACGACGCAAGGCTTCCTCAGGGGCGGCCTCATCAGGCAGGCTCGCGAGGAGGCGGAGAGATCAAGGCAAGGAGTACCTCGCGAGGTGCTCGTGACGCAAGCCATGACGATCGAGACCAGGCGGGCGCCAGGCGGGCTCGGTGTCCTTGTTTCTTCTTTGGTGCAAAGGGGGCAAGCGCAGGCGCGGAGTACCGAGGCATCAGGCAAAGGTTACCATATTGGTGCAACGAGACCAAGACCAGCAGGACGGCAGGACGAAGATCACCGTGGAGCCCAAGACGGTGTCATCACCAGTGCCTTTGGCAGTCGAAGACCACCTTTAGTCAGGATAGCTTGTACTAGCTGCCCCCCTTCAAAATGGCCGTTGTTGGCTCCCTTCCCGCTCAATATTTGGGAAGAGGACCAGGGCCTCAATATATAGAGATAGCCACCACAATAGAAGGCATCTGGATATCACCTAGAGCCAACAGAGACGGAGCAATTCCTCTCCGTGCACACCACCACAAGAACACCCCTCGCGAGGCTGTTCTTCCTCTGTACTGTTCATCATCAGCCCCAGAGGCAATCCACCACACCACACACTAGATTAGGGTATTACACCACAACGGTGGCCTGAACCAGTATAAACCTCGTGTCCCTTGTGTTGTTTCATCGTGTAGCTTAGATTCGCGGCGAGGTTTGGGGGCGTGGATCGGTAGGGAGTAGATCTTCGTGCGCACCCCAGAGTTTGAACCTTAAGGGTTTTGCCGGAACCCGATATCCGACACACTCCTCGCACCATCATCCTTCCTTTTCCCCTCTTCTTGTCGCGTCGTCGCTGGAGGACGTCGTCGGCTGAAGCCCGGGCGAGTGGGCGACCGACAGCATTGGAGCACGCTGGGGCTTGGGATCGCGGCGACCGGGGTTGTGCTCACGTCCTCATGTGGGGTCGATGGTAGCGTGGCAGCTTAGGGTTGTGTCCTGGGGTGACAGGGACGGTGTTGTGGACAGATCCACGCAGGCGTGCGACGGTTAGGTTCCATGGCGGTGTTGGTGGATGTAGGTTGGCGGGGGGCGGGCGCGAGGGGTCGGGTGTGGTGGTGCCCTGGAAGCGCTGGGGTCCTCTCCTTCACCTTTGGTCCATGTCAGCGGTCTGAGACAAAGGTCAGATTGATGTTGGGTGGCCGCAACTTAGGCGTCGTCCATGGTCAACCCAATGTGGTTGCCCTGTATAGACTTGGATGGCTTGATGGTGGTGATCTAGATCCGGTCGGCCGGGTGGTGGTGGCTGCAGACTGTGTTGTAACGACCTCCCGCGGCTCCACGATGACGGTGGTCGCCGAAAGGTCTTTGGAAGGGTTCGTCTCTCCAAATCTGATGATGGATGGTTGTGCAGCGGCGGCGGTTACTCATCGCATGTAGCTGGTGGGATCGCGGAAAAATGGTGATGACAACGCATGAGTGACTTCGATGGTGCTATGCGCAATTGGTCTGGAGCTCCTGCGTGAAAACCTATCTCAGATCTGAGTTGGTTATACCTGGCAACAACGACATTTTTTGTTGTTACCTTGTTGAAAGCATTGCTCGGTATGCTCATATTGATTCTTGAGGGTGAATACCTAGATTCTTGTCTTGATTGTTGGATCATGTGAAGGCGGCGTTTGAGCATTGCTCCCTTTCTGAAGGCATTGTTGTTGAAGAACTTCATCGTTTGTGTGGTGTCATGAAATGGTTGGTGTGCGAATATGGTCATTGCTATAGTTTGCGAATCACAGATTTGATCGCTATAAAAAAGTTCTTTTTCTTCATCTAAGCATAGCTTTGTGAAGGTCTCTTCATTTTTGCTACTCCCACCGGCCCTCTTTACTATGCATATAAGACTTGTCTGGAGTCAAACTTTGTAAAGCTTGACATATTTATATTAAAAAGTATTAACATCTATAATATAAATTTATTCAATATGAAAATTAAATTTATGGTGCATCTAATGATATTGATTTTGTATTGTGTGAATGTTAATATTTTTTCTATAAAGTTGATCCAACCTTGCGAAGTTTGATTTTAGACAAATTTTATATGCAGAGTAAAAAAAAAAGACTAAAGGGAGTATGTCGGTGACCTTTGTAAGTACTACTTCTGTTTCTAATGTTTAAGACATTTTGACAGTTTAAATTGAACTGCCAAGACGTCTATATTTAAAAACACACGGTGTACATAAATAGTTGAAATCTTTGGTTTCTCTCTTCTCTGCTGTTTAGGAAGCTTCCCTCTGTGGTTTTCCCTTAGTTTTCTATAGGTATTCTTTCTAATTTCACTGACAAAGGCAAACCCTTTTTTAAACACAGCCGGTTTGATACAGGACCTTGCGCCATTTGGCACGACGGGTTTAATTATTAAAATGGCTGTCAGTATTACCAAATTGCCAAGCCTTTGTTATTATTTGAAATGGCACCTTGTGCCATTTGGCGCGCAACAGGTAATCTAGTTTTGCATATATAATCAGACAGACGGTCATTCGCCGCTGAGAAGGTCGTCGAGCTACGATCCATCACTCCCGAGCCGGCCTGAAAAGCTCGTCCAGGCAATGGCCAACGGTGCCGGCTGGGGAGAGCACCACGTCCGGATACGGCCAGCTCATGACGGCGCCGGACGAGCAGGGAAGTCTGCTGCCCCGCCGCCGCCGGAGATGGTGCTGAATCGCTTCGTTCGCTTCGTCGCGCTGATCGAGAGGCTTGGCAACGCCTTGGGCACGCTGGCCTTTACCTGGGCAACTGTCGTGCTGCTCGGCGGCTACTCCAAAGACCTCAGCTTGCAGGATGATTTTTGGTATGCGACAGCGATTGTATTCCTCGAAGCTGCAAGGTATGACAAAGCAGTTTTGTGAGTACATATAGATCCATGAAGAATATGAACTTCTTTCCCGGTTCGTACATGTATACATTTTCTGAAAAAATCTATGGTACCATACAGCGCTAATTTATACTGAGATAGGCCAGCTTATACAGACATATAAGAAATACAAAAGACCAGGGCGGTTGTTAGTCGTCCTACTCTTAGAGCATCTACAGCATGATTTTTCAAATTGACCGGACGCAAAATCGCTGACTGAACAGAAGAGAGGAAAAAAAATGATTCAACCGAACCCCTCAAGGCCTCCTTAAATGTTCGGGCAGTCCGACACTTCTCATATTGCCCTTGTATATGAGATAAGTATAAGGGGTGCCCAGACGTGTCCGGTCAGTGATCCTATGACCATGCACCACCTTTGCTCTTTGTTTATTCTTTCTCTTCTTTCTCTCACTCTATGTTCATCAATCACATGCATGTAACTGAATGTACAGGGGAAAAGTGAGGGACATGACTGTGAAAATGACAATTTAAGAGGTGACCGGTCACTGTCCACGGATGTGTCCACGAACGTCCACAATGTTTGAGGGCCAGATTAGGTTATATGACTGTAGATGCTCTAAGGCCGGTTCCCCGGGCGTGTCCGTGTACAATGAAGTATCCAAAATAGTTGGCCTCCACTTTTCCCCTACTGGTCGTGTCCTCCTTTTTTCTTTCTTAAACTCAATATTGGCACTTGCTGTTGAAATAATCCGAAGATAATGTTACTATACAACAATAATTTGAAGATAAATATTGCAATTCAATTACAAAATTTCATCTTGCATAGTTTAAATTAAATTCAATTGATTCGGCGCATTTCTCAACTACGAACCCTTCGGTGCATTTCAAGGAAAAAATCAAAGTCAGTGGCTTCATGTTGTGCAAGGCTGACAGGATTACCCATGTAGTTGAAGTCAACATTACATACACCTTCGTCCTCGTCCTCAATCATGTTGTGTATGATCACACAACAAGTCATCATCTCATACAATGTCTTAAGATCCCGTTGTTTAATAGGTCCACGAGCAATTAAAAAATGTTTTAGAGCACTCCTAATGCTCTCTTCATATGTTTTCTAGCACCTTCTTGCCTTTGGGAAAGTAAGCTTTTTTTGTTACCTATTGACCGGGAGATGGTGTGGACAAACGTCGCATACCGAGGATAGATGCCAACGGCAAGGTAGTACCACAGGGTATAGCCATACCCATTGATGGTATAGTTGGATTTTGGAGCTTTGCCTTCACAAAGTCTTTGTAAACAATGGTGGCCCATGGAGCACGTTTTTGTGGTTATGAGACCGTGGCATAGCAAAGAAAGATTGCCAAATCCACATGTCTTCTAATGCAAATGCTTCAATAATGATGATGGGGTCCTCAACATGATACTAGTATTGCCCTAGCTGAGCATAGGGGCAATTCTTTCATTGCCAGTGCATATGCAATCTAGCGATCCGAGCATACTTGGAAATCATCTTGAGACGGGCGGAACTAGATAGGTTAGGTCTTGTACACCCATTATTTCTGCAAGAAGGTTCACTACCTATGTATAATACACAGATGGAACAGAAATTGCAGTAAAACTGTGTTTTTTTAGACAACCATTGTCTGAATGTTGGCACTGCCACTGACTCCAAGTGTGAAAACCCGAGTTATATCCTTGTCATTTGGTTCTCTGAAGTGCTCCTTTTCCAGACATCTCACCACCACGGTTATAAATGTAACCATTGCTTCTAGGCATGTGGCCTGAGACATCAAGAGGTACTCATCGCACTGGTTTCCGGTTGTACCAGAGATCAACATGGCCTCTTGCACACCACAATAAAAAAACTCAATGTCACGCCGTTGAACCCTTGAAGTTCAAAATATGCTACTTTTCCTTCTCCGTTTCTTCAAGAATACCCATCATCATCGCCAATTCAGCATCTGAATAATCATCCAAAGATGATGATTTGATGAATTAATTATAGAAGTACTCATGACCAGAATCTATTGTGTTTCTTTGCAATTGAACAACAAAAATGCCCCATGTTCGATCATTTCACCGAACACATGGTGTGCGCGGTGTCCGGCATGGACGACATCAGTCAATAAAGAGGATATAGAACTAGGGTACCACCAGCTAGGAAGGGGCCAGTCACGTCGTCCCTGCACATGGAAAGTCAGCCACTCGAGCCTAGGCACCAACCGGATACCGCGTCCACTTGGGAGCTAAGGCAACATTGATCCATTGGCACACGACCATTGTTTGACCCGATGGCACAAACCCACCTTTAATCTGACGCGAGCCATGTAAACCTAGCTCGAGCATGTATATAAGGCGAGTTAGGACCCTCTCGGGAGGATCCAAGACATTCTAGAGACATCTAGAGACAACCACCATAAGCAGGAGTAGGGAATTAGCTCCCCATAGAGGGCCCGAACCTGGATAAATCGCTTGTCTCATATGCCACCTTCTCGGTCCTCCACTCACATACCCCTCTCAGCGATACTACCAAAGTCAGCGATACTACCAAAGTCAGAACACCGACAATCGGGGGTGTACATGGGCGGCGGACAAGGGTGTTGGGCCCCGGATTCGTCGTCCAAAGGGTAGGGGGCGGCGACAACAATGTGGGACTCCTCCGGGTGGACAATACCGACAAAAGAGGAAGGGAAGCGGCGGCGAGGACGGACTCTATGGAGTGTTGAGTGGAGAGTGGACAGACTCTGTGGAGGTGGAGCGGACGGCCTAGCGATAGGAGGACAAGCAGGGCAATGAGATAGAGCATCCGAAGGCCTAGCACGACCCATGCGATGTTCGAGGTGGGTTTGGTTGCGGCATCAGGGTCCGGATGAGGGCAAAGAGTGATGGGAGCCAGGGTGGGTGGGGTGGGGAGGGGTCTGGGTGAGGTCAGGTTGTCAGGCCGACGTGGCAGATTGTCCGAACGTCTCTTACTCCCCTCCATTTGACACCACCAGAGTAGGGAAGATAGTAGGCAGTCCGTACTTGTCTAGTCCAAGTATGGGAGCCCGTTGGAGGCCCAGTTTTCTACGGGCAGTACGATCCAGACATATTAGGGGGAGGGGAGTTTTTCTCAAAAAAAAAATAGGGGAGGAAAGTAGGGGAACCTGTTGTAGATGCCTCTATGGCCGAAATAAAAAGACACAAAAGAAAAGTTATCCAGATCCTATGAACACTTTGGGATTTTTTTTTAAAGTATACAAACTCACAAAGGGGTACATATACTCGGACCTATGTACTACCTCTGTTCCTAAATATAAGACGTTGAACTGCCAAAAACGTCTTATGTTTAGAAACAGAGGATGTACATATTAGACTTTCTCCAAGGCGTAAATAACGTCAGTAATTATATACAGAAATATACACTCGAAATAGAGGTATGCACTAGATATTTCCCTATAATAGTACCGTAACTTTTCTACTGGTTGAAATTAATTAGAACACTGCTGCAAAAATTGTCATGCAAGCTTAACGGTCCAAATTAAGAACCCAGCGCTGTTATGACCTACTGAAAGCATTGTCTATCTTTCTTAAACATTATGATCTTACACTCTAGAATTTGTGATTTATATAATGCCCATATATAATAAAATGAATGCATATATGCATACTTCAGGATGTTCACCCGCAACAACAGAATGGATTACCAACTGTTCTTTAACACAAGGGGAGCTTTTAGACCTGTGGGCTGGAATGGACTGGTTGCAGTACTATGCTTTTTTGATGTTTTCGTGATCCTCTGGGAGAAAGATTATCTGTCTGATATGATGCTTCTATCGATAGTAATAATATTTGCAACTGGCCGATTCCTGTCTGGGCTGAAACTGAACATATGCAATCCGCTACGCCGTGCCACGTCACTGTGGAGCCCCTTGGTTGCAATCCTACTGACGGCTCCACCTCTGTACAACGGAGGGATAGGCCCATTGACCAGTTGGATTGTATTCACAGCACTACTTGTGCCAGTGCTATTGGTGACAATAAGCAGGCTACGGTTCACCAGAATCGTCAAACTAGCGGATAGTATTCTTGGCAGAAAACAAAAACTTTGGCGCCGAGTTTTTATAAACTTGTGCATGATTGCTGCGCTAGGGATGCAGGTGTACATGCTACACTTAGATCCATTCATGAACATGTCCCTTATCATGATAGTCCAAGTGTGTGCCTTGGTGGTGGTGTCATTTGGCAACTTCCAGGTTCCAGCAGCAGTGTTAAGAATCTGCCTAGCAAGCTTGAGCTTACAGCATAGCTACAAGGATGACCAAGAGAACCTGGCAGCATCTCTTGAAATCTTCTATTGGATGGTGCTTGGACAAGGAATCCTTTATGCTGTGGCTTGCATGCTCGAGTTCTTTTCGTTCATCCCGCGGAGGTCCCTTGTCCACTGTGGTGTATTTAGAGGTCAGTGGGGAGTGGACTCCGTAAATCTGTACTATGCATATGCCCTAGAGAAACGCATGCAAGAAGGTGTGCTTGCTCCAAAGAAGATCAGCCTGAGTAACTTTGCCATGGATTCTCTAAACTCCAATTCATCCAAGAATCAGCTCTATGGTATTCGGATGATGCACAGCTTTCTGCAAAGGGAGCCAACCAAGGCACAGCTACTTTCAAAACTCACCACTTCTACCAAGACGGTGGCCAGAATAATCAGGATGTTGAATTGGACAAGTCCAAAGGATACAACTATCAGACTGTATGCCGCGAAGGTCACCGCTGAACTTGCAAAAGACCTCCATGTTGTTACCTTCCCCGGTACAATGCAGCTTGTATCAGCACTTCTTGATGCTGATAGCAGACCGAGAAGAAGAAATCCACTTCTGGACACAGATGATGAGCAAGAAGAAAGACAAGATCAATTTCTGAATAGAGAAGATAACCGGGAGCAAGAACATCATACAGTAAGGGATGCAGCTGTTAACCAATCGCAAAGACAAGACCCACTTCAAGACACCAATAACCTACTTGAAGAAACACAAACATGCTCGACCCAACAACCTTTCGTCGACAAACAGAACTCTTACATAATCAGATGCTGGCAGTGGATGAAAAAATTATGTTCAATTCCCAAGGAGCAGCTGTCGGCAGACCATGATCTTCTCCCTGCACTGGCCATGTCGATAATTGAAAGTCTTGCTTGGTGTGATCAGGAAAACTGTGTGGAAATTAACAATGCGGCTAACCTCATCCCGAAAATCATAGGATTCACGAGATTCAAACATGCCATGAACACTGTGGATACCGAGGCAGAACAAAAGGTCATGTTGAAGTCATCACTGAAGGTGCTGCAAAGACTCACAGGTATTGGTGGGGAAATTGGCATAACACTTCGGTACAAGATATCAAAACATCCCTTCCTATTGAGAAACCTTTCAGAAATCTTGAAAGACAACAGAAGCAGCCAGGAATCGAGAAAGTTGGTGACCGGAATCCTCAGGAACATTGCCATTGATGGGAACATAAGGCAGGACATTGGTCGCATTCAACTGATCATCACCAGGCTGAAGCAGACATTTCTCAATGAAGAAAATCCCATGATCGCCAATGCTGATCACTTGTCACGGAAGGTCGCGGGGCAAGCACTGGCAATGTTGACGACAGAAAGTGCCCAAAATTGCTTGATTGTGTTGCAGGAACCAGACTTCATTAAGAAATTGAAACATATGATCTTGATCCATGATGGCAAGTACATATATATGGCAGCAAGTCTGTTACGTAACCTGTGCCTGCACTCTCAACACGAGCTCAGAGAGCCGGACCTGAAGGAGCTATCTCATATCTTGCGAGAGGTGAGCCCTGTTAATTCAAGCAACAAGTGCAGTATTAGAGGTGGCTAACGAAATTTATCATTTGTATTTGTTCTTGTGCGTGAGTTGTTCGTAGATCCCTGCAATTTTGTACTTCTGCCCGTTTATTATCACTGATTATGTAGTATAGCTACAAATTGAATTGTCACTAATTATGATACATATCATCACAGGTGTTGGAGAAAATAATTGACGTGGAAGGGGCAGAACTAGAGATCATCATTGGCCTTAGTTCACTAATTTGTAAAACCATTCCTGAAGACTTTACCCAAGAACTAGAAGGCGGCCAGATTAAGCGAAGATTTGTGAAAAGGCTCGTCGATGTGTTGAATGCAAATACGGAACCTGGCGCTAATTGTCCTGGGATCAGAAGGGTTATACTTGAGCAGGTCATTTACATGATGGAGTCCAATTATCGCTATGCGGACTGTTTCAACGAATTCAGGATGACAGAAGCCCTCTCAGTCGTCGAACAAACACTGTCACACGCTGAGAACTACAAGTTCTTCTTGGGTGATGCAGGTTTCATGGAGTACAACACACCTATCTCCGCTCTTGTGGTAAGAGCAAAAGAGCTTATGTGTCGTAACTGACTAGCTTCAACCGTAGATGGTAGCAGAACTTCTGAACACATTTGATTCCTCATTTCATAAGCGAGTTGTAGGAGATTATTCATTTGCAATTGTAGTGAAATGTACGTTACAGTACAATAACGGACACGTGGATTTAGATTTCTTAGCAAGAATGCAGGTGTGAGGAGAAAAAGAACAATCTTGGCTTTAGAGACACAAGGTGCTGATATAGTTGTAGAGATTTCATATTTGTAATTTGAACCTCAGATAAAAAATAGTGGGTGTATGTGCTTTATTTTACAATGAAAAATACTTTCGTTTGCAGTGGGAACAGGTAATTTTTATTATTATGCATAATCAAATGGTTCTATCTGTAACCAGTTAATTCATATCACTGTTTTGGCATATACTGTTACAGGGAAATTTTCATAAAGTTGGTGCCGATGCAGTGAGGGGTTGTGTTGTCCAATGTTTACAAGAAAATATAGGATTATGCATCTAGGTTAGGACAACACAGTTGAAGAGAGGGAGATAGTGTGATGTTACTGCACAGATAATCAAACAAATCTTGCTATTAATAAGTCTGCGTCATGTGGACAGTGACATAAATGAGGCAAGAAGGCCAAATCTATGACCATGCCCCCAGGAGGCGATGTCCGGTAGTCCCTGGCATAGCACGAAAGAATGCTTATGAATACTTTTCAATCTGTTTTGTGGTCCATGGTCCCAATGTTGCAATACGAGACTAAAAATGCCCAAGTCTGATGGGATGATGGTCTCCATTGTTCAGTATGCCACTGAGCAGTCGAGACTCGCTCAAGAAGTATCGAATTCAGTGCAGACACTGAAGACTCTGCAAGTTTGTGCTGCTAATTGGCCGCCTAATGATGATATTATCTAAGTTTAGTCACGGATGGTAAACCTAAAAAGATTGTACTCCCTCCGTCCCATAATGTGTAGTGTCAAAAAATGTCTTACATTATTAGACGGACTAACAACAGAATCCGCACAGTGACATTATGAAATCTAGGTTTATTCCAACACCACGAAACGTGAATTTTCTGCCACGATTGGCCATTAAACACTACCGCAGTCAGCAGCGATCCCCCAGAAACCACTGATATTTGCTTCTCGAATCAATCCCCACTGCCAATTTGAGTACAGAAGGTGCCGGCTGCCTATGTGAACCCTAAAAGTATGGCGATGAAATGCCCCTAATATCTCGAGGGCGACCACGGGTGCCGGAGGCCGGAACGCCGCCAGTGCCCAGGGGGGAGGGGGAAGGAGGGGAAGGTAAACAGCACCTGCGAAGATGGGATGCTGGAGATCCGCGCCGAGCTGATCTCCTCCATGGCGCGGAGGCAGAACCGGGGCGCCTTCGCCTGCCCATCCCGGTCGCAGCTTACGTATTTGTTGTTTTTTTTTCTAACATGTTTATAGGTAACTAGTGTAATTATTTATTTATTTATTTAACACAGTACGTAGTGCATTTAAAAAAATCTACTCATGAACTGTCGATACATCCAAATCCATAGACCCTCCTCAATCATGGCCCCTCCTCGATGGAGTCGGGCAGATCTTATTGTAGTAAACAGTTGTGGTAAAGTCACACAGGACTAGCGTATCAGAACAGCAAACATCAGTGAATAGAAGTATAGATCGAAAGGATCCAACCATTGGACACATGAACATAGACGGATGAAGACCGGCTCCCACTAGATCAACCGAAAAGAAACGCCAACTGAATTTTGTGAGATTCGTCGGAGACACACCTTCACGTGCCTTCCGACAATGTTAGATACACCTACTTATAAATAACCTCACAACAAGATATAGCGGCGAAGGCGATGTTCCTTAGCTCTGAGATCAAATGAGTTTGTGTAAACAGTAAAATCCAAAAAAATTAAGAAAAGAATCTGAATTATTTTTGTTCCAAACAATGACTTTTGAGTGCTTCAGACGTTTGACCATGGCATGACATTCGTTAAAATCGTGAAACTTTGTAACCGGTTTTTTCTTTCAGAATTTTAAATCTTTTTTTTTTGAGGAACCGGCAGGAGCACTGCCTTTTCTTATAGAAGAGATGGCGAAAAAACGCAATTTACAGAGGGGCGAGCGTTTAAAGGGAACGTCGCAGAAACCACAAGAAGAACAAAACCTAGAACTAGGTTAACCAATACCTGCGGCTGGCAGAGTGCCAGCAAACGCCAGGTCGCGCTGATTGATTGCGTCTAGGGCTAGAGCCGCCACCTCGCGATGCGTCAACCTCAGTCCCGTGAACACCCGCCTAATACGCTCCTTCCAAATGGACCATATCGTGTAGATGATTCTTCCACTGCGCCTCTTGTGCACTTGATTGGGCTGTGAAAAGAGAGTCTTGTCCCACCAGTCAGACACATTTCCTGGCTCGGGGAGGAAGCCCGAGATAGGAACGCCTTCGTTAGTCCAGGTGTTCACCTGGTTCCAGACCGCGACCGTGATGGGGCAATCTTTGCAGAGATGGGTTGCTGTTTCAGGCTGTTGGAGACAGAGCAGGCATCTGGGATCATAAGGCCAACCCCTCGCAGCCAGCATATCCGCAGTGAGGATTCTTCCGTGAAGAGCAAGCCAAGCAAAGAACTTGCACTTGGGCTCAGCGTTTGCAGACCAGACCTTGGTTGTGTCGAAACGAGAGTAGGAGCCAAGGAACTGCGTGTCGTAGGCAGAGGCGGCTGAGTATGTCCCCGAGGTGGTTAAGTTCCAGTGGATGGTGTCATCTTGGTTCGGTAGAATTTTAAATCCTCTTTTTAGTTTTTCCGATTTTACTGTTTACATGAACTCGCGAAAGAGGACTTTCGGAAGTTGACTCTGTTACATGAAATTAATTAAATCCGTCCCTTTGGGATTGTTTTATATTAGTATAGATAAGACTTATTCCAGCCTTTTTTTCCGACAATGTTTATTTAGTGAAAAAATAATTTTTAACACAGTATAGACGGAGACGCTTATACATACGCACATATACTCATCTCTATGAACACACACGCAGACCCTATCCCTATAAATACCTCCGAAAGACTGAGTTGGCACATTATTTTAAGATTGACGAAGTCACTATAGACGCCTTCGTAGTCGGGAACATCTTAGTGGGAGGAGACATTACCCTAGACTACGATGCGTTTATGATGACTTTGTGGACTCTATCTCAAAGTTTTTTTTGCATGGTAGTACATGTCTCATTTATATCACAAAGATCATAGTACAAACCCACACATATTGACCTGGCAAAATTGAAGAGATAGAAAAACACTAGTTTTTGTACAAAGGAACACCGAACAAGAAGTAAAATTATAAACAAGACTGAAAAAATCTTCTGAGTTTGACGCCAACTCCGTCACCTGCCTCTGACGCCACCACAGTAGCCACTAAAGGAAAAAAAATGATGGATCACGTCCACACCTGAGCTCGACGCGGCTACATCACTGATATGCAGCTTTGCGGACATCCAAAGTGGCTCGCCAAAAGACAAAACCATTACCGTTGAATGAATCAGAGCAAGGCAACACCCCAGATACGTCATCGAACTCCATATCTGACACCCCACATGACTAAGACATTGGAGAAGGAAACCATACTTGTCATCCACGAACCACGAACCCAGCACATGATCTACCATCTTTCAGATGCCGCCGATGCATACCACAATCTGCATCCGCTCCTGAACTACCTCCCAAGCAGCCAAGCTCTGCGCCGGCGCTAGAGCAGACGCCGTCGCAATGACTGAGCCCCAGGACACATGTTCACCACAAAGATGCCGCCGACGCCACACCATCCTTACTTGAACAAACTGATTTCAAATTCATCCTCAAACATAGGACCGATCGGCTCTTCAAATAGGATCTGGAGAATTTTTATACAGCGCCATCAGCGTCGCCGTCGAAGCCAAGATTTGAAGGGGCTCTTACAGATAGAGTTTGCGGGTGTGCGTTCATAGGGTAAGTATACGGGCGTGCATGGAACATTCATGGTTGCAATGTGTTAAATACTTCCTCTGTTCATTTTTATAAGACCTTGTAAACAATTTAGACATCACCTAAAACAGTGCAACGTGGGCTGTCTGAAACGTCTTTTATAGGTGAACGGAGGGTCCCTCAAAAAAAATGAACGGAGGGAGTAATAAAAAAGCACGGCACGCGTGCACGGCGCTGCCGCTAGAAAATATGGGCGTGCATGGAAAAGAGCACGCGTGCACGGCGCTGCCACTAGAAAACCCAACCTGTGACAATTCTGTGTAACGTTGACACGTCAACCCAGTGTGGCGCCGGCACGTCACACCCAGACCCCGCCACCTCTATCCTCTGCAACGACCCGGCATTACTACACCCAAGGCAGAGTCTGCTAGAACTCCTGCTTGACTTTCCATGGCCGATTCCGGTGACACAGTCCAACCAAACACGCACCAACACGACAGCGACCCGAGCAGAGCCGTGGCGCCCCGCCTCATCCCACCTTCCTTCCTCATCCCTTTCTTGCTTGATCCACCTCGCCTCTTCATCCTCCGCCCAAGTTTTCAACCACGTCTCGTTGCGGGCGAACAGGTCCTGAATCGGTTCTCCGCGCCCGATTTCTTCGCATCCCAGTGGCCGTGTACTTCTAAATGGGGAGCCGGCGGTGGGTCGCGGCGGCGGCGGCGGCGGCCGTGGGGGCGCTCTTGCTGCTGTCCGTAGCCTCTCACGGAGCACGGAGAGGTATCTCTCGGTTCGCCGCACCATTTTTGTGACTGTATTAGCATTTCCTTTTGGGCGCAAGCTCCAGTCTACCAGAAATTTCTTTACCAGAAATCTCATAGCGCATTTTTTTGTCGGTGATTAATATTTTTAGTTGTTTTCATGCATAATCATCAACCATATCAACAAAAAAGCCCTAATTATCATTCACAGGACACAGTGTCGACAGCAACAACCGGACTTTTGTTTTTAACTATACCCTAGCGAAGACTATTGTGGAATATGCGTCAGCTGTAAGTGTGACTTCATCCTCTTTTGCCATGCGTTCTAGGCCCTTGCATTATCGTTCACGCATCACAAATTTGTAATTCAATATTGGAATTCCGTTTTATTTGAATTCCTTGTGTGTGCGTAGTTGGAAAGATATTTCCTTGATTGATTTACAGATCACAGTACATCATTATATGAGGGAGAACTGCCCGTCCTATACAAGTGGCACTCGGGCCCGACGTGGTCTCCCGATCCTAGAATTGCGGCAACGTTACATGAGTATATGACTTTGTCTAACACCCCCCCTCAGCCGGAACTCCATGTGGAAGGATGTTCAGGCTGGACGAAAATCGTGAAACACTTGAGACGGCAACCCCTTGGTGAAAACATCAGCAAATTGAGAGCTCGAAGGAACATGAAGAACACGAACTTCGCCAAGAGCCACGCGATCACGGACGAAGTGTAAATCGATCTCAATATGCTTTGTGCGTTGGTGTTGCACCGGATTGCATGCAAGATAAGAGGCACTGATGTTGCCACAATACACAATGGTGGCCCGGGTGGGAGGGAGATGAAGTTCATGGAGGAGTTGACGCAACCAGCATGATTCGGCCACACAGTTCGCCACACCCCGGTACTCCGCTTCGGCACTGGAACGAGAGATAGTGGGCTGCCTCTTGGATGACCAAGAGACAAGATTGGAGCCGAGGAACACACAAAAGCCAGAAGTAGACCGACGTGTATCCGGACAACCCGCCCAATCCGCATCAGTGTAAGCAATAAGATCCATGGAGGAGGACTTATAGAGTTGGAGACCATAGTGAGAGGTGCCCTGTAAGTACCGAAGGATCCGTTTGACAAGTTGCATGTGCGTGTCTCGTGGGGCATGCATGAATAAGCAAACTTGTTGAACGGCATAAGCGATGTCAGGCCGGGTGAGAGTAAGGTATTGGAGGGCGCCGGCCAGGCTGCGATAGTGTGTGGGATTGGAGAGGAGTTGGCCGTCTTGGGAGGAGGACTTGGAGCTGGTGTCGATAGGTGTGGAGACGGGCTTGCAGTTTAGCATCTTGGCACGCGCGAGGATCTCAAGTGTGTATTGTTGTTGGCATAGGAAAAGGCCGGAGGTGTTGGTAGTGACATTGATGCCCAAGAAATGATGGAGAGGGCCAAGATCCGTCATGGAGAACTCCGACTTGAGGGAGTTGATGACGGAGGAGAGAACGGCGGGGGAGTTAGCCGTGAGAATGATGTCATCCACATAGACTAACAAATATGCAATGGAGGAGCCATGATGCTTGATGAACAAGGAGGAATCACTCTTGGAAGCCCGAAAACCCAATGACAATAGGAATGCTTGGAACCGAAGAAACCATGTGCGTGGAGCTTGCTTCAGGCCATATAAGGACTTGCGAAGAAGACAGACATGGTCGGGCCGAGAGGGATCCACAAAGCCCGCTGGTTGGGAGCAATACACTGTCTCATTGAGATCGCCATGAAGGAATGCATTCTTGACATCAAGTTGATGGATTGGCCATGACTGAGATGTAGCAAGACTGAGCACCACGCGAATGGTAGCCGGCTTCACCACAGGACTGAATGTTTCACCATAGTCCACACCTTCTTGTTGAGTGAACCCACGAACAACCCACCGAGCTTTGTAACGTGCCAAGGAGCCGTCGTTGTTGAACTTGTGACGAAATATCCACTTGCCCGTGACAATGTTAACACCTGCAGGCTTAGGCACCAAAGACCAAGTAAAGTTATCCATTAAAGCATGATATTCTTCTAACATAGCGTGGTGCCAATGGGGGTCTTTAAGAGCTGATTTGTAGGTGGGTGGTATGGGAGAGATAGTGTGGGACGTGGCATCGGCAAGAAATAAGCGCTTTGGCATTAGAAAACCAGTTTTGGCCCTGGTGGACATCTTGTGTGCGTTATGGGGTGGCTGAATGGGCACTGCATGGCGAGGGAGAGGTGGCGCAGGCGGAGTGGATGGAGTGGAAAGCGAGGAGGATCCGGTGGGGTCGGCTGGTCCGCTGGCAGGAGGATTTGGCGATGGATCCGAGGAGGAGTCAGATGAGGCAGGCGAGGCAGGCGAATCTGGCGTGACAGGGGAATCGGGCGTGGGTTGCGAGGCAGGCGAGCGGGTGGGGCCAGCGGGACCGGGCGTGCGGAACGAGGAGGATCGTGCGG